>NC_140972.1:73636861-73804361 GCF_056783735.1 Eptatretus burgeri | reverse complement strand
ACCTGTATTCGTGAAAAATTAATTCCAATGTAATTCATGATCTCTAATAACTTGAATATTCACAATTTGAGACCCGGTGTCATTTTGAAAAACTATCAGCAATGTTCATGTCGATTGATGCGAGTCACACTGGAGTCTGATCGTCAAAGTGTTATATTGCATCAACAACATATTATTTAACATCGAGACGATTTGCAGAACTTGTGCGTTGATCATCTCCAGATTTTTGCGATCTGTAATTTTATTCACAAGTGTAACTGCAAATATTATCACGTGCTCACTTTGAACAAGAAAAAGAAACTTTATGACCTCAGATCTCACCACCAGCACAGTTATGTAACAACGGAGGATTTCAACCTGGTGGTAACTTTATCTTATGATTTACCGCTTACGGATGATGTCAGAGCAGTGTTGAAATGAGGACTGTTCTTCGTCCCAACTTCTGAAAGGATTGACAGATTCGAAATACGGAAGGATTTTGAAAAATTTGTCTGGCGGGTGTACCTTCTGCTCATTTCTCTTATGAGGACAAGAGAGACTCAATCCAAGACCCTTTTGAAGCATTGAAACTGATCCGTTCTACCTGGACACCTAACACATGGCAAGTTTCCTGTTGTTGATCTTTTTGTTTCAAAATGCAGAAATGATTTAAATAATATACTTAAATGTGATGTCCATGTTAAACACAACATCTCCAAGTGTGAACGTGACATCATCACATCTTTTCATAACATCAATGGGTACGTGATAAAACTGCCTCATAAAGGTGGTTTGTTGCTGTGTGGTGACGTGACCTGTATGAATAGGTAGCAATGCGCCAGCTATCAGATGCTGATTCTTATATACCTGTTGAATTAGATCGCACTTTGGAGCATCAACATGTTATTTCGAATATGGTGAAAGATTTCATCAAAAAGACTATCTGCCCTCCATTGCTGTGAATCTCATCCAGAATAATCCCCAGTGCGAGAATTTATACATGCTTCCCAAGATTCACAAACTTGATACACCAGGTTGTCCTTTCGTATCTACCTGCTATTGCCCCACTGAACTCATCAGCAAGTACCTCGATGGAATTTTGGTACCATTGGTCACTTAATTACCCACCTATGTGAAGGATATCTCCTATGCGATTCGTCTTTTCATTACTTTCAGTTTCAGGAAGGAGGAAACAGTCATTTCCTTTTTACCATGGACATCTCTTCTTTATATTCCAATATTCCAACAAATGAGGGATTGGAGGCTCTGCAATATTTTTTGGAGCACAATCCCTGTAACACTAGACATTGTGCCACTACATTATTAAGATTGGCTGAATTAGTCCTCAACCTATCCTCTTTTAGGTTTGAGGATCATTTTTATAAACAAAAAGGGGTATCCATGGAGATCAAAATGGGACCCTATTATGCATGTCTCTTTGTCGGTTATATTAAAGGAAAGATGATCAATATTTATAAAGGTCCCAAACCAATCCTCCTGTAAATGAAAATATAAATAAATGAAAAAAAAAAAGCATTAAAAAAAATACAGGTGAGAAAAACGCAATTGCTTGTCCAGGTGCTTGGATGCTGAGGGTTAAAAGTTAAAACATACTGTACATATTTCCTGTTACGTCTTGACATCATACGTTTCACTGTTTCAGGTGTTGCCGTGTGCATCAAAGCTTTCTAAATCATATATCCATGTACGGTATTAAATATGGTAACACACCTTTCTTTGATATCACAGTTCTGGATATCTACCCATTATTTTTTTTCCCGTGTCCACGATACGACCGGAATAATGGGTTTATTTAAAATTCCACTCCATGGGCAGGGAGCTGTTGTTTATCTCACATGATGATGACAATCAATGATCGGGTTTAATTGGGGAGTTCTGCAGGAAATAATTGAAGAAAAGAAAGAAATTTATTTAATTCACCGATGATTTGCACATGCTGAGGGATCCATTGACTGATTTGCACTCTGACTCCCTAGTATCTCTCCCTGGTTACTCCCTCCTCCAGTATGACAGACCTGAGCCTCGTCCTGGTGGAGGAGTTGCTCTCTTCATCAAAACTATTCCTCAGTCTCCATGGACTGCCCTCACTCCCCCACACCCCCAGAAATACCTCTGGCTACGGATTCACTTCCATTCCCACCTCATGTTTGTGTGAGTGTTGTACCATCCACCAAACAGTGATGACTCAATTTACACCCCACAATCCGAAAACATGGACCAACTTCTCTCCTCTCATCCCAACTCTCTCTTCCTCATATGTGGTGACTTTAATTGCTATCATGCCAGTTGGCTAGGTGTGGGTTCCTCTCTCACCTGTCATGGCTCTTCAGCAAAATACTTCTTCGACTCACTGGGACTGCCTCAATTGGTCAACTTCCCGACCCGGATCTCAACCAACAGTACTCCATCTCTTCTGGATCTGATTTTGACCAATTTCCCAGAAAACATCTGATGTTCTTCCTCTGCTCCAATTGGTTCATCTGACCACGTGCTTGTCAAAGTAAACATCTCTCTTGCTGTTATTAGGGAACCACATCAGCGCTGTCGAATCTGGCATTTCACTCAGGCTGACTGGCAGGGACTTCAAGCAACCATCAAAGTGTTGGACTGGTCTCCCATCGCTACTTTCTCCGACATCAACTCATCTTGGAAATTCTTTCAAAGAAACTTGCTCTCTCTCATGCAGAGATTTATTCCATCTCATCTTCAGTTGTCCTATCCTTCCTCCCACCCATGGTACACTGAAGCTTGTGGTGAGGCAGTTGTCCTGAAACAACTTGCCTTCGCCTCATGGAAGGCAAACCCAACTGAAGGCAATCTTAGTTCCTTCCACAAAGCTCAGAGCAAGTGTGTGCCTACCCTGACGAGAGCCAGGAAAAAATATCTTTCTAATCTCAATTCCAAACTCCCAAACCTGTCTCCCTCCTCAAAATACTGGTGGCATCTAGGTAGCATTGTTTCTGGAGTACGTTCCCCCTCCACTCCCTCCGTTACCTCAAATTGTCACACAGCTGACAATCCATGTGAAAAGGCTGAATGCCTAAACTCCGTGTTTGCTTCTAAATCTTGTGTCCGAAACCCATCGCTTTCTGTCCCCACCTTAGCCAGTCACACCCAGCTGATCCTGGACTCTGTGTTCTTTCCTTCTGACAAGGTGGAGAGCTTGCTGTCAAACCTTGACTCCGATTCTGCAACCAGTCCAGACAGCATCAGCCCACATGTCCGAATATAAAAACCTGCTCCTCTGCTCTCGCTCACCCTCTCATTGTTCTATTCACCATCTCATTTGCTTAAATCAGGAAACTGCCATCTGCTTGGAAATCAGCAAACATTACCACCCTGCAAAAAAAGGTGAAAAACAGATCCCTGCAACAACAGACCAATCAGCCTTCTCCCAATCATCAGCAAGGTTATGGAATCCATCATCGCTTCCGACATTAAATCCTTCCTCTTCTCCAACGGCTTCATTTCCAATCATCAATTTGGAATCAGACCAGGTCACGCTACCCTGGACTTGCTGCTCCTGCTTTCCCAACAATGGATAGAGGTCCTCAATGCCAGACATGAGATCAGAACCATCTCCCGAGACATATCGCGTGCTTTAGATATGGTCTGGCACCCAACCCTGCTCACCAAACTCTCTTCCTATGGTATCCAAGGCAATCTCCACTCATGGCTCACAGACTTCCTCTCCTGTCACAGTCAACGTGTGGCCCCAAATGGAGTTCTCTCATCCCCTCTTCCTGTCCTGGCTGGAGTTCCTCAAGTCATGTTCTGGGCCCAGTGCTATTTCTCGTTTTCATCAATGATCTCTCTGACTCTCTGGAAAATCCTCTTTATCTTTTTGCTGATGACTCCACCCTCTGTCGTACCATCTGTCATCCCTCAGATCAGCAAACAGCAGCTTCTTCACTCTCTGCAGATCTGGATAAAATCACCAGCTGGTTCAACACGTGGAACATGTCTTTTTTTCCAATCCTGACAAATCTCACACTCTCACTAAGTCTTTCCAGAAGGACCATCTGTAATCCCCTCCCCCCCCAATCTACTTTCTCAACAATCCTCTTGAAGAAGTCCTTTCATTCAAACTTTTGGGGACTCACGATCTGCCATGATCTTTCCTGGTAAAGCCACACCATATACATATACTGTATATATATATGTATATATATATATATATATGTACATACACACACACACAAATATATACATATGCTTGATAATATCTTCATGGTAAAGACGATTTGCTTAAGGTCTTAAGGTCGTGAGTTAAAGTCCCTGCCATACCAAAATAGCACAAGGTGAGTTGATTCAGCCTCTTTCTTCTGAAGTGAGAAAAATGAGTACCAACGAACTTCCTGAGAAAGTGAGCCCTCAAGTTTCCTGTGACTGAGTAGCGACTTGTCCAGGAATGTGCCCCTTAGCCAATGAAACAGTATCAGCAGCCATTTATGCCTGGTGGTACATGTGAAAATGACCATTCATCATCTAAGGCAGGGACAGACAGTCAGTTCACTTTTTGGGAGGAATCCATGCCATGCTGATGACATTCCACTCCAACACAGCCAGTGGTCCTCCACATTTATAGTATGACAATGGATTCTGGTGCTGCAAACCAAGATCTGATTTTGTCTGAGCATTATCCTTGGCCTTATGGTGAAGGTGCATGTGTACAAGTTTCACAAGGTTTGTTTTATTGTGTACTTTAGTCTTGGGGCCAAAGTACATGTCCTATGCTTTATGATGTTTGATTTTTAAAAATGATTTTGTATGAAAATACATCTCTCAATAGAGATGATGGCTTTGGAGCCAGGAACATGTATATGGATTGATTCCTTGTCACAGGGGATAGGCTAACAATCTTGCCAAAAAAGGTTTCTAAAACAATGGTTAATAGCTGACATTACATTATGTAGTGGTTGGTTATATGTTGCTTGCAGACTACAAATGAGGTGGTTTGCCCATTGATCATACATCCATGAAAATCTCTCCTCTCTCTCTACATATATATATATATATATATATATATATATATATATATATATATATATATATATATATATATATATATATATATATATATATATATATACTAGCAAAGGCACCCTCCCACCCCTTCCCCTCCGTCTTCCTCCCACCTCAACCCCCTACAGACTCCCACCCCTTCCCTCCCTCTCACCTCACCTCTTTCCCTCTCTCTTCCTCCCACCCCGCCTTCCCTCCGGACTCCCACACCACTCCTCCCCTCCATCCTCCACCATTTCCCTCCCTCTTCCACTCTTCTCCTCCCTTCTCCAACAAAGGAATTTTTGAATGGGTAGATTTGGAGAAGTTCACGAAGGTGGTCACCTTTTTTTCCTGCAAACTCTTCTTTCGCCCATGAGAGTTATTTCGTTAGATGAGCAGTAAAATTTCCTTTAAATCGATGTATAGGTTGTGTTTGTATTCTTTTTGGTTTTTGAATAATTATCGATTTGCA
This sequence comes from Eptatretus burgeri, assembly GCF_056783735.1. NCBI lineage: Eukaryota > Metazoa > Chordata > Myxini > Myxiniformes > Myxinidae > Eptatretus > Eptatretus burgeri. The sequence goes on along the minus strand of NC_140972.1, from coordinate 73,798,882 downwards.
CATTTGAGAGGTCATGTGACTCCTTTGTCGAATTTACTGATCATTGCAACGTCTTAATTAACAGTTATTTTTGACATCCGATACCATATTTGAAGATCGGATCTCATCATCTCATGTCAGTATTCGGCTTGAAATCCGAAAAAGTTGGCCTTTGGATCTCCCCTTGGAGATGGTGACAAGTGGCAACTCGTGTGTTTATAAGTTATGAATTGTGAGAAAATGACTTCAAAATCCCTAGTAAGGTGCATAGTGGTAAAAAATGTGATCCTATCAAGTTTCGTAACGCTTAACCTTGGGAGCGCAAAGGAGCAGCGTCACAAAGAAACAAACAAACAACCCATCATTCGCTTTTATAGACAAGATATATATTCCCAAAGAAAGCCCTTCAAACCCAATGAACACAACACATCATGAAACACCACGTGCACATGCACAACACTTCGCCTCTGGCCCGGATGGCTTCAGCAAGGCATACTCAAGTCTGTTTTAAACACACACACACACACACACACACACACACACACACACACACACACACACACACACACACACACACACACACACACACACACACACACACACACTGGAATAGATGGTAAATAAGGGCAACATAAATCATGGAATAACGTAGCATAAGCAAATGGATGCGAGTTTCAATTTCCACATTGAGTCAAATAACACATTATTACGTCCAATTTAATGAATGTAATGCGAATCAGTTTAAGTAGTATAATCCAACAATAAAGGTTGATTTGAATTGGTGGTATTCCATTTGGCAAGAACGGTGTACGTAAGAGGCGATTCATTTTACTGGATTAAAAATACCAGAACTTCAAACTATAAAGTCTCTTGCACCACTTTGCTCCATGAATTTTCAACACTGACATGAATAAATCCTCATGTAACATTGCCTTCACTTTACGGAATAATAAAATAAAAAACGATTAAAAACCATTTCAAATGACAGTTAAAAAGCATAAGTTCAGTTTGTTAAAATCTAAGAATGACCTTAGCCTTGTGGTGGGATACTGGACTGGCATCTGAAGGAAGTGGCATTCAAGATCTACAGTACCATATAAAACACAATGTGTGCTTATGCATTTGTTTGTGTGATGTTTGTCCTCCTTCAAAAGGATGCTTTAAGAAGGGTTTTAAAAGCCAATTTTTTAACACGACTGTGTGTTCACTATGGTCTATTTTTTCAGGATAAAAAAATACTCGAAAAACATTTTCCATTAAAGAGTAATTACATCTCTTCTTTTGGAAATGTAGACGGTGACTTGCAACTGGGCCTCAACGGCGGTGCACAGAAGCATTTAAAAAAATAACAATAATTACAAGGTGCAGGGAGGTAAAATTCTCTGCACGTGATGTGTAGTGTGCGCAGAGTAAAACGAGTGTTCATTTACACACGTGCAATGTCTAATAAATAAAGAAAACGTAAGCACACCTGACGCTAGGCCGAGGCTTCAGGCTTTGGCACACTCATGAGACTGTACACTCAAAATGAAAGGTCCCAGAAGATAAAGAAAATAGCGTAACATTTGTGCATGTAGTGTTTTTAAAATAACGCTTTTTTCTTGCGACAAAACATCGTATCTTCCAGTCTGAATATTTCGAAAAAAATAATTCCAACCCGCCTTTTTTAACGGTCTTTTATACTCGTTATTTTGAACTTCTGGAAACCAAATGGATCTCAGAACGATGACGTCACTATTGAATTACTGGTTTAAAATGAAAAACGCAGGTATCTCATTGACAACTTTTTTTTTTTTTACTTTAATCTGAGGTTTGTTGTGGAGAGGTTCCATGCATATCACATGGATGACAAGGGCAGTTACCATCAGTGTACTTTAACATGAATGATACAAACATTTCAAAGACAATGGACAAACATATTGCAAATGGGATTTGAACCAAGGTTCCCCACTTTATAATATGATCCAGTGGTTCAGATGGGAATGCTAAAGGCCAATCCAATTCTATTTTTCTGGAGGTAGTTATCAATCTGCCTGCCTCACTTGCAGGGTCGCCATGCGACACCAGTCCACACTCTTAATGCCTTCAGGGCAATTTGGGATGCAAACTGAAGATTCTCCTCCATATGAAAAGGCCGTGGAGCCTAAAATGCACATCGTTGAATAGAAAAACAAAGATAAAATCACAATGAACCCCGAGGAAAAATTAGGGAAAACTATTTTGTTTAAAAAAGAGCAGAATGCTTTGATTAAAATAACAATGCATCAAATTTAATCGGAATTTTCTAACTTCATTAGGATTGGTGGCAAGTTAGAATTGTTTGTCAAAACAGAGTCCTGTGATTATTGTCAACAAGGTAATAAACATCAACATAATGCAGATTAGAAAATTCTCAATCATTTATCAAAATTCAAACTGGTCAATGATATCCAAAATCCAAACTGATAAAAACAATGAGTTTTTATCCTGATAAAAGAAACATCTAAATAAAATGAAAACAAGGAATAAGTATGGTGATTCCTCATTTTGGAGAAGTTAATACGGAATAAGCATTATCTGAATAAGGCAGCATTCCAAATGAAGTTTGTAATAATTCCACTTTAAGTGACTAAGTTTCAGATAGGTATTACAAAATGTATTGAATCACTCAACTGGAACGGCTTTGCAAAAGCAGGAAGCAATAATGTAAATATGGGCATGCTTTAGCATTTGTCATGATGGACCATCAACAAGATTTTTTTTTTATAAGAAAAAGTTCACATTGGTAACGGCATGTCCAAAATTGGCAATATATATATGTGAGATAGATAAAATCCACCAAAGTAATTCAAGATTTTGTCATGGTGAAAGTTCTTCCAGCGAGTAAAGAGTTGATGAAATCAGACCGAACACCAAATGTTAGTTTCAAGAACCATGACGGAACCAAAGGATGAAGCATCATCTGATCAAACGTGCAACATTAAGGAAACATAGGGATTGGCATTAGAAAGGAAGATAAGAAGAAGGAAGGCAGGAAGAAACACGGCCGTCCCTGGTGCTTGAAGGAACCATGTTGTTTTCGCGTTCGGAGCAAGCACATGGTTAGATCAAGCACAAGGGAAAGCCGCGCAGCAGGAACGGTCCTGCGGTGCGCAACGAGGCAGCAGTGGGAGTGTGCTTCCATTACTGGTTTGGATATCAGCAGTCCAGAGAAGAAGGGATACAGGTGAGCAGGGATTCCCTCCAAGCAGGAGGAGGTGGGCAGTGCAAGAGGAAAAAAGTGAGGTTAATCTCTGTGGGAAGTTGAAGAGTTAGTGGGTGGCATGCTACTTTCTTTAGATTAGCTTGAAAGTGTAACAGCAAAGTGTATGAGTAAGAGTTCTTTGATGCTTGGTCATATAATTGTCTACTTTCCTAAACCAGTATTGACAGATAGCAATGGTCTGTTGCCAAAATGAGTAGAATTAGTGCAATAGGTTCAACTTGTAATTTACAACTCCATCCAGACATGAACAACTCGATCTTACTTTGCCTTTTTCTCTCAGCCTGAACTAACAAAACATACTTAATGCACAATACACAAGGGAGTGATTGGTGACTGACAGCACTGTGAAGAAAGGGGGAATCTGGAGCAGTGACAAGCCTTTGATACATTTATGGACAATAAACGAGGCTGACCAACTGCACCCAGCAACCACCTCTCAGAATAACATTTATAGTATATGAGAAGGTCATGCGAGGTGGCAGGTCATATGGTAGAGGTAAGTGAACTGCAAATGCATAGAGTAGAGCATGAGTATTTCAGAAAGTGAGTAGTATTTCAAAGCCAGAAGGGGGTGGGGGGGTTCCATTTAACCAGCAGGGGTTAATGTTATGAGTGGAGTTGAGTTGAAAGCAGAATTAAAGTTGGAGATGGAGTTAAATAGGTGCAAGATGCTCATAAGGTCCCATCTCATCTTGTGCATCTCATGTTATCCTCAATCCCTATCCACAATGTTTTCGACCCCCATTAACCCTATAGACCACCTAACCTAACCAAATACTCTTATTTGCAGGTTACCGTTTCCTCCCCTCCCCTCTCTCCTCTTTTCCTGTTCATTCATTCCCTTGCTTATTGTGTCCACCAGTTGTACCACTCTCAGTTCGTTGCCTTTTTACTCTCTGTCACCATACTCTTCCATGGCCTGCACTTTGTGTATGTATAAAATAAACTAGAACGGCAATCAGTTGAGCACATGCCTTTGCCAGACTGAACAGTTTATGTTTTGTATCCCAATGATAGGCTTGATCTGGATCTGGACCTTAACCAAAATCGAATCGGCTTCTTCTCGTCACCTCATCAACTCATCCACCAAGTTTTGTCATAACTCATCCACAACTTTTTGAAATATCATGCCATACATTCGTTGGTTTTTAGTCCTGTCACTCAATGGTGAAGAATCATTTAAAAATTCTCGGATCTGGATCTGGATCTTCACCAAAATCTAATTTTTTTCGTCCTTGTCACATATCCAACCTCTTCACCAAATTTCCTCCAAATGCGTCCACGTTTTGAGATATCCTATTCACAGACAAACGAACACCCAGACAGACAAACAAGCAAACAAACAAACAGACATACAGGGTGAAAACATAACCTCTGTCCACCTTCGGTGGCAGAGGTAACTAGAGAGTTCATAGAACACATTACCTCCAGCTGTCTTGAGAAACAATGACATGGACGGAGTCTATGAGTCACAAATTTGATTGGTCGTGATGACGGACAATTCCATAACATTTTGTCGAAGTACTGCTAAACGGATGGGATTTGAAATTCTCAGAAGGGAGATTTGTGTTCTCCAGTGTTTAAGTATATAATTCAATTGAAATAAGATGAGGATTTTAAATATCGAAGAAAAAAGATTCCATAAGTTTACTGTCATTGATGCTACCATATTTAACACGTTACACTAGTTTTTCATGCCTGTTTTATGTCTTTTATGACATCCTTAAAAACAGTAAGTTTCTTGTTTGGAATGATTTTCAATTTTGGTTGACTGCCAAGCAGGCAGACAGACTAAAATATTATCTATCTATCTATCTATCTATCTCTCTCTCTCTCTCTCTCTCTCTCTCTCTCTCTCTCTCTCTCTCTCTCTCTCTCTCTCTCTCTCTCTCTCTCTCTCTCTCTCTCTCTCTTTCTCTCTGTCTCTCTGTCTCTCTCTCTCTCTCTCTCTCTCTCTCTCTCTCTCTCTCTCTCTCTCTCTCTCCCTTTCTCTCTCTCTCTCTCTCTCTCTCTCTCTCTCTCTCTCTCTGTCTCTCTCTCTCTCTCTCTCTCTCTCTCTCTGCATTCACAATCAGGACAAATTCAGAGCAAAAGTACTACTAAACTCCAGGATTGTTTTCCAATTCATGTTCCGATCCATGTTTAAAATATAACAATCAATTTAAATGAAGTAGTTCCTCAATCATAAAATGATGTTTGTAGACAGAAAGACAGACAGACACACACAAGAAGTGACCAAATTGCTTAACCCCACTTTTCGATTTGTGTGGGTGGGGTAAAAAGAGGGGTCAATACAGACAGATGACATCTGATAATTATTTTCATTTTAAAAATTATTATTTTGCATATTATTAAAATTATTACTAGTAATTAAGTAAAGGCCTGAAAATATTCAACAAAAATAAGTCTGACAGACAAAGGAAGACAAGCTGGAGTGAAGTCAATGGCACATCATCGCAAATCCCCACGTTCCCCACCTAAAGCAAAGTTGAAGGATGTCAAAATGTTCCACCAGGAATGACCCAATATAAAATGCTGAGTTAAAAAAAAGTTTCTATTTTGACCCCTGTGACATGAATCGGTGGTCAAATACAAAAAAAACAAACAGAAGTCGTTATTTATTTCATGCATCTCCCAATGTTTATTTCATATACAAAGTTTCATTAAAAGAGGTATAAAAATGTACCTGTAATTGCATTTTTGGGGGTATTTGACCTTTTGACCCCACCCCGGTGCCCCAGTGGGCATGGCCAAAATGATACTACACTCAGACCTTCTTGCCAAGTGATGATCATAACGACTAAGTTTGGCGAATTTTTGCCCAATCGTTCATGAGGAGATAGCGTGACGGACGGACAGACAGACAGACAGGAGCCGATTATAATATCCCCCTGTTTTTTTTCTGTTTTTTAAAGTGTGGCAATAACAAAGTCAACATTAAACTTAAAGGTGCTTTAAGCTGTGCACACTAAGATAAATATAGTTAAGGGCAACCATGGAGTTGGGAAAATAAATGAAACTGAACTTACATGGGAATATACTTTCAAAGGTAAAAAGTTCATGAAGAGCGCACAGCCACACTACGATATGACATTTTGTATGGTCACATAAAATTTTTTCACTGTACTCATGCAGAGTAAGAGAAATATAGTGTTCACCTACCTGGAAGAGAGTACTGTTCTTTTGCTGTTGGATGGGAAAACATAAAAGAGGTAAAGAGTCAAAGAAGATGCACATGGCCTTGTACGCTAGATAAGGATATGATGTTCTAAAATGGACATTTTCAACTGCATTCACTGCTTTAAAGAAGAGCAATAAATTCATTCTGATAAGTGTAATAATAAAGCATTTTGATTTTCAGTGCCATGACCCCAAATGGTGTTTCACTGTGGGAAACTGCTGAATCTGCCAAGAAAGAGATCATTGAAGCATATCCTCAGATGGGCTGAGAAGGGAAAGAAATTACATGATTTGCACTTATATTTGGTAGTCCATAGTGCGTCGGCTCGTGTGCAGCGAAAACTCATTGGTCATAAACCCATGGGAAAGTGAAAGTTCTGCAGCGGTATACGAAAGATATATAAACTGCCTGTCTTTTCAGCATACAAGAGCCCTCATTCAATTTCCTTGAACTAAGGACACCAGTGAAGTTTCTATGAATAAAACGTTTCCTCTCCCTATGAACTTGCAAAGGCAGGGCAAGTCAGAATGAAAATTATAATATAAATGAGGCTGGCAGGATTTTACATGACGGGCAGGAGAGCCTAAAGGTATACGCACTCACTTCTGAGTTGTCTAGCCTAGGTTCGAATCCCGACCCAGCTATAATCTGCCACCCTGGTGTCTCGTAGGCAGGGTGAGGCATCAATGTGTGCGCCGTCCATCGAAGAACGTTAAGCCAGAGGAACCCTCTGCCAGCACCAGGGACGTTGGTAAATGTTAAAGATTCCACCGTGTTTTTCAAGAAGAGTAGGAGAGTTATCACTGGACCATCTGAAGAAATTACAAATTCCTGTCCTGATTGCTGCGGAAGCAACGGCAAAATATGAAGCGGAACCCTTGCAAACAAAGTGCTTCGGCAGCACATAAGCTCAGTCAAGTGCATGCTACATTGATGACGATGATGACATGATTTTCTGCAGACAATCGAAAAGTATATTTCTTAAGCACCAGATAAAATAAGCACAACAGCCTACTGTAAAATTAAAAGGTAATTCGCACTGACATCTTTGGCCATGTCCTCTGAGAACTTCCCTCAATATTTAAGGATCCTGGCTTCAAATACCCAAAACTGTGATGATCCATTGTCTACTGATGTTGTAATTCATGCAAAAGTCTTCTCATGTTGTGTTACATGTGATTTATGTTCCATCTCCACCAAGAGTCTTCGACACCATCAGGTCGGGGAAGTTATCCAATCTGATTCCGCATTACCATGTCTCCATCAACACAGCCTCAAGGAGCTGTTGTCATTATATACCATGACGATTACTAGAGGCAATGTGGTCAACCCAACAGGGAATATCTTTTTATCCTATGAAGGAAATTTGGAATCGTAGCATGGCACTGGCCAAAAGGCCTACATTTTTGGATGGGGGTATTTCAAATCCAAAGTTCTATAAAGATTGCCAACTCGATCTCACCTCTAAAGTATACAAAATGCTCCAAGATGCCATGCCCCCTGCTGGCATTGAAACATATGCAACAGTTTTAATTGGATATGATTTGGTGAGGAAGAATTCCAGTAGCAGACACTTGAGAGGTGAACGCACAAACAAGGGAACCACTCTGCAGCCTTGGAGTATCGTTAATTCATTAATCGTAATTAGAACGCTCTCCTTGAGGTGTACTTAATTAATTCATCACAATTAAAACCTCCCAATTTTTCTGACAGTACAGGTTTCATCGAGAATGAAGATACAAATAAATAAATGAGATGGTTGCCTGTATGATGGCACTTATGACAAATGACACAAAGAGGTATTTAGTACGACACACCCCAAAAAAATAACATCAAACAAAATAAAAATGCCTCCTCATTCTCCTGCAAGTCCCACCAGAGCAGCGGAACTTCTTGCTCTTGATTTGGCCGATGCGCTTGTTGGCGAGGCGACGTGGGCTTGCGCAGCGTGCGCCACTCGTCTCGATTGGATTTGCGTGAAGAAACTCCGCCAGCCACTTGAGGTTACAGTCGCAGATGAAGGCGTTCTGCGCCAGATGCCTGAATGGCACAAGATTGTCAGTGAAAGAATGGGAAAATAATCCGTCTTGAGAACATGTGGGAGGGGTCAGAGTTTGTTGGGGGAGAAATGGGTGAGAGATGGAGAGGGGTATGTTGGAGGAAAATGGATCTGCATTTTATAATCAGCAACCCAACAATAATTCATAATTAATCTGACCTCATAATATAAGGGAATTCAGATGTGGGAGGGCGTTTTGTGACCCACCATACATGTACTTTATCTATACAACGCATTTTTCATTTTACTTATTAAATATGAACTATACCTATCCTTCATCCAACCCCCCCCCCCACCCCCTCTTTCCCCTGAATCTTACAATGTCAACATCCATTGAGCTATCCCATTAAACCTCGAGACAGGGCACACAGTGGAATACTGTTTTGAAAAATACAATGGAATCTTTAATATCCAAACCCCAAATGCAGACAAGACAGCTGACTCCAAATCACCTGCCAAAGGTTGGTATGCTCCGAGATTCAGCCCCTAATGCCAATACTACGACTGTGGAATTTGTCAATGTCATTCGACCCACGGGGGAGCAATTCCTTTATTACTTTCAAGTGTATGTAGAACATAGTGCACACACACACACACACACACACACACACACACACACACACACACACACACACACACACACACACACACACACACACACACACACACACACCGATATTAGAAAGTTTGTTGAATTTAGTTGGCACGACTTGGGAGAGGCTTTCGCTCTGCCATGGGCTGACCATAGCCACAGATTATGATCACCGTGGCTCATGAAAGACCAGAATAACAGAGGGCAATGGATCAACTTACAACATGGAGAAAGCCTGCCGATGGTGAGCAAGAAGCAAACCCACAGATACAGCTTCTTGACATGAGATTCCAATAACATGGAGGGCCTTACGTGGCAGGGCCTCAAGTGGGGCAAGATGGGAAGGAGAAACACCAGTGCAGAGGAAGGAGCCATATTCTATGACACAATGGATGAAGGCTTTGTACAACAGTGGAAGCTTCGGGTGACAGAGGAAGGTCTCAGCCCTGTTAAAAATTCCAAGGTGGTGGCTGGCTTTGGGTGCCAACTTGGAGATGTAATATACTCAGGATAGGTTATAGCTTGTCGTGAGGACCAGTAGCTCCAGAGATTGTACCTCCGCCCAGAAGATAACATAAACAAATTGGAGGGTTTACCTGCCACTCCTTACTGAGGGACAAGGTGAGAATATGGAATTTTCTTGTACTAAAAGACATGTTTCACATGAATGAACAGTTGCTGATTTTCTCCAGATCAGCAGAGAGGGATGTTGTTGCTGCATGCCTGGCAAATGTGTGTATCAGTATCCTGCACAGAGAGGAGTAATCACAAAAGTGACACAATGGATTTTCCAGTGACAAAGACAAGGATGTCTTTGATGTTCAACACTGACGGCATTGTCAACTTGTATCTGCTCGATAGACAAAGCTCAAGGCCTCAATCAGGAAAGCAAGGAGCCGAGGTTTGCCTATTGAGCAACCATGCTAGTTAGGGGTGCCTTCAGTTTTGAATATGGATCTTCCCAACCACAACTAGTTATTTGTGAATACATTTTCCATGCACATCCAAGAACAGGATTGGTTACATTACAAGACATTGAGGTACACTCCCCCGATAGGTCCAGTTTTGGATTGATTTCCATCCAAAACAACCCAATGCTTTTGAGTACAGAGGAAATGTGATAGCCAGGGGTGTAGTCCAGCCGGAGTGCACCGGAACGGCGCTCCGGCACCTCAATCTATCCAAGGTAGAGCTTGGCTCCGCAACAGTTTTCAGAAAAACTCCCACTTTCACGGTCGGTCGAGTTATGGTGCTTTCATCGGTATTCATGGCCAAATATTTGGGGTCTAAGCTTGTCCTGAAGAGTGGATATGTCGATACGTTTGACACTTCGTCTCGGGAGTGATATAACAATGCAGGTTTATAGGCAACACAGACCCATATGAATTGACCAATCCACCATGGTCCAGAAGCAAAACACGAACTTTCAACCATTTTATATCCAGATTTAGTGAATTATCTTAAATTTACAAAAAGTATTTGATGACAGCTTGTAGCAAACCCAGGCTAGACACGTCAGAGGTGAGTGTACGTACTTCTTGGCCTCCCTGTCATCCCTCACCACGTGGTACTAAATAAAAACAAAAATTATCTTTATTTTAATACATAGTTGATTGGAGAGAAGACTAACTTATCTGACTTTAAAAAAAAAAAAATGGAATTCTGAATTGTGAGATCAAGTGGGTGAGTGTTTTTTAAATCATGGTAAAATGTCTCTTTCATTTATCACTCATTTTGGGGACTCAAATGGTATAGTGTCATGTTAAAACCTGATGTGACATAGATTTGGTAATGACGACATGGTTGACGTTTTTAGAGTTCCAGTACCTCAAAATTTGGCACAACACCACTGGTGATCCATCCATCCATCCATTGGCACCATACTCTGTACAGAGCGTTGGAGCCGCCTAAGCAGTCTCCTTGACTATTGGACACAATCCTGGACGGGTCGCCACTCTGACACAGGATACCAGCAAGCTGGTACTAATTTTGCTGACCTTGGAAGGATGACAGGCAGAGTCAACCCAACCTGGTACGAATTCAACAGCCGAGTGGGATTTGAACTCAGGATCCTAGGATCCCAAGCCCACCACCCTAACCATTAAGCCAACAGCATGCATATACCACTGGTGATAGCCATCCTTGAATTGACCTCTAGAGACCATTATTTGGAACTTTTGCTTGGAAATCAAACAATGGAACAATGGGCAATGTTGACAGTTTGGAAATCGGGATGGGGGTGCCAGACAGAATCAAATGCATGGGAGATAGCCCTAACCTTTTGTTTCAAATTGAGGGAATCCATTCATTTCTGACATAGTAAAAGCGGCATGTCCAAGGCAAACGGACATAGAACAGAATGGAATGACTTGAGCAGAAGCCAAAACGAAGGTTAGAGATCAGAAAGTTAGAGAAAAGATGAGTCTTGATGGTTGCTGCAATTTGTGATCACTTTGAATATGTTGGGAAGAAGGCTGACTGGTCTATAGTAATTGACAGTGTCAGTAAGCCTGATGTTGGCTTTGTGGTTGGGATGGCTGGCTTGGGATCCTAGGGTTCTGAGTTTAAGCCTCGTTGGCTGCTGAATTAACACCAGGTGGGGTTGACTCAGCCTGCCATCTTTCTGAGGTTGGTGAAATGAGTACCGGTGTACTGGTAGAGGGAACAGCATCAGCAGCACACCCGAGCTCCAAGAAATGATAGCTACCCCGGCAGCCAAACTGCCTTACCCAAGAACAGAACAGAACAGACAGTGTTGGTTTTGGCAACATTGTTATGAACTGGCAGGTGAGGTAATATTGGTGATTTTCTATGATGCAGGCAGGCTTCAGAAAATGACCTGGAAAAGAGCAGAGAAAGAGGAGTAGACAAGACAGATGAACAATTTTTGAGTATTTGAGTACTGATGCCATTGGTCCAGTCTTGGTGGAGGAGTCAAGAGAGGTTATAAATTTATCTAGTCTTAGCAGGAGGGAAGTTCACCTGCATGACCAGATAACTCAATAATGAGCATGCAATGAACCAAACGATCCTACCATCCTTCACTTTACGACACCCTGCCAGCCATCCAGCTCACCATAATGATTTTCCCACAAAGGAACAACGAGGCTTGATATCAAATGAGCTTCAAAGATTGGACAGGATCAAGTAAAGTGAAGCTGATATGCAATAAGCAGGAAAACGTTAAAAGCAGGATGAAATTCGGCCCAAATCTTGCCTGTACTTTTTCCTATTAACCTAATCTATACCAATTTACTTACTTGTAAATGTTACACACAATGATGAAGCAAAATGAACAAAGAATTATGAAAATAATCCACAAGGTCCAAATTCTAATTTCATGTCACCATTGTAGAACCTACAGGGTCTGGATGGCATGGAGTGGAGTGAAGGTTCCCTTTGCCATCGTTTGAATCTTGTTGTCATAAAGAGACAAGAGGCTGAGGCTCTGTAGATCCCGAAATGCATCGACGCGGATGCAGTTGATTTGGTTCGCATTCAAGAGCCTGAAAAGCGACCAGAAGAAAACATTAATTGAAAAAAAAATCTCTGAGATTTGGAGAGGATTGGAGCATATCAACAACAGAAGGTCAGTCAAGATCGTTAATACTTTGGGTTCAAGAACTCGAGCAATACGTGTGGTGTGAAACATTGCTCCGACATGGCACTTTCGGTGAGTGATTATTGGTGTTTTCATTCTATCAGCATCCCTATTGCAAAATAAAAACAATGATAAGTAGAGTGAGCAATTTCGATGATGCAGTTAATAATCATTATATATATATATATATATATATATATATATATATATATATATATATATATATATATATATATATATATATATATATATATGGAAGTTTATAAATATATCAAAGCACTTTCTAACCCACTGACTCACTCACAGATATAAATGTTCAGAAATTTCTAGGTGGGATAGAAAGTTTAAACTTTGCATGCTGATGTCGCTCGAAGCCAATATCCCAGAACATTAAAAATATATATTTTTTATTTTTTTAAACAAAACTGTGGGAAAATGTCCGAAAATGAATATATACAGAAACTAGAACTGCACTCGGTAGAGAGCATACCTCCACCAGGCTGAATAGTTTATGTTTTGTATCCCACCGATAGGCCAGATCTGGATGCGGATCTGAACAAAAATCAAATGGGCTTGTTCTTGTCAACAACCCGACTCATCCACCGAGTTTTGTCATAACTCATCCACAATTTTTTGAAATATCATGCTATACATCGTTTTTTCCCCCGTCTCTCAATTAAAAATGAATAAATATGACGTCATTGCCACAATTAAAAAATTCTCATTTCCTGATCCAGATTCAGATCTTCACCAAAATTGAATAAATTTGTCCACATTATACACCCAAGTTGTCAACCAAGTTTATCCAAATCCATCCATAACTTTTTGAGATATCCTGATCACAGACAAACAGAAAAAGGTGAAAACATAACCTCCGTCTACCTTTGGTGATGGAGATAATTAAGGTTGGTCGCTGCAGACTCTCTCTGCTCATGACACAAGGCAGTGGGGCTTACACTCAAACTGGTTGCTGTAGGCATCACTAACATGTGCCTCTTCCACCTCTTATATTACAACCTTGATTTAGGTAATAATGAGGCAATTGATTAGGTGAGAGCTGATTGGTTATTCACTCCAATTACATGTGAGAGATGTGATTTGATTTTGTAATTTATATGTCGATTGCTATTGACATTTCATGTGTTACATGCTTGGGAGCCACAGTGGTACACGTTTCTGTCTTTGCTGTTGCTGATGACTCCCAAGCAAGTGATGAAACCGATCTGACCACTGAGGAGCTTCGAGCATTGGGATGCTCATGTATGTGCTCCTTATAAATGCCTGCAGCTGCAGAGGAACCAAGGTAGAGTTTGAAACACAAAGGTGCTTCCCTTGTGTAGCTTTTTTGGTTGCTTTATGCAGCTTTCTTTGGTTGGAAGAGAATAGTGGTTAATTCATAGAAATCCTCGACACCTGGGGTAATTGATTCGTTGAGAGCCGATTGGTTGTTCTCCAATTATGGGTGAGAGACGTGATATATATATATATATATATATATATATATATATATATATATATATATATATATATATATATATATATATATATATATGTATGTATATGTATACAGGGAGTTGTCGACTTACGACCGCGATCGGTTCCGACCGACTAGTCGTTAGTCGATTTGGTCGTAAGTTGGCCAACCTTTATTTATAGTGTTTTGGCCTATGCAAAAATTACCGTATGGATATTATACTGTATAATGATATAATAATCATCTGTAAATCATATTTTGTTTACCTTTTCTTTGTTCAAGTCAAACACTGGACTACTACAGTGCAATAGGTTTAATATTTGCAAAAACATACAAAAATACAAAACATGTTATTGGTCACTCGTGCTTGGCTGTGGATCGTCGATGTTATCGTCGATGTTATCGTCGATGTTATCAGCTGGGGCAGCGCTCGGGGTAGCCGGAGGAGTTGTTTTTTTCGTAAACATGGTGAGCTTTGTCTGAATTGTTTGTTTCTTTTTCTCCTCGTAAATTTCACGATACGGCCGAAAAACATTGTGTGCCATCCGTTCAATCCTTGCAAAGCGTTCACTATTTGGGTCCATTTTCTCAAAATGTGAAAGTACTTTATATAATAAAGATAAACCTGATAATATCTGAGTGGTGAATTTCGTTTCTGGCTCCTCCTCCTCTTCTTTCGCCGCTTCTTCTCCTCTTTCTTCTTCCAATTTGATTAGCTCTTCATTTGTAAGTTCTCCGGATTCTTTGTCAAGCAATTCCTTGACATCTTCCACGTCACACTCCAAAGAAAGGTCTTTTGCCAGTTTTAGTATTTTTTCCCGAACTTTTTCAAGTTCATGTTCACTGTAAAATCCAGCAAAAGTATTAACATAGCACTTAACACACTTTTTCCAAATCCTATTCATGCACTTCTCCGTTACAGCCTCCCATGCGATAGCGATATTCTTGATACACACATAAATGTTGTATTGTTTCCAAAAGTCTCGCAACGATAGTTCTGGGTCGGCATCTATCACGGCTATGGCTTGGGCGAAGGTAGTTCGGAGATAGTTCGCCTTGAATGCAGCAATCGAACCTTGGTCCATAGGTTGGATAAGTGGAGTCGTGTTTGGTGGTAAAAAAACCACTTTCACATCGGGGTGGAGATCAGCTCGATGAGGTGGATGTCCAGGCGCATTATCTAGTATCAATAAAATCTTGAAAGGAATTCCTCTCTCCAAACAATATTCACGAACTTGAGGAAGAAAACAATTCAGGAACCAGTCTTCAAAGAGTGCCTGCGTCATCCATGCTTTGGCGTTAGAACGAAAGTCGACGGGCAGTAGCCAATACTTGCTACAAATTCTTGACTGTAGTCTTCTCCGACACGCTCTTTCAAAGTCTGAAAAAGACTTCTAGCCTTCGTCTGCACAGTAAAAAGGCTTAAATTAAAGGTGTCCGTTTTGGATCTGATCTTCCATCCAAACATGCAGCAATTTCTCAATTTCGTGGATGGGCCCGGTTCGTTGCGTTGTTATAATTGTTGATCGCATGGGTGCAGAATCTTTCACAGCCTCACAAATCCTTTCTTTTTCTTTCAAAATCGTCGACACAGTAGAGTGTGATAACTTAAGATCACGTGTGATCGCATTCACTCTCTTTCCTCCTTCATACTGTTTGATCACCTGCATTTTCGTGGCGAAATCAATGTAATGGCTTTTCTTTCCTTCTTGGCAGGTTGAGGAGTAGAAGATAATTTCGTCTTGGTAGAGATCTTGAGACCACGCTAACACGCTAGCAATGGCGGGCGCTGGGGCGGAAACTGAGCAGTCTGAGTGAGCGGAGACGCATAGCAATCTGGTCATAAAGTCGTAAAGTGGTCGTAAAGTCGACGACTACACATATATATATATATATATATATATATATATATATATATATATAATATATAAATAATATATATATCCATCCATCCATTAGGACCATACTCTGTGCAGAGCGTTGGTGCCGCCGAAGCAGTCTCCTTGGCTATTGGGAACAATCCTGGACGGGTCGCCACTCCGACACAGTATACCAGCATGCTGGCACTCATTTTGCCGACCTCGGAAGGATGACAGGCAGAGTCAACCCCACCTGGTGTTAATTCAACAGCTGAGCGGGATTTGAACTCAGGACCCTAGGATCCCAAGCCCACTACCCTAACCATTAAGCCAACACCAGGCATAATATATATATATATATATATATATATATATATATATATATATATATATATATATATATATATATATATATATATATATATATATATATATATATATATATATAGAACGGGTGTGCTCTTGCTTTTTTGCTCAAATTAGCAGTCGATCTATTTATGTTTTTTGGTTGGAAGCGCTTTCTTCTTCAATATATATATATATATATATATATGTATATATATATATATATATATATATATATATATATATATATATATATATATATATATATATATATATATATATATATATATTAAGGAAGAAGAAAGCGCTTCTAACCAAAAGAAAGAACAATAGATCGACTGCTAATTTGAGCAAAAAAGCAAGAGCAGACCCGTTCTTTTGTACTTTAATGTAGAACAAAGTTGGAGTTGCTGTTTAATGTAGAACAACCCTGGAGACATCGCAATGTTTAATCGCCCGTGAAATAAACATTGCAGATAACTGCCACATTGCCTGCTCATCTGCTTGCGCGTGACGTGGTACATCCTTCGCGGTCCACTCAAATGTTATAACTATATTTTAAAACGTCTGTTTTACACCAGATTTGCTTTGATTCCCTGTAGAGCACATCACAAAAACTCAAAAAAATAAAGACACAGATCTGGCGGATGCAATGGATGAGCAGTCCTTCTGGGGGATGGTGCGCGAGGTCTTGCAGTGAATGCATTAAATCATTTAGCTCAATGAAGCTGGTTAGTTTTGGCACATTCCTAAATTTTTTGTCCACTCAATATAATTCTCCAAAGAGGAGAAAAAGATAAGTTTAATGCTTTGGAAATTTCACATTTTCTTTTGTACACGAGGAGAAGGGGGGAACATGGCCTTGCTTGCTGAATGTAAATAGGTATACAGACTTAGTTTTAATACTCGTTATTTCTTTAAATTATCATATTTCACTCCAAATTTTGACACTTATTTAGTCCAGATGATATCCGATCCTCAAAACCAAAATAATATTTCGATGATATACTTTAAGTAGTACATGAGAGTAGATCGAGGAAAATTGTATCATACTGTATAATGCATGAAATCGCTCCAAGGTCCTAATTTGAAATGATGAACAGGCATTCTTAATATGAGTGAAGAAAGTGAAAAAAAACTTTATCATGAAGAAATCGTTAGAGCCTGTTCCAAGTCAAGGCATGGTTGAGCAGACCAAAAAAACATGCCAGCTTCAGACCCCAACGAGGTTACCTAGAGTACGCCTTTAGACCCCATTGAGAGCGGTGACTGAAGATGCACCTAATAAAGGATATAATTAAATAAGGCCATTAATTATTTTCAAAGGGGGTGTTTGAATTAACCCAAACACCCAATTTTCAGTCATCCACTTCTTTGGAGCTTTCTTCGTATGCATGCAAAGTTTCAGGCTGCTAGGTATTATAGTTTTGGAGTTAAGGAGGAAAAACACTGACACACACACACACACACACACACACACACACACACACACACACACACACACACACACACACACACACACACACACACACTTATTAGTATAGAAGATAGATTATAATGGAAGTCCGTTTTGGATCATGACCTTGTTGGAAAACGAGTCTTCTTCCAATTGAACGATTTACTCAAGAAACTGCATGGTGCTGCAGTATCTGCTTGTTCTCTTTTGTTGGTGCCTCATTGATTTTAACATGTTTCCCAACGCCAAAAGCTGAGATACAACACCAGACAGTCACAGGGCTACCCAGTGTTTAACAGTCGACTGTAAGCACTGTGCCACAATGTTCTCCAGGTCTTCGGCATACGAACTCTTGTCTCTTCTCTCAAGAAAGTTAAAACTTCGATTTATCAGACCAGAATACCGGATTCCATTGTTCAGTTGCCAAATCTTGGTGTTGCCTTGAAAATTTCAGTCTTTTCACCATATTCTTTGGTCTCAGCAGTGGTTTATTTGCTGCGATTCTACCATGGAGACCTACTGCAATCAGCCTTGATACACAGTGCTGGAGAAGATGTTAATGTCCAGGTTTTCATTTGTAAGCTGTTGACTTGATTTCATTCTATCACATAAGCTGAGTATCTTCAATTGCTTGTCTTGCCTTGGGAAGGTTCTTCTGGGTCTTCCTGGCCTTTTATTGTGGGGAAGAGGGGTGGGAGGGAGGGAATACCTGGCGCTATCTGGCTATGTGCAGACCTTTTGCTGGTGGTTGTTTCGGGATATTTTGGACATTGAAAAGTAATTAAGTTATTGGCCTCATGGTGGTTACCTTTTGCCTGTGGGCCAGCATCAGCACTAACCCACATCCCAAATATACACTTTATAACAGCCTTTGGTGCCCCCAAAACAGACATCAAGTCCAACGTGTGGAAGCTTAAAACCTTTCCCAGATTCTGAATTACCTACACCCAAAATTTGGGTCCTCTAGGTGATATGGTATGGCTGTGAAAGAATAACGTACAAACATAACAAGTTCAAATGAGCTAAGATCCTCATCCTCTAAATGATGTAGTCATAAAAACAAATATGACGTCATTGTGATGTATCAGGTTTGCGATAAATTATCTGTGCGAATGCCCGGCTTGATTCCCGCAAACAAAATTCAAACAGCTTGCCTAGTTTCGGAGATAATGGTATAGGCGATTTCCATTAGCAGCGATATTATGACGTCAACTTTTTTTTCTCGGAAGAATTTCCAAAATTGAAGATAGTTACTGCCTGCGCGTGGGCTTTCTGCATATACATGGCAAGTTTCACGAAGATCCGATGAAAACTCTGGGTTGTGAAACAAAAAATGTCCAAAAATAGGAATGACGTCATAAAAATTGATATGACGTCATAGTGATGTATCATATGTGCGGTAATTCATCTCTGCGAATGCCCTGTTCGATTCCCGCGAACAGAATTAAAAAAGCTTGCCTAGTTTCGGAGATAATTTTTTAGGCGATTTCGATTAGCAGAGATATTTTGACGTCATAATTTTTTTTTCTCGGAGGAATTTTCAAAATCGGAGATGGTTAGTGTCTGCGCAGGGTATTTTTACATATACATGCCAAGTTTCAGGAAGTTTCGATGAAAACTGTAGGCTGTGAAACAAAAAAGTCCACAAGAAGAAGATGAAGAACAACAAAGTCAGTAAGACTTAGAGATCCTCCACGAGGATCTCAAAACAAACACCCAAATAAACACTTGAAAATATGTATATAGATATATACATGAGCATGTATGTATGTTTGCATGCATGGATACGTTCTGCATGAAAACCATTGGTTTAAAAATTGTGACAATTGCTTGCACATATGTTTATGGAATAAAAATAGGAATTTTATGCTGAAATAAGAAACGTTGGTAAAGTCAATCACATGCTAGTACAGATATAATGGAATGAAGGGGGTGGGAGGAGGGGGTGGTGTTAGGTACTCACAACAGCTGAAGCGAATATAATCCATCAAAAAGTCCTTTAGGAAGCTCCGTGATTTTATTTCCGTAAAGGACGCTGTGGGTTCATCAAGGTGAAAAGCAGGTTTGTGCATTTTGGCAAATAAAGGAATGGAAGAAAAATGTTTTAATAAGTCAGCATTCATCATACAGATATCTTAATCATCAGACTGCTTATTGTACAGCATTCTGTCATCTACATATCACATAGGAAAGAGTACAAATCTGAAATATCCCCTCACATATGCCATTTCTAATCGTCACTCACTTCTCTTTCCTCTTACCTTGTCCGAACAACTTTATTCGTTTGTTCCTTTTCTTTCATACTCCCGTATCTTTTCTTCACCACCACATCTCCCATCCCCCTATTCTTAGCAATCCATTTTAATAAATTCCCCCCTTCCACCATACATTATATGTAGATGGCCCATGTACAGGTATAATTCAGAGAAAAATAAAAACATGAAGAGCCCAAAATTTATCGATACGATAGTACACCGAGCGGATCAGGACATAACAGGACAAATGGAACAGGAGGGGAGATTGGGGGGTTGGGGGGGTGGGGACATCAGTTGAAGGACAAGATAGAGGGAAACTTGGACAAACAATGGGTGTGGGGAGGAATGGAAGGCAGGAAAGGGCATTTGGGGTGGACAAGGTGGATACAGAAGGAAACTCTCAGAAAGGAAAAACTGGAAATTTGGAAGGAGGAGGGATTGGAGTGGGGTGCAGTTTGGGGAGGGGGGGTTAAGGAGGGTAGAAAAGATAATGGTATCGGATTGGGGATGATCTGATATTGTGGTGAACAGCTGTCTTGAAAACTTGGAGGGAAGAATGAGATTGAAGAGAATGTGGAAGTTGGTTCCACAGGTGGGAAAAAAGAGGAACAAATTAATGAGTGGAGGTGAGAAGTGATCCTGGATTTAGTTAGTTTCACCAGATGGGGGTTGATGGTGGATCGTATGCACCCTGCAGAAACCTGGGGGGGGGGGACAATATACGGTAAGAGAAAAAGGTGCAAGACCAGAAAGGAGGCAGTAGAAGATAGAGAGACCACTGACCTGTCTGTGATGGAAAAGTGATGGGCCCATCAACTCAGCCTCAGTGTGAGAGTTTCCAATGATCTTGAAAGCCTTGGTTTCTATGGCGTCAACCTGAGCAACATATGGTGTAGGGGAGCCAGCCCCAAGGGGAAGAGAAGTACTCCATCAAGCTGTGGATGAAGTCCTTGCAGGTGTACAGGAGTTCAGGTGTGCCAAGGAAGGACTTTGTACGATGGAGGATGTCCAGTCAGTGGCTGGCTTTGGAGGCCAACTTATAAATGTGGATTGCTCAAGAAAGATCATGGCTGATAGTAAGAACCAAGAGTTTGAGTGACAGAATTTCCTTTCCTCAAGAGTGTTGTTGAGAAAGTAGTTGGGGGGGGGGGGAGGGTTGGCCAGATGGTGCTTTTGGAGAGAGGTAAGTGAGGGTGTGTGATGTGTCTGGATTGAAAGACATATTCCAAATGTTTGACCAGCTTGTGATTTTGTCAAGGTCTGAAGAAAGGGAAGAAGCCGCTGCCTGCCTGTCTGAAGGATGAGGGATGTCACAGCAGAGGGTGGAGACATCAACAAATCGATAAAGGGGATTTTCCAGAGTCAGAGAGCTCACTGTTGAAGATCAGAAATAGTATTGCACTCAGAACACTGCCTTGGGGAACTCCAGCCTTGGTAGGGAGAGGAGATGAATGGATTCCGTTGAGAACCACACTTTGGCTACGAGAGTGGAGGAAGTCATGTGTGGAGTTGGCGTTGGATGCCATCGGCAGAGAGTTTGAAGAGTAAGGCAGAATGCCAAACTGTATGGAAAGCATGAGATATGTGCAGAGAGATGGCCATGATTGCATCTCTTATATTGCAGGCCTCCATCCATTGTTAGAAGAGTAGAAGCAGCATGTCCAAGGTGGAGTGACCAGGTCTGAAACCAAATTGGTGATCTGAGATGAGGTTGTTGAAGAACCGGATGGATTTCCTATCAACTGTGATGATGGATTCCGTGATCTTGCTGATGATTGGATGTAAGTTGATAGGTCTGTCGTTAAGGGGATCGGTTTTTGCACCTTTTTATGTAATGCAGTGATGTAGGCAGATTTCCAAGCAGATGAAAGATGACCTCGGGCAAATGGTAGTGTGAAAATGGCAGAGAGAGGATATGCAAGAGCAGCAGATCAGGTTTTTATGACATGTGAGCTTTGACTCTCATAAAACAACCAATGATGCAACCTTTTGTCAAGATAATTTACGGGTTGTTTAAGAAAAGTCGAGTCGTAAAGGTGTTTTTAGTTATGAACCAAGGAAAAAGTTTTACCAATCAGCAATATCTTGGGAAATGTGGACTCAGGTACAAATGAGAAGAAAACAGTTTGCAATGATCATTGCAATTTCATGTGATGGAAGAAAAAAAAAAATCAACATTTTGTTTGAACTGCTTTACTCACAGGGAATTGAGGTTCCGCAATCCGTGGAAGGCATTGGCAGCTATTTCCGAAATCTGATTGTTACTTAGGTCACTGGAAATACAGAGAAAACATGTAGTCTTAAACTCTATGGCTGTATTGTATTCAATAAATTGTATGACTTGGTCGACTACTACAACTACTACTACTACTATCCTTATTTAACAGCCCAGTTATTTGTGGGAATAACTGGGAAAGTCCACTGGGGAAAGTGTTTGGCTCAAGTCTTTACAAACAAGCTGGCCAGTCCTAATGGACAAATGGCAGGATATAGGAATTTGAGCAGGGGGCTCGCGATAACTCGCCGACACTTTGTGAAAATCAATGGAGCATATTTAAAATGTCTCCCAACTAGGAGGAGGGAAATTCAGTTTCACGTCAATCCGAGGGAACAGCACACCGTGCTGCAACACCCTGCTTGCAGAAAAAAACACCAATCTGAGAGTTCATCGCCAGATCGGGAATCGAACCCACCAATCCAACAGTTTATTTTCAGATCAAAGATGGAACCCAGACTAGACAGATCGATGGTAAGTGCACTCTACTCCAACTTGTCAACATACAACAAAGGAACACTAATGAAATGAACACAGTATTACAAAACAAAATTTGCTGTTAAAAAGCATGAATATTTCAAAGATGCAACAGAGCACTCATTTTCCCCTCCTAAAATTTTGATTGGTATAAGGCAATCACAAGGAAAGGGCAAGTGATCATTTTAAGCCAATCAGATGCAGAGGATATCAACGGTACACGTCAATGCATTGAATCATTAAGGATGAGATGCAAAATGCCATTAATTGTGTAAATGTTTGGCAAGAACAAATCAAGTTATATTGTGATGAAACTGAGCATTTATGTGTGCACCATTGTCAATCACCGCCTTACATGCGTCGTATCTTCTTGTAAGACGTGAAAGCCTTGGGAGGAATGGACTTGATGTTGTTCTGCTCGAGGCGTCTGAAGGAAACATGAGCAAAATGCATCGGTAAGAAAGATTGTCATAAAGATATAGGCTGTCCCATAAAATGAAATGCATCATCCAATAGGAATTGGACGTGGCTGGCTGCAGAGAGTGCTTTGCTCCGTGAATGCTGTTGACATATTCTTTGTGGGCTTAGGTTGGGCTTGTGAGGATCTTTTTTACCACGGATAAAGCCACTTTGAGGAGCATTCTGTTGTTTATATAGTGCAAGATGAAGGTCAAGTTTGAACCAGATTAAAGATTATTATCAAATGGCAAATTAATTGTATTTCCCTTACAACTCTGCCATTACTGCATCTTCTGTCTCGGAAAGGCTATTGAATTCCCAAACAATTCAATCCATGTTATGTTCTCTGCTGTTGCAAAATGTTCATCTCATTCCAATTTCACTACATCGTAGTGGAAACCCCGTTTGAAAAGGCAGCTGAGGTTTTGGACAACAGACGCGATGTCCTATCACCGTGAACCCTGATCAAAAGGATGCTCACATCTCAGTGGTCTTCTGCGGAAGGTTGAGAGGAACAGTGCCGAGGTCTTTTCCACGGCAGTCCACCACTTTTTTGACACACGTGCACACCGAGGGGCAGGCAGCTTTACTCGAAGTAGCACAGCCTTGAACACGGGTGGAGTCTGGTGTGTTAAAGAAACAAAAATACAAGAGGTGGATCAAGGATAAGACTGAGGGTAAAGCAGAATCTGAAAGACGCAGAGTGGAGTGAGTGGTGTTAAAAAAACGACGGCATATTTGCATTAATCGTCGAGTCTGTGCTGTGTCTACACCAAGAAAAACGTGACGAGACATTTAGTGCAATTAGTTTGGTGGAGTCGCATCAAATTCTTGTAACGTATGATTTATGCAATCATTAAACGCAAAAGCTTTCATGAAATAAAGGGTGGCCTGTTTGGAGTGGTTATACAATCACTTGGCTCATAATATCGAGGCCAGAGGTTCAAAATCCCATGGAATGCATTAATGTCATTCGTGTAATGCATGGGCTCCTCCATCAGCTTTAAACGTCAAAAATGCTGTTAAGTTAGAAGTGCTTTATATGATTCAATGAGACCATAAATTGCTCCAACCAATGGATGATCCGAACTAATGCGCACCATCTAATTCAACTTGGAGTGCAGTTCATTTCCCTGACTGAACTGGATTTGAACCTTGAGGCATTATGTTTCAATAGCACAAGGTAATTATGCGACAAGTAAAGGTAATTTGATATGCCATGACTACACCATATCCACACTCGGCTCCAGGAACTGTCAATTATACAGATAAGCTTGAGCAGAAAATTTGGCCAGTGTACAATTGGTTTGGTCGAGTGGACAGACACAATGACAAAATATTTTCAAAAGATACCATTGGATATTTAATCTCCATCAACTAACGGCAGATGGAACAGCTGGTTTTATGTCCTAATCTAAAAGACTGTATGCTCCGTCCGAGATGCAATGCCCTGCTTGAACTGCGCCAAAAGGGCAGTGTCAAGGTAAGTCCTACACTCAAGAGGATCACACTAAGATGAGACAGCCTAATGGCAAGCATGCTACCAACAGAGCTAGGTAGAACTGCAGCATTTCAAAGAAAGAACACTAAAATGTAATGGGTGGGAGGCCAACTATGCCAGGAAGGTGCTCACCATTGATCTGTCTAGTCTGGCTTCGATCGTGAAACATTGCGCCCTGATGTAGCGCCGTAAGGAGGAGGTGAATGTCAGAGCATGCAGTCTTTTGAAATGGCATGTGAAGACAGGAGTCTCTAAAAATTTTTTTTTGTTTTGGACGTTGAATAATCCAAAACATCTTTCATAAAGAAGGGGTCATTTTATGTTGGTATTTTGGCCGAATTCCCTACCTTGGGATTAGATGTGAAATCAACATAACTTGCAGGATGTGTCAGTGTTGGGATGTGGATATGTCTGTCACAGATATGCTGAGCCAAATGGCTTTTACACATGCATTATGAGTCTTTTGATTGTGAAATATGACGATGAAATCAGGGATGTCAATGGAAAGCAAAATGGAAAAATGTGTCGAACTGTTATTGAAATTGCGCATCAGATCCAATGAGATTTACGTCATATTTTTTTATAAGATCTCATGAGAAACGAAAGGATATTTTTGCAATATGCGTGTGAGAGAAGGAGAAAAAAAACAACAACACGACAAAAAAAATAAACAAATAAAGGCTGCGAGGAAATGAAGGAACAAATCCAGAGTGCGAGACCCCATTCCGCACCGGAACACACAAACTCCTTTTGTTGCACCTCCGGAACATTGAGGCCCCGCAGGTTGCTGGGCGAGGCACATTGTGTGAAAAGGCCGACACGAGGACGCTGTCTCAACCATTCTGAGAGCCAGGCCATGTGGCAATCACATTGCAGGTCATTGGAATGCAAGCGGCTGGAAGGCAGTTAAAGGTGTGAAGTTGAACATGGGAGAGAACATTGTATTCACTGCATGTGAGACTTTTCATGAAGGTAGAAAGTACAACCCAAGGATCCAGGCAATTCTTACAATAAATATAAAGCCCTATGGATGATTGTAAAAAGATAAGTGCACAATTTTTCTTTCAAGCAAAGCCTGTCACGATGAACACCTGAGATCCAGGTAAGGGTTTTTGAACAATATGTTGGAAACATTGCCCCAGATTCTTGAGCACCTATCTTGCAAACTAGGTGAGAAAGGAGAGTTGAAATGAAACCTACATGCAACAATCTGAGTTTCACTGCAGGTCAAGGCCATAAACCCTGCACAATGGTTGCCAACCGAAGGTTGTTTGTCGATGCTTGATTATTTTTTAGATCCATCCATCGGGACCATACCCTGTGCAGAGCGTTGATGCTGCCGAAGCAGTCTCCTTGGCTATTGGGCACAATCCTGGATGGGTCGCCACTCTGACACAGTATACCAGCAAGCTGGCACTCGTTTTGCCGACCTCGGAAGGATGACAGGACGAGTCAACCCTACCTGGTATTAATTCAACAGCTGAGCAGGATTTGAACTCAGGATGCTTGGATCCCAAGCCCACCGCACTAACCATTAAGCCAACACCAGGCATATTTTTTAAATGCTGAGCATCAAACAAGGAAGCAACATGTACCCTTTTAAAGTCTTTGGTATAACTCGGTATGGTTTGAACCATTGTCCTACCAGACTCGGATTGGACGTTTTAACCATTATGCCACCGAGTCTGGTGAATGATTTTCGAATGGTCATGAATGATGGTGAGTGAACTTATCGTGATGAAAGAAATGGCGATAGGAAGGGGAGTTTTCTCGACCAAATCGCTCTTGTTAAACACATTCCATGATCTTTATATCGATGCAATGTACTTGCAATGGGAGTCATTGACCGAAACAAATTTGTTGTTTTTTTTTCTCCATTGTCCAGCAACTCCACCTGAGCAACACCAGAGGGCGATTTTAGATTTTTTGGTTGAACATAAGACTCGGATTATGGACTTTCAATGAAACAGAAGTGTTTTTATTAATAATTTTCTCGAAAGGTTCATGTCCAATGGCATCCACCATCCTTCGTCAATGTGCGCCTCAAAGTTACCAGTCTGAAACAGATGGCATCATTAATGATGGCTAATACTCAGTTCAAAATAAAATTTGTGCTTGCATTGGCTAGATTGGCTTTGGTCTGATCAACAGGATGGTGCTGAGGTGATACACTTACCTTTACCTGTATGGCCTGGGTTCGATTCCTGACCTTACTATAAACTATTGGATTGGTAAATCGGAGGTAGGGTGTTGCATCACAAAGTGCTCTGTCCTTTGCGATCGTGTTTGCAAGCATTTGTGAAGATCCCACAATGTCCTTTGCAAAGATTACGCGAGTTATCCCTAGCATCTGGAACAAATTACAAATTCCTGACACTTTCAGTTGAACTTCAGCCCTGGCCAGCTGGTTTCTGAAAGATTTTGTCAAAAAAAAAACAAAAAAAAACTTTCCTTGGCCTACCCCTTATGATGAGTAATTGGGGCATTTAAGGTAGTAGTAGTAGTAGTAGTAGTAGTACTTTTGTTCAAAGGTAAATGACTGCAGAGGTCTGCACTCCAGGCTTAAGAAACCTCTGACAGTGAGATACTGTCTGTTTGGTGTCGCTCAACAATATTTCTCATCTACCGCAAGTCCAAAGTCAGAAATGAAGTGGGCAAAAGTGTAGCATTGTAAGACATAAAGCACCACCAAGATAGATAAAGAGGAAGAAACAGAAAATAAATAGAACGACAAAATGAATAATCATAATCGCAAGAGCAAAGTGCCTTGAGGACAAATACTGCAGAATGCATCGTTAGGAGCCTCAATTGCCAAGGCCGGATATTCTCAGATTAGTGCACCGCCGTAAACTCCAAATTGATATGTGAACGTAACATGCATAACTATCTTGCAGCCCTACGTTATCAATCTTCACCTTCAACATTTTGTAAATTGCAAGTTTTGTGGAAGCCAAAATGAAATTCACAAAAAGATCCTGTGACTTCCTTTCCTTCTGGGTATAATGTCAGTAGTATTTGTAGTAGTATTTGTATTATTATTAGTAGTAGTAGTAGTAGTAGTAGTAATAGTAGTAGTAGAAGTTGAAGTAGTGGATTGGCCAGATTGATTTTACTAACAATAACTAAAGTGCAAAATCATAAAGTCCATCATTCTTTTGGAGGAAACATTAAGCCGGTTGCCCCAGATGCTCAAATTTGCTTGTGGAGATAAAAGTACTTTTGAAAGCTTTTTGAAAAATGTCAGGCATTGTGCTCCGGAGCCCTGGCCAATTTCCACATTCCTGTTTCTCAACTACACTCTCTACTACCCCTTTTCAAAGGATCGGAAGTCACAGAAATAAAAAGCTTTCACGTGGTAACAAACCAACTCAGGGCAATGACCTTCACAACAAACTTGCATTTAGAATTAATTCATAAATTTTATTGCCTCAACGCTTTTCACACTTCCTCTCATTTTGGACAGGTTACCAGGTCTGGTTTTTAAGAACTAAGGATTAGAGTTAAATTGTTGACCAAGGGCAAGGTG
Source organism: Eptatretus burgeri (assembly GCF_056783735.1). Classification (NCBI taxonomy): domain Eukaryota; kingdom Metazoa; phylum Chordata; class Myxini; order Myxiniformes; family Myxinidae; genus Eptatretus; species Eptatretus burgeri. The sequence goes on along the minus strand of NC_140972.1, from coordinate 73,770,599 downwards.
TGTTGTGCAAAGGAGTATAAGAAATCTGAAAAAGATATCACAACAATAACGATATTAAGTTTGATAGCCCCATAATTGAAAAGGTAAGAGGAACAGTTGCACAATTCTCATTAATGTAACATCAAGTTAACAGGTTTTATCACACCATTATTAATTTATATTTATTGTTTGATTTATGTTAAAAGTGCCACTTAATGACACCATATATATGCTACTGTTAAAAACAACAAATAGTGAACCTGAAACCAACCAAATTATGTGTATACTAAGTTGAAAAGATTCACAATTTCATCAAGTTCATATAAAGCAAGTTTGTTATTATTATAGTGGAGTTTGTATCACCTAATTGCATTATGACATCATCTGGTTCTTGGGATTTTTATTTTCTTTGCCAATGAAGCCTGACTGTCAAGTTCCTTCTTTCTCTTAGATCCACATTCATTTGTTCTTAAAAAAAACAAAAATGGATAAAACTCTCTCCTGCAGATGGCAATTAGTCAAATGCTTTGTCTGCACATTGCACAAATGCAATAATGTTGCTAATACTGTACTTAGAAAAAGTCCTGGCTAAGCTGAAAAAAGTACAATGAATACAAAGGCAAATTAGGTCTCTGCGCAGCAGAAATCCATTTTTTATCCTGAGCCATTTACTCAAATGGCCGTCTTTATTCAATCAGTGAGTGGGGGAGGTGGACAGAGGGTAGATGGTGCAGTGCTTTTAACAAAATGAAATGGTTTGATGTTGGAGTGGGCTATGAAAGGATTGGTTGGGTGGAGGGGTGACAAATGAGGACATCACAATTTCTTGCGCAGCCGGCCGCTGTGTGCCTCCTGCATCAATACCATTAGTTTGTATGACAGAAAGACAGGTACATATGCTTTCTCTATACACCCCTACTTACCTAATCACATCCACTTGCCAGAAGACTGCACATCTTACTAAAACCCCAAATATCCCTTTTGTGTTGATCTCTCTCCATCATCTGCTATTTCAAACATATAATAGTAATCGGATTGGAATTCTTTAATTGAGAGTGCAATGGAAGATAAATTTTCTGAAGGTGTCAAAAGGCGCTGCAGATCATAAAGGACAACTTAACTTGTGCAATTTTCGAGGATTACCAAAATGTTTCTCTTACATACAGACAGATAAATTATGTTTCCTTCAAAAGAACATCCATGCAGGAGGAGGGCATCAAGCGCATCAAACCTGGATAATAGTTGCCAACCTATTGTTGTTTATCTGTGTTCTATCCTTTTTAAATGCTGAGTGTCAAGCAAGAAAGCAGTACAAACCATTTTAAAAGTCTTTAGCAGGACTTGGCAGGGATAGGACCATTATGCCACCAAGTCTGACTGATGCACCAAATATTTTAGCTGGTGAATCGGTGAACTACTTTTGTAGTGATTCAAAGTTTATGGCTACAAAAGTTTGGTGTATTTACTGTGATATAATTTACATCATTGAAGTATTACATGGGTTTAAGAAATGTTTGTGGGTTCAAAAATAACATTCTGTGGGTTCTTTAAAACTATGTTTCCAAGATTTGGGAAATGTTTTGTGGGTTCTAAGAAATGTTTTACAAATGTTTTGTGGGTTATCAGAAATGTTTTACAAATGTTTTGTGGGTTATAAGAAATGTTTTACAAATGTTTTGTGGGTTCTAAGAAATGTTTTACAAATGTTTTGTGGGTTATAAGAAATGTTTGTGGGTTCAAAAATAACATCCTGTGGGTGATTAAAAAATACGTTTCCGAGATTTAGGAAATGTTTTGTGGGTTATAAGAAATGTTTTACAAATGTTTTGTTGGATATATGAAATGTGTTGTATGTTTTACGAATGTTTGTGGGTTCTAAGAAATGTTTTACAAATGTTTTGTGGGTTATAAGAAATGTTTGTGGGTTCAAAAATAACATGCTGTGGGTAATTAAAACATACGTTTCCGAGATTTAGGAAATGTTTTGTGGTTATAAGAAATGTTTTACAAATGTTTTGTAGGATATATGAAATGTGTTGTATGTTTTACGAATGATTGTGGGTTCTAAGAAATGTTTTGACAGTTCAAGAATGTTTTCATAGGACAATGTCCTGCAAAACAAAGAAAGCCCCTTTAATGCTCGTCCTGGAAAAGAAATGTTTAATTATATCGAATCTAATGTGAAACCTAAGCAAGCTACGAGTATTCCACAAATGTCTCTCTGATGATTAATTGTAATTTTAAGTTTATTTTAAAAAGGGAGAGAAATGCAGCCTTAAGAGCCCCCCAATGATACTCGTTACATTATAATGCATGACAATGAAACCTGATAAATGACCATTTCATAAACATCAACAAAACTTTGGTCAAGTTCATTGGTAAATTACAAGGTTTCGAGATGAAAAAATTACTTATATGATCACTATCAATGCAAAATTACTACAGTCTGGTCATAATGGTATTGGAGATCTAGCTTTAACGGTGACATAATTAAGCTGCCATATTGCAGCAATGAAACACTGCCTGTAACAAAGATGTAATAATAATAATAAAAAAAGAAGTAAATAATGACTCAGAAACCCAAGAGCTTTTCACAAAGCACAGCCATTGAAATTGACACAAAGGAGCAATGGATATGTTTATGCACAACTACTCACAAAGTTCTCAGCTTGGGCATGTGGTTGAAGCTGTCAATTGAGAGCGCGATGATATTATTGTTATTGAGCGTACTGCAAACGGCAAAAACAATTGCCACACTGAATGGTTTGAAATGACAACTAAGTTACGAATTACAAAACAAATATTTTACGATACGTACATAAATAAATAAATAAATATTCAAATCACTGAACATCGATCAATCCACCATTGAAGAATCACAATCCATTAAATATTTGTTTCAAGCATGAACCATTGCTGTTACAAACAGAGAAAGCTTTTTCATTAATTTGTACCAATATTACATATTTTTACACATTTGACGTTTCCTTGCATTTAAATTTTTTTACATTTTACACATGTATATATGTATTTCTATAACATATAAATGCAAACAATTTGAACTTCTTCAGTAATATATCTACTATAAATTAACCATCGTTGTAAGCTTCATATAATTACTGTAATATTTCCCACATTTACTGGAAATAAGTTTAACATGCATTTAATAAATCAGTTTTTCTATTCTTCCTTTCGCAAATAGAACAACAGAGCCTCAAACTAAGGCGAATCAACAGAAAGTCTCAAAAAGCCGAAAAGAAAGTTGATAATGTTAAACACAATATACATGAAGACTATATAAATACATATTGTGTAGACTTTGCAATCTTGGAAATAATCGAAGAACAAGCACTCAAGGTTAAGCATCAGAACTTGGTTATAAAATTGCAGAGGAGACAGATAGAGTGAGGTTAGAGTTAAACTTACAAAACTTCAAGCTTTCGAAGAGCACGGAAGGCACCATTCTTGATGCAGGAGATGAAGTTGTTGTCCAACTGCCTGAAACAAGAAAAATAAACAACCAAAAAAGAGAGAGAAAAATAATGTTAGAAAAATGAGAATTCAATAAGCTCAGAGACAGAGTCAGGCAATCAGCGCAGGAGCATGGAGTTGAGAACATAATATAGACAAGATATCACAGGGATGCAAGAGCAGAGGGAGCTAATGGTACTGAGGCATTGCCTTCTGGGATAGCTATGTGGGAGCTTAGGACCTGCTGCCTGCTCTGTGGCTCCCGCCAGTTTGACTGCCTGTTTGCTGCGCACCCCGTAGTCAAACTCCACCATGAAGGCGGTAAATATTCATGTAGCTTGCCCTTCCTTTTTGTTCAGTCAGCCCGTGCAGGGTAATTTCATTAAGTGGTATGCTTATCCATTAAAGTCACCCGGTTCTCTTCTCCGCTTGGCTTCTTTTTTTTTTTCATCCACCGTTTTGCCAGGAAACAATTTCATTACGAGAATGGGTTGCAAATCAAAGGCCAGAGGGGCCATCTTTAACGTTGAAGCAAAAACCCATCCCATCCCCCTTCCACCGCACCCCACCCTTGGCCCCCCTCCCCAGCCGACTGACCCCAACGTTTAATCCATTAGCGGGCAAGTGTCGGGGAGAATTTAAATCTCTGGTCAGCAGAGCGTGTTTTCCGAAGAACAGATGCCAGTCGAAATGCACCAAAGAGCGATACAGCAAGTGCACTACAGCAGAGAGGGACACAGTGCTCTGCGACAGTTATAATTCAAGGGACGTGTGATGCAGGAGAGTTAAAAAAAAACAACAAATGAACAACATAACGTTTTTACAGTCTTGCACTGACAAACACAATGGTTCTTGAGAGTACCATCAAATAATGAAGAAAATAAACTTGATCTTCATTTTTAAATTTCTCAGTGTACATGCATTAAAGAGACAAGATGCCTTCTGGCTTCAACATTCTCACAGCACCAGCACATGATCGAGTGGGATTACATATGTGATAGATGATGACGGATGGATTGTGATTAGAGAATGTGCAGCTGTTTCCTAGCTCTATTCCTTGACAAAACCGAAGCAGTGGAAGCAAGGGCAACAAAAATTAACTCACAGGTTTTTGATTTCGGTCGCTCCCCGGAAAGCCTTTCTCGGAATGACTTCAATACGATTCTCACTCAAGTCTCTGCAGCAGAGACATCCCGAAGGACAGAGCAATGGTGGGGAGGGAAGTAGGGGAGGTGTGGCGATGTTTTAAGGGAATGAAAAGAGAAAAGAGGGGTGGGGTATGAGAAAGAACGATATAACATTTTGTCAGATAAAGAAATCAATAATTTTCTAAGAGAAATTGGATTACAGAATCAATGGCAATTCTTGTAAGTGCTCCCCAGCAAATTTATTTTGGGAAGAAAAAAGATGAAAGGCTTATATGTCTGCAAACTGCCTGCAAGGGTAAGGGAACTGTGTGTGTGTGTGTGTGTGTGTGTGTGTACATGTATATGTGTGCAAGTGTGTGCATGTGAAGGTTGCTGTTGTTGATTGCTACCTCCACACATGGCTGGGCTTCAGATATAACAGAGACCTACCAGGTCTCAAAGTATCCATCTCCACAAGTGTGTGTGTGTGTGTGTGTGTGTGTGTGTGTGAGATCGGTTTACTATATATGCGGGTTTCAGAAGGTGAACGGAGCCTTCCCAGGTCTCAAAGTATCCACAATCGTGTATGTGTGTGTGTGTGTGTGTATGTATATATATATATATATATATATATATATATATATATATATACATATATATATATAAACATATAAACATATATATATATATATATATATATATATATATATATATATAAACATATAAACATATATATATATATATATATATATATATATATATATATAAACATATAAACATATATATATATATATATATATATATATATATATAAACATATATATATATATATATATATATATATATATATATATATATATATATATATATATATATGACACACCTCCTTCTGTTATGTTGAGAATCGCCGCAAATTATTTCTCACATGGTAAAAACGCATAATCCACAAAGAACGACTGTCCGTCTGCCACCCAAACGATTGTTCCCGCTAATGCAAACCATTCAACTCGAAGGCACGTGATGTGATCGGCGGGTAAATCAAGAGATATGGAGTGTGACGAGCACTACACAAATCTCCATTGGACATAGTCTTACACCAGGTCGGACTATCTTACAGACAGACAATGCCCAATGGGGATTGGGGGAGTGCTCGTCACACTCCACATGTTTCAATTTACCCACTGATCACATCACATTCCTTCTGGTTGAAAGGGTTGCATAAGTGGCAACAATAGTCTGGGTGTAAGACAGACAGCTGTTCTTTATGAATTATGCAGTTTTACCATGAGAAGCATAATCCGCGACAATGCTCACCATAACGGTTAGGAGTTGCTTCTGATGTAGAAACGAGGAATTTGGTAATCATTGTTTAGATATTTATCGGTACGCTGTCCTGATGAGGGCAAATAAGCCTGAAATCTGGATAGGCGGCTCTGTTTGATGTTTAACTGATGTTGACCATGTAATCTTTGTCTGTTTGACAGAGTCGCCAGGCTGAGGCCTCTGGGTTGGAGGTGATGCTTTGGTGTAGGACTATGTTCAATGGAGATCTGGGGGGTGCTCATCACACTCCACATGCTTCAATATAGAAATATCTTTTTTTTTACAAAAAAAAAAATATATATATATATATATATATATATATATATATATATAAATATAAATATATATATATACACACACACACACACACACACACACACACACACACACACACACACACACACACACACACACACACAAATATATGTAGTGTGTGTGTGTGTGTGTGTGTGTGTGTGTGTGTGTGTGTGTGTGTGTGTGTGTGTGTGTGTGTGTGTGTGTGTGTGTGTGTGTGTTGGTGGTTATGTCTATTTGTGGTTTTGAGGAGATGGAACGAAGTTCTCCTTGGACTCGGTGTCCACCTTCACTTTGGGTGGGATCACAGTTCATAGACCAAGCTGTTTAATTTTGTTGTTCTCAGCATTTTGTTTCGAGGGCTCTTTTCAGGATAGTCACCGAACACCAGACTGTCTCCAATAGCAGTTCATTTGTGGTAATAGTCCCGGGTATGGTTTTCAAAATGCGTGTGTGTGTGTGTGTGTGTGTGTGTGTGTGTGTGTGTGTGTGTGTGTGTGTGTGTGTGTGTGTGTGTGTGTGTGTGTGTGTGTGTGTGTGTGTGTGTGTGTGTGTGTATATATATTTACTTATATAATGTGTGAGTGTCTGATGGGAGTTGCACTTGCAATAGTATTGCCCCTATGAAAATAAACGACTGTTTACAATGTAAGCACAGGAAAGATGGAGTGGGATTTTGTGGGTGTGGGGGGGGGGGCAGGGAGGCGTTGGGGGTTTAAAGGCGCATTGGAGTAGTGAGAGCAAAAAGGAAAGGATGTTGGAATATTAGATGTAGTGCAAAAGGAAGAGAGAGAAGAGGGATGCACGGAGCCTACAGGAGTTAGAGGTGGTACAAATTCTGCAATATTTTCATATGGGATAATTAGATGGGCAAAAATCTACTGACTCCAACGGTGCAACAGCAATATTGAACCTGAAAGTTATAAACAAATATTTTGCTCATTCTCATGAACTATCGGATGACAACACAGTGCACAACAAATAATTATGAATTTGTATTGCTTGTCACGTGCTTCATGATGAAAACCCATGGGTGGAGATGTTTCTACCGTTAGTTGACACATATTGCTTTTTTGATAACACTGTACGAACCTTACATCTGACATAATAGGTTAACATCCACGAATAACAATGCTGTTAAAAATCTTCATTCTGTTTGTATAATTGTCTTTTGTTGCGTAGTGCATCAACATGCTTCATGAATTTCTCTTGATGCAAAACAAAGATTGAGTTTTTTAGAAAGTGTACTTCAAAGTTACCGCTTTCCTGAGCACATGGAATGGAAAACAAATTTTGCAATATTTCAATTTCATTATCATAAATTGTAAGTGAGCCTGGTGTTGGCTTAGTGGTTAAGGTGGTTGGCTTGGGACCTAAGGGCGCAGAGTTCAAACCCCTGTCAGCCGTTGGATTCGCAACAGGTGGGGTTGACTCAGCCTGTCATCCATCTGAGGTTAGTGAAATGAGTTTCAGTGAATTGGGGTAATAACCATTTGGGGTAATGAGTTGGAGTGACGACCTGTACTCCCTGCCAATGAAACTGCCTCGGCAGCCCTATGCGCCTTTACAGTGCAAAGGAATGGTATTATTATTAAATTGGAAGTTAAACGAACATAGAAAACATTTTGCAAACCATACTGGTCATCAACAACCATATATCCATCTTCTTTATAATAAATGGCATCGGGAAGTCCTTGAGCTGGGAGAATGCTGTTTGCCCCTCCCTTCTAACAGGACATTCATCAGCATTGTCAATGCTAAGTATATTAAACATTCCCTTTCATCAATACTTTTCAGGCAGTGAGCCAGGACATGGGGAAAAAAAAGTAGGGACAAGAAGTTTGCAGAAGAAATAGGTGAAGGAGGAAAGGAGAAAGAGAAAGAGAAAGAGAAAGAGAAAGAGAAAGAGAAAGAGAAAGAGAAACGACTTTACCACGAGAGAGACGACTTTACCACACTGTGAAGCTGCAGTTGTAAGTCTTTGTAGCCTTTGACTTTATAACCGTCATGCTAACTGCCCTGCCAACGAGCATTTCAATCCTCAGAATCAATGGAGCTCCAATCAAGGACATCAAGACACTTTGGTCAAGGTAAACATGACTCCTTAGCACCCACTCGGGTCTCCATCAATCACATAATGGCAAGATCGATCAAACTTTAACCATTTTTATAAGCTCAGTTTGCACCTTGAAATTGTCCAGATGATGTTCAGTTACACACCTGGCACCACACCTTCCTGGACAAGGACAGTGTGTTGGTTATTCAGTGTCCAAGTATTTACAGGGCAAATGCCTTCAGAGTCTGAAAATATATTCTTCTGGTTTATTGAGGCATAAAACAAGTCATGAATGAGAAATTATTTTCGCATACTTTAAATTGCTTCTAAAAGGTTCTGCTTTTTCAGCATCGCTTACAAAGCTTGAATGAGAAAAACTCAATTATTTTCTCCATCAGAAAATGTTTCCACATTGCTGAGAGGGAGATCATAAATACAATTTTATTCAAGAATGGTGGTCTCCAAGAGAACTGAGGAAATTTTAAAATGAAAATATCGGAAGATGAAAGAATGACAGGAACACCTGCGGTAAAACTGGAGCACGATCAAGCGATGATTCCAGCAACAAAGAAAATAAAAATCACAAAAGATTATTTTATCATTGTTCAAGTCTTTCAACAAAACAATGGTTTGGTAAAAGCAGCATGTAGCATTGATGGCTCCATATGCATAATTCAATGTCAATCTTGATAATGTACTTTCATTAACTTGAGTGCAAAAGAAAAATCGCAAATCCCTGGCAATGACATCAGAGCTCAGAAAAGAAAAAAAACAAAAAAAAAAACACAAAAACTGCTGACGTCAAAGGTGTTCATCGAGGATTACATATTGACATTTTCCATTCCTACAGTTACATACATCGACATGAACTTCTACTCAAATCCGCATCAAAATCAACACAATGATGCTTTGTGTGCGCTGCGGTACTGCCACCACGGGCTGACGACAATGACAAATACAACGGCACCTTTCATTTCGCACGTACAATGTATGCAGACAAACCAGACAGCTGAACCACTCCAATAATTTTTAGATCCTCGTGGAGGATCTCTAAGTCTTACTCACGTTGTTGTTCTTCTACTTCTTCTTGTGGACTTTTTTGTTACACAACCTACAGTTTTCATCGAAACTTCCTGAAACTTGGCATATATATGTAAAAATACCCTGCGCAGACAGTAACCATCTCCGATTTTGAAAATTCCTCCCAGAAAAAAAGTTATGCCGTCAAAATATCTCCGCTAATGGAAATCGCCTAAAAAATTATCTCAAACTCGGCAAGCTTTTTAAATTATGTTTGCGGGAATTTAATTGAACAGGGCATTAGCAGAGATGAATTACCGCACATATATGACGTCATAGTGATGTATCATCAATTTTTATGACGTCATTCCTATTTTTTGACATTTTTTTGTTTCACAACCCAGAGTTTTCATCGGATCTTCGTGAAACTTGCCATGTATATGCAGAAAGCCCACTGTAACCATCTCCGATTTGGGAAATTCTTCCGAGAAAAAAAGTTGAGTCATAATATCGCCGCTAATGGAAATCGCCTATACCATTATCTCAGAAACTCAGCAAGCTGTTTGAATTTTGTTTGCGGGAATCAAGCCGGGCATTAGCACAGATAATTTATCGCAAACCTGATACATCACAATGACGTCATACTCTTTTTATAACGTCATCATTAAGAGGACGAGGATCTTCGCTCATTCGAGCTTGTTTTCTGAAGCTGCACAATGCAGCATGGCAGTTCTCCCCTCCTCCTTGCAGGTAACTCACGAGATTGACAGTTTTAGTCAGTATTGACTCCGACGTACATAAAAGGCAGATTAAGCAAGGGAGGGTCATTGGACTTGGTGCTCAAAGAGGAAGTGTCAAGGTATCAAACCCAGAAAGAGGAGAGAGGGGAAGACAATATCAACGTGTTACACATCTCACTTTTCCCGAGTCTTTTTGTAGCTTTACACCATTTTGTAACCGATGTGCCAGATGCTCATTAAGGTGTAGTTTCTGTAAAAGAAGAAAGACTAACTGGATTTACAACAATTGCATATTGGGCATAGATTGTGGAGATTAAAAGGGTGTTTGGAAAGGGGGGTGGGGCGGGGGGTCGGGAAAGCATGTGGGTAATTGTGGAATTTTTGGGAAAGAGAGCCGATGCTTAAATGCCATTTTCTAGAAGAATTACACCCAGAATCCCGTATCATATTGTTGCGGATCTGTGAAACCGGCACTCCCATGAGGCAATGGCACACAACATACAGCGGTTCCAGAGACAGTTATATTCATTAGTATTTGTTTTCGATCGTCCTTCCCTTATGTGTGGTGGGTTTACGGGACGATATGCGTTGCAAGGGCTTTAGGTAGTGTTTTTCTTTCTATTCTTTACCCATCTTTCATTCTTTACATTATTTTGCTTTGCTGCACATTTGAACCTCTCCTTCTTTCAAGCATGCATGCAAGGGCTTTAGGTAGTGTTTTTCCATAGTAACATAGTAACAAGACCATAGTAACAGGAGCAAGTCATTTGCATATGCACGCCCTTTCTGATTCAAATCACGTGTCATTTTCCAACAGATGCAACACCTCAGACTTCACCATACTCTAACCCCAACGTTACAACATTTCATGCACCCTCAAGATTGCTTTATAAAAATCACCACACCATCGGATCACAACCCAAGCTTGCTTACCTTCACCATGAACAGTCACAACCATGACGCCTCAACAAGCACAAACTACTATGCCATAACTCACCACCACGCTGCCGCTACAAATGCCTCAAACATAGTCACCACCACTGATGACCAGCACACCGTTTCAGACCAAAAGGGAATGGGGGAGCATGGTGTACCATGACAGATACTCAGATCTGGACGTTCGAGCATTGAACTTGGAGCGCAAGAGTGTGTGAGATTCCATTTAACGTCAAGTTGATAGTCCTAGTGCTTCGCTCAATTACGGTCTACATTGGGCGTTTGGTGCATGTTCATGGCCGGCGAGTAAAACCAAATACCCTGGTGCTATGTTAATCTCAGAGATGGATCGCTTGGCAGAGTGTTCAGTGACTAAGGGAATTTCGTTGCTGAATCATTGCATGGGCGGAACTAACACCGGGGTAATCATCAATACACCAATGAGGGCGCTGGAAAACACCCATCGCTCCACCCGATACACTCCCAAGTGTCACCACCCCACCCCTCCCCCTTTGCGCAGAGGATTATTTTAAAAAAACAGGGCTCGGTTCTCTGGCTGCATGCTCTTGTTTTTGCGGTGGGCAATGGAGCTTGACGGAGTGGGCAGAACGAGCGGAGCAAAACGGAGCACACGGAGGGGAGTGAGGAACATGCGGAAGAACCAGATGCCAGTCTAGGCACAGTTTCAGTATTCACATGTACAGACCTCTTTACACTTCACGAAAGGACTATCTTTACACACGTTCTTTGCTTTCTACACCATCCTCTCCGTACTTCACCAACATATCACCGCACACCTCACCACGTCTCTCTCAGATGACGCACCACAGACACCCTCAGCTTTCCGCCATTCCTGCCCCCTCCCCTCTACTTCCCCACTCCTCAGCAACTGGGTTTGCGTTTGTCCATCATCCGCGCCTGGTAAAAAACAAAGAGGTCGCCAAACGCCTCGTAATTTCTCTCTCTCTGGACTATATAATTTATTCGCAGAATGATTCTGATGGCACCTGTTTTGTTAACATCGAGAAGATTGTAGAAGTTTTATGATCGGGGTAACTCTGTACTCTGTCTCTTGTGTTTGTAAATAATTGCATTTCTTTTTCCGCACCATACCAATCCTTGCTTTCCCTTGCTGTCAGTATTTTCATGTATCAAATTCCTGCTTATTGTGCCACATACCTCTCCTCACCCTTGCTGTAATAAATTGCTGGCATTATAAATGTACCCAGTTTGTCGTGTCTTTTTCTCCATTGGTCCAGCATAGTCCTCATGTAGTTTAGCTGGGAAGTTCTACCTCACGTCATTTGCTCTGTTAGCCAGTGCATACTTGGCAGCTCCGCTCGGCTGCATCTGATTAGGTAAGATTAAGACAAGCATGCATCAAGGGCACGAGCCCCCCTTGATATTGTCGTCTAAAGGTAAGGTAACCACACGAAGTAGTGATGCCATGCCAGGATTGGCAGTATCAATCGGTGTTCATGGTTGATTGGCAACTTGCCAAGCCACAGAGTTATCAGCGGCTGGTCGCCTCAGGACCAGGTGTTCGGGAGGAACTCAAGTGCTTCTCCTCATGGTAAACCTCGAACCCCGGCCCCTAACAATATTTATCTGTAGTAAATAACGTATCTCAACATGAAGACGATATTCTTATGATGAAGCATTTGGCACAGAAATATAAACATAAATGACGTTTTGAACTTTAAAAAATTATATGTTGAGGAAGCCAACTGATCAAAGTCCAGAATCAGTTGTGTGATGGCTGGAGCATCTATTCTGATTGTGGGAGGACGGTGGTTCGAATCCTAACTGAATGCTGCTTCCTTGCTTCCATGCTTGATGCTCAGCATTTAAAGGGATAGAGCATGGTCAAACAAGCAAAAGCAAGCATCACTGGTGGATGAAGAAATTCCTCAATTGCCTTGCTGAGTGGAGAGAGAAAAGTGATGTCCAAAAGATGGTGTTGCTGGTACCGAGAGTGCTTGGGGAAGTGACATTACTTCCTGTCTGAAGTCAAGTCTGATGTAGTTTCATGGATTTGTCTGCATGCGTTTGTGTGCGATCTGTTTTTCCAACTGTCAAAACCTAGTAGAAAAAGGCTACCAAGTTCTAATCTCTATGAACACACTGGAAAGTTCAAAAAACATTTTTGCACCAAAGAAGCAGAAGTTCTGGGGTATTTAACTAGAAATGAGAAGAAAGCACGGAAAGTGGGAGAGCGAGTTCTGTCTCTGTCTCTGTCTCTCCATGTGTCTCTGTCTGTCGCCCTCTGTGTGTCTCTCGCTCCCCATCTAACCGGACTGACCAACCTTGGCAGGGAATGATCTGGGAATCGAACTTTTCATTTTGATCATGGGTCTGCTGGGCACTTCATGAACCCAACAGTCACCCACTCTTCTGAAAAACAGCGTTGGATCTGTCACGCCCACCATCAAATGTTAGCAGATGGGACATTGGGACATTGGGACATTGACAGATGGGACATGGGACATTAACATGGCACACACATTCATGCAACACCCCAATGGTACACAATGATGTCACAGCTTGCTTGTGAAGCACTATGATGACAGCACATCGTGGATTGGTAATCAAACCTAAAACTAGACAGCTCAAAGGTAAACATGCACACCTCAAAGCTTTCCTGTCAGCCTCTTGAGGTGCACTTACATGATTGTAGTACTACGTTTGTTTTGAAACATGTTTGTGCATTGCCTCAAATCCATCCAATTGTCACTTTCAAGACCGATCGAAAGGAAAAGTTAATAAACACATGTGGATATGTCATTTTCTCTTCGGTTTGGTTCTTGGCAAACAAAGTTAACAAAAAACACACACAACCCTCCCTTCCCACTCCGTTCATTTTTGGAATTTAAAAGAAGTGTCAGGAAATGGAATCTGAAATTGAATATTACAGTGGAAGCAGAATTGTGAGAAAAGGGCGCTGTTAGAAAATGCTCTGGTCTGTCTATTTTGTTTCCGAATCATGTTTATTTGCATTTACTGTAGGTTCTATATTTTGGGGGCAATTTGGCTTTTGGCAATGCCGTAAATGCAATCGGTTGCTGCACAGATTTGTCACTTTTCTCGAAAAGTGTGGGGGTGGAATAGGGAACAAGTGGAGGAGTTATTCTAGTCGTATCACAAAAGCTGGTGAGTTGCTGTACATGACAGGACGTGGAAATTTCTTCAAGACTATGGTCCTCATTTTTAGCTGACCTGGAATGTAGTTCCAGGTGAGCTCTTACGGGATGACCTGTCGTTTCGACCGTCAGCCCATCCGTCAAACACTTTCAACTTCTTCTCTGAAACTACACAAATGGTTTCAAAGAAAGGTGACCACAACCTTAATCACCAGTTATGTACCAAAGTTTGTTCACACCATTAAAATAATCGGGTCGAAGAGGATAGGTGGGGGGTGGGGGAGGGAGAGGTTGCCCCCCCCCCCGCCAGTATAGGTATTTGATTTAATCTCAAAAAATACACACACAATTCCGATGAAACTTGACCAAAACTTTCATCAACCTTGATGCACCAAAGTTTGTTCACAACATTAAAAGAATCTGGTCTGAGGGGATCGGTGGAGGGTGGGGAGGGAGGGGGTTGGCCCCCCCAGTATAGGTATTTGCTTTCTTCTTGAAAACTACACACACAATTCCGATGAAACTTGACCACAACCTTCATCAACCTTGATGCACCAAAGTTTGTTCACAACATTAAAAGAATCTGGTCTGAGGGGATCGGTGGAGGGTGGGGAGGGAGGGGGTTGGCCCCCCAGTATAGGTATTTGCTTTCTTCTCGAAAACTACACACACAATTCCGATGAAACTTGACCACAACCTTCATAAACCTTGATGCACCAAATTTGTTCACAACATTAAAATAATCGGGCGCGAAGGGGGTTTCGAGTGGGGGGAGGGGCGGGGTTGCCCCCCAAAATAGGTATTTGCTACATTTCCGATCATCAATTTGGTTTCAGATCAGGTCACTTTACCCTGAATATGCTGCTTCTGCTCTCCCAAGAGAATATGAATATGGTATCCAAGGCAATCTTCACTCATGGCTCACAGACTTCCTCTCCTGTTAACGCTCGCAGTCAACGTGTGGCCCTAAATGGAGTTCTTTCATCCCCTCTTCCTGTCCAGGCTGGAGTTCCTCAAGGCAGAGTTCTGGGCCCTGTTCTTTTTCTGGTTTTCATCAATGATCTCTCCGACTCTCTGGAAAATCCTCTTTCTTTCTTTCTTTCTTTCTTCGCTGATGACTTCACCTTCTGCCGTACCATCTATCATGCCTCAGACAAGCAAGCTTCAGCTTCTTCACTCTCTGTAGATCTGGATAAAACCACAAACTGGTCCAACATGTGGAACATGTCTTTCAACGTGAACAAATCTGACACTCTCACGATGTCTCTCTGAAAGGATCATTTAGAACCACTGCCCCCCCCCCGACCCCCGCCAACTTTCTCAACAATCCTCTGAAAGAAGTCCTTTCATTCAAACTTCTGAGTCTCACTATCTGTCATGATCTTTCCTGGGAAAGCCACACTTCCAACCTGGCCTCCAAAGCCAGTCGCTGAATGAGCATCCTCCGTTGTGCAAAGACCTCTCGGCCCACCAGAGCTCATACAAAGCTTTCGTCTGCAGCCTGATGGAGTATTGCTCTCCCTTCTGGGCCGGTGCTCCTGCCTCCCACCTTTCTCAGCTTCACGCCATGGAAACCAAGGCACTTAGGATCATCATCTCCCACGATGAGGCCGAATCTTTGGGCTTCTCACTCCCTCACCACAGGCAGGTTGGTGGACTTTCTATCTTCTACTGTCTCTTCTCCGGTCTTGCCCCCCCCCTGCTCTGTCTGTGATTTGTCCCCACCACATTTACGTAGTACGCTCAAGGTCCACCAATAACCCTCTTCTGGAAAAACTACCAAAATCACGAATCACTGCTCAACTTCACTCTTTCATTCCTCTTTTTTTCCCGCCTTTAGCATAAACTCCCACACTCTGTTCAATCCCATTCTTCCCTCCAGGCCTTCAAAACAGCTGTTCACCACCATCTCTTATCTTCCCCCATCCAAATCCTCGATCTTTTCTTCCCTCGTTAATCCACCCCAAACCCATCTTCTTCTAATTCCCTGCTTTCCTTCCTGAAATTCCCTGTAATGTCCATCTTGTATACCCCGTGTTCCCCATGCCATCCCTCTCCCTTCCACAGATCTCCTAAAGTCTCTGTTCCCCACTGTTTTGTTCTTCCCTCTCCTGCCCCTCTTGTCTCATGCCCCCCTTGCTGTGCATTGTGTGCTCTCATGCGAGCCTCGACAATGTAGACAAAAAAACAAACAAACAAACAAAACAAAACATTGGTTTATTGGTACATTTTGCTGATTCCGTCGCACGTTGACTTCTTCCGCAGTATCATCATTCTACCAGTTGAGCGCCCAGGGATATTGCTCCTGTTTTTAAAATTCGAGTTTGTCGGTTTTATCATGTATTTGTCATATGCAATTTACAAAATCTTGGTTAGGACAGCAGCGTTGGGGATATAGATTCTAAGATTCTTAGGGTATGTCAGATATCTATATATTACTAAAACTCTCATCTTGTGTGTGTGTGTGTGTGTGTGTGTGTGTGTGTGTGTGTGTGTGTGTGTGTATATATATATATATATATATATATATATATATATATATATATATATATATATATATATATATATATATATATATATATATATATATATATATATATATATATATATATATATATATATACACTGTATATGCATGTATGTTCCCAAAATACAGCCAAAATGCTACAAGATAGCACCAAAATTTTAGGGCGACCTTACTCACCATTCTCCTGCAGTGTGCAGTATCAAGTTTCGTTCAAATCAGGCAACAAAGAAAATTATAAAAAAAATCAATTCCCGATTTAGTCAAGTACTCTTCGGGAGAATTTGATCAATGCAAACAACCTTGGCGGTATAGTTCGCTGGAGCTATCTTTTTTTTTCTTGAAATTATTTATTTTAAAATCTCAAACATTTAGTATAGACAAAGAACGATTGATTTTTAAGCATAAAATAAACATCACCATTTTGATCTCATACTTCCGTGTTCATTAATAAATAAAATTGTGTTTACAAGATTACGCACAATAATTTCTTCGACTTTCTTTTCTCCGTTTTTTTTTTTCTTCGTCTTTTTTTCTTTTTTCTTCTTCACATTGAAGCGCAATATCAAGTTTCGGTGAAATCGGGCAACGAAAACAATTATTTAAAAATCAATTCCCGATGCAGTGAAGTACTGTTCGGGATTATTTGATTAATGCAAACAACCTCAGCGGTATAGTTTGGTGGAGCTATCTTTTTTTCTTTCTTGAAATGAGTTTTTTTTCCATCAACTGCTGTCACAATGGGAACCCAACGGGTTCACGGGTCGTCTCGTAGATTCTAAGATTCTTAGGGTATATAGGATATAGATTCTAAGCTCAGTCACCTGATTGTTGGTAAAACACACTGAGCTCACAGATGACCTTCAAGGGAAGGGAAATTTTGCTGCACGGCGTAGCCAGTCAACAGTTTTGCTCGAGTCTCAAATAACCTCTGTGGCAGGGACGTCTCAAGCTGTTATGAATCACACCTTCCTTTTCAAATAACTAATTGTAGCCTTCTAGCCCACCTCTCCATGCGACGATAGTGAGAAAGACAGCACCGCCTACCACTGTTTATGTGCGCGCTGATTCAGGAAATACCAAACAAATGGTTTTAAAAAGCAAAATGCAAGGTAATTAAATAAATAAAACCGCATCTTACCTGTAATGACGTTGCCGAGCTCAGTCAGTGGGAGATTTATGGATGCCTGATATAGCAAGAGAGATCAATGCAGGTTAATAGTTTGAAAATCGAGAGCAGTAGGTTGTATTCTCGTTGGAGCCAATTTCTTGCAAGTTTGGAAAAATCATGTCAATAACAAAAGGTAGTCTGGACACTTTTACTGCATTAGTAGAAAGCTTTGGCAATTCCTATGTTACTAAAAGCCAGAAGGTTGGTGAGAACAGGTGTCAAAGCATTGTTTCAATGTGTTTTTGCATTTCAGCTTGATTAACCTTTCTGCAACTTTGAAACCATAGAAGGGATGGCTTAATTAAGCAATGCAATTGAGCTGAGGTCTTGTTGGATGAAGCCGCTGAGTTGTCACATGTTCAACATTGATGGCTTTCAGGTCAGTGGAATCCACAGGTCCATCGCAATCCTCAATTAAATCTGAAAATGTCCGAAGTAGATTGTTATGAAAAAGCAGCCGATTGGGCTGCTCTGCATGCTTCCAACACCCCTGGGCACGTCCAATGCGCCAAAGGCTACTCATTGGTCACCACAGTCTTGCAAGTTTCCGAAGTTGAAATTGGTCAAATGTCCACGAACGAGCTCTTCCCGGTTCTCAATTCCCATGTGCACCCTTCCTGCTATCTGCACCCTTCCAACAGGCTGAAAATATTTTTTGGTTTCATCTCTGCACCCCATTTCATTTCTTCCAACTTGTATTATAGTTCTCCTGCTCGCCCATTGCATCGTAATTCCTGAAGATCGTTGATTATTTATCATTCTTTGTCATTTAGTTTTTGTTCTCGCATGCTTAAAATAATCTAATGTTTATATCAAGGCGGTATTCCTTGTTCGCTTCAGTGATGCAAATGGGTTCTGGATTAAACCACTTGGGAAATCAAGACTGCAGGTTTCCGCTCGATCCGATCAGCCTTCTGAGCTCGTAATCAAAAGAGCTCCAACTCGGTGTTATATACTGTTACCCAAAAAGTGAATGATAATAGAGCAGTTGAGTGGCTTAAAAGCTCGGTTAAATATTGTTAATCGTGTTTAAGTTGAGAGGGCTAAAAGTCCAGTTTATGAGCAAAGAGCTGTTTCCTTTTCTGGTGGAAGGATGATTATTTCGTCAATTATTTGCATAGATGCATTCAATAGATGTGAAATATCATCTAAGAAAGCAAGCAGAGGCAGCTAAGGGCAATCGAGGTCATTAATTGCATTAGACTTTGCATCAATTAAGAAAATCTTCACCTCTTGAGGTAGCTCAAAATGCAAAGAAGAAGTCTATCATGTGATAGCCATTTTACTTGGGTGTAAGCTAGTATTTTTGGATAAAGAGATCCCTTTACATGTCAAAACAAATGAAAACTAGAATGGCACTCTGTAGAGCGCATACCTCCGCCAGGCTGAACAGTTTACATTTTACATCCCACTGATAGACCGGATCTGCATCTGGACATGAACGAAAATTTAATTAGCTTATTCTTGTCATCGACCCAACTCATCCACCGAGTTTCGTCCGAATCCATCCATAACTTTTTGAGATATCGTGCTATGTATCGTTTTTTGGCCAAATCACTCAATGGTGAAGAATTGTTTTTAAAATTCCAGTATCCAGATCTTCACAAACATCTAATCAATTCGTCCTTATCACACACCCAACTTGTCGGCCAAATTTCGTCAGAATCCGTTCATAACTTTTTCAGATATCCTTACAGACAGACAGACAGACAGAAGTGAAAACATAACCTCCTCCATGGTGGTGGAGGCAATAAATGCATATTAAGTATCCATGCTTTGATAAAATTGATCATCCACACTTCTTGTTGGACAACTGACTTCAATGGTTGGGACATTTTCTTAATGGCTGAGCTTCTCTGGGTATCGTACAGCATGTCCATTTTGCACTTGAGGTGAGCCCACTGCACTTTCACATCATGTATCAAGCACCAACACTGCAAGCCCCAACACAATGATGCAAATTCAGATCTCCATAAATAAGATAATCCAGCATTGCAAGAACCCACTCCTTGCTCGGGCTAAAGCTGGAAGTGATAACCAGGAAAGGAATTATTCTCGAAGTGACATACACCTGTTGCATCTCCAGCAATGCTGGCAATGGCTCCAAGTCGGATGGCAAAGAATTGTCTCGTCAACGTTTCTCATCACTTGATCTTTCCTATCACTGCCGAGTGCTGGGATTCGTCGATTCACTGTTTTGGCAGTGGAACGACACCAACCTGCGTATCTGTGCTTTCCCTTTGCAGCAGTGCAGGAACAAATGTCCTTCGCAGCAGTGAAAATTGGTGTCTCAGCTGGAATGAGGCTGATAATGTTTCGCAATGCAGTATAAGCTTGGAGCATGTGGCACACACTGTGTAATGTTTGTTTAAGAGCACTTTTTCATTCGTAGATTTAATGGATCACCTGCTCCTTCGGAAATAATTAAAATAAAAGTTTGAGTGGTATCCCATTATCGTCCGAAATGTCTACAATCTCAGTTTGCAAACTTCAAGCTGTCGTTAACCAGTACATCTCCATAGATGATACACCGGGGATGAACTACCACCTGCAGTGCAACCAAAGGTAAATAATTTTATTCATTTTTCGAAACTTGTTGGTTTTTATTAGATCATGCTCCACTGCCAGTGCAATCTCTCCATCTGATTTATCCTCGCCACAAACGGAACCCATTCATGTATCGCAGACAGTACAAAGGTACAATGCGGAGAGAACAGAATTGTCATTTATTCTTTCACACAAAATTACATGTGATTCTTCACTTTTTCAAGCGTTGATATTTTAATAACAAATAAGGTGAAATGAGAACACAGAAATGCAGATAATACATGAGTTTATTTTTTTTGTATACATTGTCGAGGCTCGTATGAGAGCGAGCACACAACGCATAGCAAGGAGGGCAAGAGACAAGAGGGGTGGGAGAGGGAAGGACAAAACAGTGGGGAACAGAGACATTAGGAGATCTGAGGAAGGGAGAGGGATGGGGTGTGGAACACGGGGTATACAAGATGGACACTACAGGGACTTTCAGGAAGGAAAGCAGGGAAATTGAAGGAGGTGGGTTTGGGGTGGATTAACGGGGGTAGAAAAGATCGAGGTTTCGGATGGGGGAAGATATGAGGTGGTGGTGAACAGCTGTTTTGAAGGCTTGGAGGGAAGAATAGGATTGAAGAGTGTGTGGGAGTATATTCTAAAGGTGGGGAAAAAGAGGAATGAAAGAGTGAAGGTGAGCAGTCCGTGAATTTGAAAGTTTTACCAGAAAGGAGTTACTGGCGGACCTTGAGCGCCCTGCGGAAATATGGGGGGGGGGGGGGGGTTACTGGCGGACCTATCACAGACAGAGCAGGGGGAGGGCGAGACATAAGAGGAGACGGTAGAAGACAGAAAGACCATTGACCTGCCTGCAGTGAGAGAGTGAGAGGCCGAGAAAGGTGAGAGGCAGGAGCACCAACCCAGAGAGGAGAGCAGTACTCCATGAGGCTGTGGATGAAAGCTTTGTATGTGGTCAGGAGCTCAGATGGGCCGAGGAATTTTTACTCGGGTAGGAGCTGTGATATTTTACTGAATTATTAGAAAGCCCAATGCCTTATAATTATTAAAACGCCTGAGGGATGTGTGGAGACATTCTAATTACACTGAACAACAAATTTCAAAAATTTTTTTTTACTGGAGATGTGTAAAGTGATTAAGACTAATTTGGGTACGCTGATTTCAAAAATCATAACCGTTTTGCTGTATCACGTCAGGATTTTCAGGAACAGAAATATTCCCATTGCCTAGAAGTCAGGATTTCAATGAAATTTACATATGTCTTTAACATGTCTATTTCGTACAATTGTTGTTAACTTGTGTTATATTTCTTTCTTTCAGATAAAGATGAGTAGGCGTTCCTGTACCAATCATCCTGACAACTTCTGTTATGTCTGTGGTCGGTATACCAAAAAAGATCAACAGCGAAGTATATCTACAGCAGTGAAAATGAAGGCCGCCTACTTTCACTACTTCGGGTGTAAGGTGGGGGACCAAGAACAGAGCTGGGCACCACACATCTGCTGCACAAGCTGTCACACAACCTTGACTCAGTGGTTGGTGGGCAAGCGCGCGAGCATGCCATTTGCGGTGCCCATGATATGGCGTGAGCCGCAGAATCATCATGATGATTGTTATTTCTGCTGCACAAGCATCGCCGGATTCAACAAGAAGAATAAAGGTCACATCAAGTACGCTGACTGCGTCTCTGCTCGTAAACCTGTGCCTCATGATGACGAGAACCCCGTTCCAACACCTCCAGCTGATCAGAACATAGCTGTAAGCAGTGGTGAAGAGGATGGTGATGATGAACCTTTTGAACCCGACACTCAAGAATCACACCTTCAGAACCAGGGAGACTTAAATGATCTTGTAAGAGATCTCTCGCTGTCAAAGGCGAAGGCAGAGCTGCTTGGATCAAGGCTGCAGCAGTGGAATCTACTTGAACCTAACACCAAGATATCCTTGTTCAGAGCACGTCACAGAGACATGGCTGAGTTCTTTGAGATGGAAGACACGATGACATTCTGCAGTGACATCAACGGTCTGTTGAAAGAACTTGGGTGTGATCACGATCCTGCAGACTGGCGCCTCTTCATCGACTCGGGGAAGAACAGCTTGAAGGCTGTTTTGCTCCACAATGGCAACGAGAAACAATCAGTCCCACTGGCTCACGCGTTCGGCATGACAGAGACCTATGAGACTATGCGGCAGCTGCTTGATTCCATCAAGTACAATGACTTCAACTGGCACATCTGCGGAGACTTGAAAGTGGTGGCGCTGTTGTTAGGGCTGCAGTCAGGCTACACGAAATACATGTGCTTCCTTTGTCTCTGGGATAGCAGAGACGACAAGAATCACTGGACGAAGAAAGATTGGGAAGAGCGAAAAGAGCATGTACCTGGTCGACATAACGTGAAGCATGTCGCCCTTGTCGACCCAGCCAAGGTTTTCCTTCCACCACTCCACATAAAGCTCGGCTTGATGAAAAGTTTTGTACGGGCAATGGATCTGAATGGGCGTGGGTTTTTATACCTCAAGGAAAAGTTTGGCAACACCTTGTCGGAGGCCAAGATCAAGGCTGGTGTCTTTGTTGGACCGCAAATCCGACAGATTATGAAGGACGAAACTTTTCCGACAACTCTAAACCCCAAAGAGTTGGCAGCGTGGAGGAGCTTCAAAGCTGTGACGGACAACTTCTTGGGGAACGAGCGCGCGGACAACTATGAAGAAATAGTGCAGCAGCTGCTGGAGCCCTTCAGGAAACTTGGCTCCAGGATGTCCCTGAAAATCCATTTCCTACACCAGCACCTGAACTTCTTCCCTGACAACTTGGGAGCAGTCTCGGACGAGCACGGCGAGCGATTCCACCAAAAGATTTCACTCATGGAGACGCGTTACCAAGGGCGGCACAACCCGAACATGATGGGCGATTTCTGCTGGTTCCTGCATCGTGAAACTGACACAGAGCAGCACAAACGCAAAGCCAAATGCCTAAAGCATTTTTAATTACATTCTAGTGGAGTTTTTCTGTAATTTCTATAATTTTGAAGCATTCATGATGAAATAAATGAATAAATGAATTTTTGTAAATTTCATTGAAATCCTGACTTCTAGGCAATGGGAATATTTCTGTTTCTGAAAATCCTGACGTGATACAGCAAAACGGTTATGATTTTTGAAATCAGCGTACCCAAATTAGTCTAAATCACTTTACACATCTCCAGTAAAAAATTTTTGTTGTTCAGTGTTATTCATAAAATATAGCAGCTAATCTCCGAAGCCTCCCCCCATCAACCCATTCTGTCCAGTCAAGAGCTCCTGCTCGAGGGAAACTTTGGCTGGGCTCTAAACTGATACCCGCAAATGAGCAGTCTATTGTACCCCATAAATGTATAAACATTCTTTCAAACTTTCAAAGAACCTCAAATAGAAAGAAGAACAAAAACAAAGAGTTGGAAAAATAAATGAATCAATAATCACCAAAACTGCCGCAAAGTCGAGATGACAAAATCACAACCAGCTCAAGGTTTTTTTCTCAACAAAGGACAAATGAGTCAGCTCCATTATATGGTGGTCTTCATCAGGGACTAAGTGATTGTGTGGGTCTCCATTTTGCAGTTCTTGCAATATTGATTACAATTTTTTTTTCACTCTTTGGACAGGGTCCAAATAATCATGATAAGTGCTCAAAGACCAACTCGTTAAGAATATATTACAAGATAATTTTCTTCCAAATTGAGCGCAGATACGATAGATAGCTCGTTTAACATCTCAAAACAACTTCTTCGACACAACCTGGAGGTACGAACGAGCAGTGTTGAGAGCTATCTATACCGCTGCACCTTTTATCAAGCCTCCTTCCAATATGATAGGCTTATGTCTGTTGCAAGGTTTATTTCTACAATTAGTGTCCTCAATTTTTAATGGTACCTCAGAGTTTATTAGACCCCTTGAAGTACTAAACCACCATTCAGGTTTTTCTTTCTTTGGTTTGTTTTTTTTCTGCTAATGTTTGAGCTGTATCTCAGAGCCGGCTGGGATTTTTGGAATTAAATTTTACATTAATGATGGGACTAAAAAGTATGTGTGGTTGACAAATTTTTTGACCTTCATCTAATTTTTAAGGTCATGACCTAGTTATAGAAAATTTTACATTTATTGAACACCACTTGACTAATTTTTCTCCAATCTTAACAAAATTGCCATTGCGACATAGCATAGAGTAAGGCGCATTTATGTTTAATTTACATCATAACATTCCGAGTTAAAGGTCAAGGTCAAATGGTTGCCTGAAAAAACAGAACGTGCTTTTTGTTTGTCATCACACAAGTTTGCCAACGCGGAATCTCAAAGACCGCTTGGCCTTCCAAGACGTCCTTACATCCTAAAAATGGAACTACATTGAAGTTGTGCACCTGATATTTGTTTCGCATCATTGACGTACTTTTTTCGGATTGCGACCTAATTAACAAAAACACCTTTTGATCACAACTTGAATAACCTGTCGATTTTTATGATGTTGAGTTTTATGGATAGACTGTAGATAGAGACACATTTTCTTAATTTACAATTTATCCCTAAATGTTGAAGGTCAAGATCATATGGCAGTCCAGAAAAAAAAGACATACAAAATAATTTGATCGCAGGTATCGGAGGAGGCTTACCCTTGGTGACCACTTTATCAAAAATACCTGGTTTCCATATTCTTGCTAAAGACCAAAACCAAGATGCGTTCATGGCAATTTACCTCCAGCTACGTTATTGGAAGCAGAGCGTAAGGCATATTATTTCTACAGCATGAGAAACCATTTAGTGGTGAAGGTATGCAGGCATTGTCTCCAGACAATGTGCTCATATTGTTAAGTAAGAAAGAAAGCAATGCATCTAGAAGGATTGGTGAAATAAATGGTTCGGGACATCAAGGACTGTGATAAATAAGCCACGAGGCTCAGTTTAAGCAACACTCACAATAAATCCAGTTAATACTTTAATAGGAACTATGCAATAACTGTCTTGTGTTGTTCTGCACAAATGAATTATTCACAAATCCCGTTGAGAGTCAGCTGTTATGAATCCACGCAATTCACGAGGAACACTTTCAATTAAGCTGATTAACTTCAATGCAGCCAGAGGCAGTGCACTCATTGCTGCATGGAAAATAAAGGGGAAGGGATAGGTGCTGCAAATGCTCGAAAAGCGTAAATCTCAACGCGGTAATCAATGCTGCTGAGTTAAAGCTCCCAGCATGCCGTGTTTCTCAAGTACCTTATTATGAGACGCGTTTATGGCGACAGTGTAGCTCAATATTAACCTGAGGAAGCAATTATTGCAAGTTTTTCTTTTTAATCAAATTATTGGGATATAATGAGTGTTATCCCTGTTGTAAACTGGAAGGTCCAATCGTTGTGTCCTTCCCAACTGTGGAGCAATTCTACTCTCGTTGGATGTCCCCCTGGAAGCTTATCAATGACGTCTCTCACCGAGTTGCTGCAGGAGTGATAAATCAAGAAGGGTGCTAAAGAGGCGAGAAACTCAACCCCATTTTCAATGATGAGAATTTGGAATTCGTCCAACGTATCGGCCCAAATGACCAATTTTGTAAACGACATGGTGGAATACTTGTCGTCTATAATTGCAGGCAGGGCAGTTGGCTTAATCTCACTTGTAAAATATGGTGTGCGCCATGATCCATCATGCTCATCCTGAACACCTCTCGTCAGGAGGTAGAGTTCACAACAAGGTATTACCATGGGCCACCACCCTAAGGGTGCGTTGTAAAAAAATCACATTTTCAGTTGTTGTACAAGCACTAATTCTTCCAAAACAAGCCAATAAAAAACTGTTATATTCCTCTAAAGGCAAGCGGACATTCAAGTGTTCTATGCATTTGTTTCCGCACAATTTATAACAGTGCAAGAATCAATTTCTTACCCACCACAACAATTTTAAACGAGTAGGCCCAAACAACACTACCTCCCGGATGATAAACCTGTTTCCATTAACAAGTCGTACAACCAGCTGGCTGAAACATGGAAAAATATATTTTGCTGAAGCATATTCCCTCCAAAGATGTTGCACTGCCTCAAATTCATAACAACCCACAAATAATGGTATACAGGAAGACACATAGACCCAAAAGCTCCATTCACCATCATTCGTGGGTATTGATTACACACAGTCAACCACTTTGAACTCCATATATGGTTCTTGGTGACACATTCCTCCATCATACTATACTGGCATCTTTTGAAAAATTATCGACGTACAAAACAGTCCGATTGATGAACAAACTGAAAGTCACATATACAGGATTGCCAAGAGGATTTGAACCTGATGAAGAACACTCGTTTTCACAATAACTCTTCATAACATTTTAAGGATCGATATCCTGGTGCCCACTCATAGACTGACAATAATCGAAATTGAGATGACCAATAAAAAGCTGAAGGCAGACAAACATGAAGGCCTCAATGGAATGAAATGGACTGCCATTGAGGCAAATCTCAAAATTTAAACCGACAGCTCACCAACTTCTTCCACCCTTGATCTCCTTATATATAGTGTGAGTGAATATAGTGTGAAAATGTTTCCTGATTACAAATAAACCCAAGATCACATGCATAGGACAGCACATGAGGAGGAAGGAGGACAATGGAGGAAACACTTTTTAACAACAAATTAAATTTTGGGAAAATTTGATCCTTCATGACACAAACTTTTCGTTTGTACGAAGGTTTTCTGGTACCCCAGTCTCGACAAAGTGCGTCATCTATCTGTACAACTTGTATCTGCAAACGACCTGTTCCAAAACCACAAACCCAAATTCCGAAGATGGACAGTTCATATCAAAATCACGAGTCTTGGACAGTGGTACTTATCCATTGAGTAGAAGTAGAAAGGGAAACATCACAACCTTGATGAAAAAGTGAAACACTTGCATTTTAGCCTGAATACCAAAATACACGGTAATGCAAAGCTCGATGAAAGGACTGTCAGAGCAATATAGCCATACCTTGGCCCGAAGGTCATAATTCATGGAACCACTGTTTCTGCCATAAGGACTTGATCATCATCAAGATTAAAAAATGGAATATATGAAACTTGTTTAAACAAGTCGAGAAAATGGTAAAGGAAATAGCATGAATGAAAGGCTTCGTAACACACAAAGACTTAACTGGAAAAGACAGAAGTGAGCAAAGGGAAAAAGAAAGATAAAGTTAAGAGAAAGGAAATGTTTTTTTCTATTTCGGAGTTCCTGCATAGCGTCCTGACTATAATTCACGGACCGGTGTTTGTTACTTCCGAAATCTAAAGATTTCGTAAGTATATTGCTGACTTCCATTTGTTTGTTACTTCTGAAATCTAAAGATTTCGTTAGTATATTGATGACTTCCGTTTCTGTTTGTTTGTTTGTAGGCACGATAACTCGAGAACGAAAGAAGCTACCAATGTCAAATTACATCACGTGATTCAGGAGGGTGATGGCTAGTGCTGATTAGATTTTGGTCAAAATCGGTCCAAGGTCAAGGTCACAGTGAGGTCATACATCCAAAAAATGATAATTCGAGAACGGAAGAAGCTTCCAATGTCAAATTACACCACGTGATTCAGGAGGGTGGTGGCTAGCACTGATTAGATTTTGGTCAAAATCGGTCAAAGGTCAAGGTCACAGTGAGGTCAAACATCCAAAACATTCGATTTTTGATGGTTTGGTACAGAATCATAGTAGAAACTTCTGGTTTGCTTCGCTACCTTCTCGAGAGACAGCTTTTATTCGACAAGGTCAGAGGTCAAGTTGACGATTTCCTAAGTACCAGTCTATGACTGCTTGTTTGTTTGTTTGTAAGCACGATAACTCGAGAACGGAAGAAGCTACCAATGTCAAATTACACCACGTGATTCAGGAGGGTGATGGCTAGCGCTGATTAGATTTTGGTCAAAATCGGTCAAAGGTCAAGGTCAGAGTGAGGTCAAACATAATTCCGTAAATTCATGTGGAGAAATGGAGTATTTTTTCTTCGCTCGACGTTACGAGTTCATTTTAACTTCGATTTTAATTATGTCTTCGGTTTTTGCGATCGCTTAGTACGCTTAAAACTCGGTTGTCGAAATTCTGGTATAAATCGGATGTTTTGGAGACTTTTTAAGATTGTATAAAAAGTATTTCACTCGACGCGTCACGGGTCGTCCCATGATGCAGTGCGCTCGAGCAGACGCATCGTTGAGTGACGTTAAGGTTTTGAGGGGAGAAATGGAGTATTTTTGCTTTGCTCGACGTTACGAGTTCGTTTTAACTTCGATTTTAATTTTGTCGTTGGTTTTTGCGATCGCTTAGGACGCTTAAAACTCGGTTGTCGAAATTCTGGAACAGCGATGAATAACTGATATATATAATAAATAAAAAGTCTTTTATCAGATTCTTCTGAAAAGTAATGCACCTATTATCTGGCATATCCTGCCGGTACTGAATCACTTTTTTAAAAATAAAAACAAAAAAATGGAATTTTTATAAGAAATCAAGTTTTTGTCTGGGACTCATGATCTGCAAACCACAGTGTAAAATCGTAGACCACAATTAATTCACAATTCAAGCTCCCCTTGGGCTTATGACTGATTCATGCTTTCATGAGACAAGGTCAGAGGTCAAGTTGACGATTTCGTAAGTACCAGTCTATGACTGCTTGTTTGTTTGTTTGTTTGTAGGCACAATAACTTGAGAACAGAAGAAGCTACCAATGTCAAATTAGACCACGTGATTCAGGAGGGTGATGGCTAGTGCTGATTAGATTTTGGTCAAAATCGGTCAAAGGTCAAGGTCACAGTGAGGTCAAATATTCGAATTTTGATGGTTTGGTGCAGCTAACTCGAGAACGGAAGAAACTACCAATGTCAAATTACACCACGTGATTCAGGAGGGTGATGGCTCGCGCTGATTAGATTTTGGTTAAAATCGGTCAAAGGTCAAGGTCACAGTGAGGTCAAACATCCAAAACATTCGATTTTTGATGGTTTGGTACAGAATCATCGCAGAAACTTCTGGTTTACGTCGCTACCTTCTCGAGAGACAGCTTTTATTAGACAAGGTCAGTGGTCAAGTTGACGATTTCGAAAGTACCAGTCTATGACTGCTTGTTTGTTTGTCGTGCTACTCCTCCTGCAGTTCTGCACTGATTCCATCCAGACTTGCTACATAGGATCATCATGACCCCAATTAGTGTACAGGGGTGTATTATCTTTGCTGGTGGTCTTGGGGGGAGGGGGGGTGAGAGATGGTGGGTGATGCAAATTCTCTATGTAAATGTGCATCATGTAGCCCCACCTCCAGGTGGGGGAGGTACAAGTCTCCACCATTTACCTCCACGTCCCCACATTTTCCAGTGCAGTGAGGTGTTTTGAATTATAGGCAGTAGGTATGTTTCTACTTCATACCCGCAACCCGGGTATTTTTTTATTGCCTCTACAAAGCTGTCAGTTGCTTACACACTGCCAAAATAAAGGTATGCGTCAGAAGAATGTGTTGCATGCTTGGAACAAGACTGTCCATCGGGTTTTATAACCTCATAGATAACTCGTAATGTATAATAAGATAACCTCATAGTTTGATTATGTTCGAGTGACCCTGAATAAATAGAGGGCAAGCTGACTTTGATATCAATTGGTTTCTGATAAGAGAAGTGGTGCAGTGTTGGGATAGACATTCCAATCTGGACTCAGATTCGAGTTTGTCCTTTGTTGATGCTGACATCAACCTGAGATTTAAGGCCTCAAACTTGGACGCTCAAGTCTTCATGCATGCAGATTAAAAAAGAAACGAGAAAGAGCAATCAGAGATTGCAGACCCTCACCGAACTTGTTTTGTGTGGTGTATTTTGTGTGGTGTTTGTGTACTGGTGTGTTACGTTCTTAATAAGAGACATCATTAGAACTGCCACTTTATAACTGCTGGCAGTGATGACCGGGTAGCAAGACGTCCCTCTTTGATGTAACCCTGCTTTGATGGGTCACCTGACCCTGGTCCATGATGTTTATTATTATTCAATTGAATATAGAATGGGATTGAAATAAATTCAATTCAATATCAAATGGAAGACCAAATAGGTACAGTCCTGCATTGGAGTAATCATAAGGAACCAAAACAAGCAAAAAGCAAAGTTGAAGTCAGTCATCAGGAGAAACCTGGATAGGATTCACATTTCAGCTGTTGCTCTTCTATCCTCAAACCCATCCAGGCACAGCCAAGTGAGCCTTATTAAAAAATAAATATAAATAAAAAAGAACCCAGATCAAAACAATTAAATAATTCTGGCTGCCAGACCATGTGTCCGATGAGGTTGAAATTTAAAACGTATATTCCCCATCACTAATAAATCATAATTTTGAAGTTTCATATCAATAGATTAAGCGGTTCAAGAGAAATGATTTTTTAAAAAGATTTTCGCTCAATCCAACATGGTTGCCAGATGATGTGATGTATCAATGATTCGTGAATACGCTGGTATCCCCAAGGCCTGGGGAACATTTGTGTGAAGTATCCCCATGATTTGTCCAGCCATTCTGGAGAAGATTTTTTGATGGGTTTTAGGGTAAATCCAATATGGCTGCCAAACCATGTGACCTATGATGTCATATGTGTAGCCGTCTTGTTCCTCATGGATAGACGGTCATACCAGTAAAGGTTCGCATTGATCTCTTCAGCCACTTCAGAGAAGAAGATTTTTGAAGGTTTAAAAAAAAAAAACAATATGGCTGCCGAATCACGTGACCGATGACGTCAACAAATTTATTTATGTCAACCATTTTATCCCTAGATGACCCTCAAAAATGTTCATACTGATCAGATGTAGCGTTCTACATATGTACTTATAACGTCATAACAAAGGCACCTATGATGTCATAAAAAAAAATCATTCTTATTCCCCATGAGGAGTACTTGGCATGTTCCAAGTTTCAATTTTTTATTTGTGAGGTTTCAGAGACACAAATGTCAAAATTTTTGTTTTCCAAACATTGCTGCCACACCACGTGACGTCATAATTATCCTTAAACCATTCCACATGAATGGTCACACTTTTAGTGAAAATTGTCTCAATCCGACAAGTGGTTGTAGAGAAAAACACAAAAGTTCTGTGCGGACAAACAAATGAAATTGCCGGAATAACTTTGTCATATCTCCATGATCTCTGAAAAAACAAAAACCTGGAAATCAATTTGGTTCTTACAAGTCGACAGTGCTACTGTTTAATGAGTTATAGCACTTAGTTTGGTCATGATCATAACTTGGAAGTCAATCGGACTTGAAATGGCGTTTTTATCGCAATTTGAAAGTTTTGACCCAACCCCCCCTGACATTCGACCCCTGACCGCTAAGAAGGTTGTTGGCGTGACACCCCAATGAGACATATGGTTGGATGCAGTATTGGAAGATGTACGTTTTGGATTTGGATTGAAGTCGATACGATCATTTTAGCGGACGTTATTGCGACAATAAGAATTTCGATTTTTCGGTGACCTTGACCTTTGACCTAGATTCACCAAAAACGACAAGTGTCTAAATTGGACCATGGCCGACGTCTGTACCCAGTTTGGTCATGATCGCTGAAACGGTGTGGCTGCTACAGGGTAAACAAACACACAAACAAACAGACAGACACACAGAATGACACACACAACCGACCAACATAATTGCTGAAATCCGAAGGATTCCGGCAATTAACAGACAGACAGACAAATGGACCCAAACACAATACCCTCTCCTTCGGTGACTATAATAATGAAAAACGTCATGGGTCAGGGTCAGGTATCCAATCAAAGCGGCATTGCATCAAAGCAGGACGTCTTGGTACCCGGTCATCACTGACAGCAGTAATAAAGTGGCAGCTCTAATTATGTCTCATATTAATTACGTAACATACCAGTCCACAACACACCACACAAAACGACACAAACACCATACAAAACGAGAGGGGGAGCACTCGGTAGAGTGCAAAACCTCCGCCACCAATACTGCTGGGTCACTAAAGTGAACCTGATATCCTATTCATTGTAGGTCAAAACGGATCAGACTCTACTGAACCATGATTGAATAAACTAAACTAAACTAAATCGACGCGCATGTAGAAATACCAAAAAAAGAAAATCGAAATTTATTTGAAAAAAAAAGTTGCAGAATTTTTTTTTCTCTAACAAATTTTTTTTTTTGGGGGGGGGGGGGGGTTGGAAATCACTTAAAACATGAAGAAATGCAAAAAAAATTCAAATATTTTTCAAATAAAATCGAAATTTTTTTGAAAAAAAGTTGCAAAATTTTGTTGTTTTTTTTCTCTAACAATTTTTTTTTGTTGTTGGAAATCACTTAAAACATGTAGAAATGCAAAAACAAAAATTCAAATATTTTTACAAAATGGCCGCCATAGCGGCCGTATTGGACTTTGGACCAAGTCCAAAATCTAATGGCATGATCCTTGGACCACACCTAACCCTCCCCACCAAGTTTCGTCGAAATCCGTCCAGGAGTTTTTCCGTAATACTGTTCACAAACAAACTAACAGACGGGTGAAAACAGTAACCTCCCTCCATCTTCGATGGCGGAGGTTAACAAGATCTAGCAAGGTTCTGCAATCTCTGATTGCTCTTTCTATTTATTCAGTTGAATGTAGAATGGTATTAAAATAAATTCAATTCAAATCAAATGGAAGACAAACTAGGTACAAGTCCTGCATTGGAGTAAGAAGGAACCCAAACAAGCAAAAAGCAAAGATGACGTCATCAGGAGGAACCTGGATAGGATTCGCATTTTAGCTGCTACTCCTCTACCCTCAAACCCATCCAGGCACAGCCAAGTGAGCTTTAGAGAAACAAAAAAGAAAAAAAAGAAAAAAGAAACAAGATCAAAAATAAATAAATAATTCTGCCTGCCAGACCATGTATCCGATCAAGTTGACATTTAAAACATGTATTCCCAATCAATACTAGATGATAATTGTGAAGTTTCATTTCAATTGATAAAGTGGTTCTTGAGAAAACATTTAATATTCTTCTTCAATCCAATATGGCTGCCAAACCACGTGACCTTTCAATTTTTGCTAAACAAACGTGTACACGCAAGGCTTGGGGGACATTTGTATGAAGTTTCCACCCAATCTGTCCGGCCATTCTGGAGAAGATTTTTTTTTATGGGTTTGAGGGTAAATCCCAATATGGTTGCCAAACCATGTGACATCATATGTGTGAACCTTTTGTTCCTCATGGATACGCGGTCATATGTGTAAAGTTTCACCTTGATCTGTTCAGCCACTTCAGAGAAGATTTTTGAAGGTTTTTTTTTTTTTTAAACAATATGGCTGCCAAAAACATGACCGATGACATCATTTTTTTTTTCTGTGGACAATTTTATCCCAAGATAACTCTCAAATTTTCACACTGATCAGATGATAGCATTCTGCATATGCAATTATTTACATCATCACGAAGGCACCTATGGTGTCATAAAAAATCACTCATTCCCCATGAGGAGTACTTGCCGTGTGCCAAGTTTGAATTTTATCCTTGGTGCGGTTTCAGAGATACAGAGATCGAAAGTTTTCCCATTTTTCCAACATAGCTGCCACACTACGTGACCTACGACATCATAATTATCATCAAATCATTCTACACGAGTAGCCGCACAGATGGTGAAAATTTCCTCTCAATCCGACAAGCGGTTGCAGCAAAAAAACAGGAAAGTTCTGTGCAGACAAACAAACAAACAGACGGACCCAAACGCAATATCCTCTACTTCGGCGAGGGCAAGAAGATGCATGTTTGATGTGATGTAAATGTTTTTCTTTTTCACCCTATATCCCTTGCTCCATACAGTGTTGGCTCTGTCGAAGGAAAAAAATTTTGGTAAGGGTTACAATTCTGGACAGGTTGCTATTCCGATGCAGGATACTCAAACAAGTGGATAGGAGTTTGTAATTTGGCCATGGAGTCGGTGATATCTCGCCTTCTCTTCGTATAGGGCACTGTGAGATCTTTAACTTCAACCAACTAAAAACAGTAGATGTGACAACGTTTAACATCCATCTGAGAAACGGCACACATACTGATAATCACCCTTCCTGTGAAATACCAGGGTGACAGTTTATCGCTGCGTCAGGATTCGAACCCAGGCCAGACAGGGTCGAGGTGAGTATGGATACTTATGGATTATCGTACCAGCTCTTGCAAATGCTGCAAACCCCCACATTGTCTGGAGGGGTGAATTTCAATGACAAACATCATAAAAAGTAAACTTTCACTCCTCAGTGGATTATTGTTTTGTAATTTTTGATAATTGTCATCATACATGATATGGGGGTCATACAGGCTTTTGCACTTTATTTGAGCAATTGCTTATGAGATATATCACGGTTTCATGACCTGAACCATGATGAAAGCAATACTCTCAGCAATGCAGATAACGGTCTTTGTCAAAAGAAATTCAAATCAGCTCATTTAGTGGGAAAGTGGATAGCCAAAGGCTCCGTGGCAATCAAGTGATCTCTTCATTGATCTAATGGGAACACTGAAGCTTCTGTAATACTGAAGAGCCGTTACAAAAGGAAAAAATACAACGAAGAAAAAAAAAATAAAAAAACAGGAGCAAGACTGTCCTTTTGTTACATAACAATGGATGTCAGAACAAAACTGCAAAACGAAGGCAGCTACCACTGAGGGACCAGGGCTAACGTGCTGTACCTCACAGAGCATGGGGACAGATTCTGTTCTGGACAATGAGCGAATGTTCGACTCTTTCAAAGAGCTATTTTGCAATTGGAATTTTGAGGGGGAAAAGAAAAAATGTCAGCGAATTTGTTTGAGGTATTCTAGAAAATTGTTTTGTTGAAGGGCATCCAAAAACTTGATTTCCATTAGGAAATGTGCACCGATCGACCTTCCCCAAGAGGATAGCAGAAGTTAAAAATCGTTTATTTGTCTTGTAAGACATGCTTCATTTTGGAGTACGGTAGCACTCCATATGTAGGTAATATAATTTCTTACTAGTCATACAGTTTTTGATGGATCAGCTGAAAATTTTTGACAAAGAGGTTGATTATAGTGCGCATAAAAGCGTGGAAGCCGATTTTTGATTTTCGAAAAAAAAAAAAAAAAGTAAAAATATTTTTCTGATTTTTTCAAAAATTTCAAAGTCCGGTTGCTCGGCAACGGTGGCGTCCATAACAACGGTGCTCAAAAGCATACAATTAGATCCTGGTATGAACCTACCAGTCAAGTTTCGTCAAAATCGGTTTACTCCTCTGGCCTCCAGAGCTGTCCATTACATACATACAGACAGACGGAAAACCTGAGAATAACGGTAGTCTAGCGACCACCCGACAGACAGACAGGGGTGAAAACATAACCCCCATCCACCTTCGGTGGTGGTGGTAAAAAAAATATTTGGCCCCATCAAATGTGTACAAAATGATATACAGTTTTGAAAAGTTACTATAGAGTGAAGTAATCGGCTTTTAACAGCCATGGTGGTCGTCGTATGGCAGCTTAGCTGCCGGGGTAGCTATCATTTCTTGAAGCGCGACTGTGTTGCTGATGCAGTGCCCCTCTACCAGTACACACACTGGAACTGGTACTCATTTCGCTGACCTTGGAAGGATGACAGGCTGAGTCAACCCCCTGGTGTATTAATTCGGCAGCCGACGGGGCTTGAACTCAGGACCCTAGGATCCCAAGCCGCCACCCTAACCACTGGGCCAACACCAGGCTTAACAGCCATACCTTTTATTCTCAAACGTTTTCATAACGAACAAAAAAAACATCGCCAAATTACCTGATCGAGAGATTTCAAAATCGCCAAATTGTTCATCCACTGAATTGTTGATAAATGTCATCCAGCATAGCACAATAATGGCTGAAGCAATTATCATGATTCCACTGGAAGCAAGTAACATTCTCTCTTGGGTATTGTATCTGTGTACCATAGCAAACAAACAAAAAATTCAATCTGATTTAAAAAATAATAGTCACAATACACCATAATCTGTTGAACACCATTTACGCATGCGCAGAATGACAAACTCACAAACTGGCATAAAGTCTCTGTCATGCCACGTGGATTGGAAGGTACGACAAAATGAGCAACTTACGAAGGAAAAGGGCCCAGAATGGTCTGCTTATGTTTTCATTGAGGTTCACAGGGGGTCACACCGGTTATTGAAAAGAACATTAAAAAATTCACCTTTCCATATATCGTATGAGTACTATTGTTCAAGCAAATCGTGCAGTACCTCCTCCTTCGATGAGGAGGAGGATACTGCAGATGTGATCATGTGACCCATTTATAAGGCATCTATTTATTACACATACAAAGGGTGAGGAATTGGAAATGCCAACATTGAGAAAAGGAAGAGAAGGGAAGAGGATAGTGTTGTGTCCTGTTATTACATTGATGATGTAAATGCTCATGTGATTTTGGATACAAGAGGGTCCCCGTGAAGGGGCAGAGAATGGAGCGTGAAGAGAGGGAACTGGTGGATTGAATAAAGGCTGTTATCTCACTCCTAAGGGCGTAGCCAGAGGTCCAAAAGCGATGAGGCGAAAAGACGTCAGTGGGGGGGGGGAGGGGTATTGTCCTATTTAGGTATCGTGATAGGAGTGGAGATAAGAGTATTCAGAGCACTGCTGCGTAGCTTTGGTAGTTTACTCCCCAGGGAGCTCAGATGGCCAGAGGGCTCAGGGCAGATCATATTTCAGGAAATGAGCGACGAGGCAACTGCCTCGTCTGCCTCAACCTGGCTACGCCCTTAACTCCTGTCATCCGGATCATTGACTGAGTAAGCGAAACAACAGATAGAAGTGGAGGTAACTCTTTATTGTGTACGTATAGGTGAGGAATAAATTAAGGAAATAATTAACATTTCGGAAAAGAAGATAATGTAGGATAATATGAAAGGAAAGGTGAGCAGAGTTTGTGAGACAAGGGGGAGATTGGGAGGATATAGGAGTACAGGGATAGAATAGAAAGGAAACAGCAGCGAAAGGAGAGAGGGTCATGAAAAATTCTGCCATGTTGGCGTACAAAATAACTTTTACTCCCAAGGTGAAGGACAACAGGGTAGCAGAATGTCTGAGTGGGGACAGAAGTGATGGGAATATCGGACAGGCTATTGACGCTATATTGAAAGTGACGGGTGGTTTTGCTAACTTGTTTGAACGTGCTGTTTTAATGTACCCCATTTCATTCAATCCTGGACTAATGCTGGCAGTTGGGATCATCCCCTCCCTCCCCCCCCCCGCTTCCCCTCAAGTCTGCCTCCCAAATGGAAATCAACCCCACCCACCCCCGCCACTCCCTTCAAGTCCTACGACCAAACCAGTCCAGAACACCCCATTCCCCTCCCCACTTCCCCTACCTCCTTGCTCCCCCATCCTCTCCGTACTCACCCCCTTCTCACACCTCCGACCACCTAGAGTGTAGAGCGACGTGTGATGAAGCATCATTCTCCCTCTTTTTCCCCCCTCCTCACTACCCTGACTTTCCTCACCCCCCTCTCTTCCTTCCCTCCCTTCCCCTCTCTCTCTTCCCCCTTCATCCCCTCTCTCTCTCTTCCCCCTCACTCTCCTCTCTCCCCTCACCCCTTCCTAGGTCTCCCGCCCTTTCCTCACTCTCCCCACCGCTTTCTCGCTCTTCCAACTTCCTCGCTTCCCAACCCGTCCTCCCTCCTCTCTCTCCCCACTCTCTACCCCCCCAACTCTTCACTCTCCCTTCCCTCCCCTCTCTCCTCCCCCCTTCTCCGAATATTCCCATCAGCAAAGTGACCGGTTTTCTTTGCTTGTCATTATGAAAGAGAACATGTGTCAGTCAGTGTGTGTGTCTCTTTTATAACTCTAAAACCATGAAATGTAGTGGCCCGAAACGTTGCATGCATACTAAGGGAACCCCAAGGGGGTACGGGAGTGAAAACTAGGTGTTTGGTAAATTGAAACACCCTTTTTGAAGATAATTAACAGCTTACCTCTATGAAAGGCTTATCCTTGGTCAGCCCAGGTTCATCTCGCAAGGGTCTGAGCCACCATTTTGATTCGGCCAACTAAAAATGCATTGCCTTGGAACAGGTCGTAATGGTTGCTTTATGATGGAGCTTCATACCTACAAATTGCTGTATACATTGCGAATCACTTGCCAAGCCAGCCATTCCTTATCAACTGATGTTAAGCCATGGAGATACAGTGCTTGCTCCAAACATTTCGTTCGAGTGCTTGCTTGAGTGCTTAAGCCACTTGGTGAGTACTCAAATAGTTGCTTGATTTGAACTATCCGTTTTTTTTTAATTCCCTCTCTATGACGGACCCAGATTGCATCAATTTCAAAGTATTAAAGAGCTGTGAGATTTTTAAAAGAGGGTGGGAAATCCATGTAGTATTATAAATTACTGAAAGGCTCTTTCATTCACCGCAGTTATGTCTGAGCGTGTAGTGTTTATCGAGCCTTGCAGCTCTGAAAACGCCATAAAATATAACAAAAAAAGATCCATCCTTCTCCATGGATTCAGTGAAGCGATGCGGATTACACACGTCCTTTTACGATGTGGCCGTGCCAAGTGGGCGACATGGTCAGGTGACGTGAACGATGAGGTATCATGTAAGCAGTATAGTCACCTGCGCTACATGCAGTGGTAATTAATGGGCAAAAATAAATAAATAAAAGTGTGTGTGTGTGTGTGTGTGTTCAGTCACACGCTACGGTACAGTGGTAATTAACGGGAAAACTATAATGAGGGAGAGAGAGAGAGAGAGAGAGAGAGAGAGAGAGAGAGAGAGAGAGAGAGAGAGAGAGAGAGAGAGAGAGAGAGAGAGAGAGAGAGAGAGAGAGAGAGAGAGAGAGAGAGAGAGAGAGAGAGAGATAGATACTGTGTGTGTGTGTGTGTGTGTGTGTGTGTGTGTGTGTGTGTGTGTGTGTGTGTGTGTGTGTGTGTGTGTGTGTGTGTGTGTGTGTGTGTGTGTGTGTGTGTGTGTGTGTTCGTTCAGTCACCTGCACTACCCCACACGATGGTACATAGTCCACTCTGCATGAACTGTCAATCTGCCAAACAAAACAAAAAATACATCTTATTCACCTTTTTTGCAACTGGTTGATGGATCAAAGCACAAAGTGTGGGCCCCATGGTGTCGTGCAGTCCCTCGGTGTCATCTGGTGTGACTTTTTTTTTTGAACACGAGATCACATTGTTTCCCATTTTTGTGCGATATGCTTTCGTTTAGCATGTTATTTCATTTCATTAAGAGCTTGCGGCGATGTTATCTTCTGTATAAAAGTGAATGAGACATTGGTTTTTTGTTTGCAATGCTAATCCTCTGAGCTTCCAAGGTTAATTGTGACAAAAAAGTTATAGGATCACATTTTTTTTTTACCACGATACACCTTACTAGGGGTTTTAAACAGTCATTTTCTCACAATTCAAAACTTACATGTCGTGGGGAGGGGAAGGGGTGTTATGGGAGTTTGGAGGGAGGAGAAGGGGTGGGGTGGGAAGAGTGTGAGGAGGAAGGGGTGGGAGGAGGGACTCGGCATTGCACTACCTTTGCTAGTAACAAAATAAATCAATAAAGAAGGCTAAATAAGTGTTTAAATGAATAAATTATGAATGTTTTAAAGTAAATGCATATGGTACTCAACAAAATCTGTGGCATGCAGTGAGTGTTCAGTCCTTGGAGGTGTGGGTGGGAGTGCAGCGGTTGCTGAGATGATGAGACCTTAGTGTAATCGACTTTATTTCAGTGATGTTACTCGTAATTGTCCTAGAGGGCAATGTCCAGCAAATGTTCCCCATACTCGAAGCGCTTCACCAGGTCCATTTTAATGTCCAAACTAATGGCTTTACGAGCCTTCTTGGTGGGAGTTATCAGATAGAGAACTTCAACTCGAAAATTATGAGGCATAAATAGAAAATTTTCAGTACTTTAAGTTTGAGGAGTTAAATCAAAAGACATAAATAGAATGAGTGTAAATTGAGGACTAAGTGCATACGTTTATACAAATTACATGGACATTATTAGACAATGTGACACATACATTTGGTGCATGGGTTTTGCACCTGATTAACCTGCATCATAAGTGAGGTGTTCAGATAGGAGCACCACATCCATTTTAATGAGTGGTTTTAATGGACTCCCACCAAGTCCATTTAACCAACCCTGTGGTTAGCCGATTGTTGATAAAACCCAGCTCGCTCATTAATGACCTCAGGGTGGGTGTAAACCATGTGATGCTTATCCTCACAGTGTGGTTGGCTCTCAATACCCTCAGGGTAGCAGTGCTGTCTTAAGTACCCATAACCAAAATTTAAAAAACGTGCAAGTTATGCCATAAAGGAACGTGCAAAACTGAAACCATGTCTCGAGATATTCACAGCCTTGTTCAGCAACAATAAAAATACGAGATTAATCCGAAAAAATAATAAACAATCCTTAAGTTTGACTTGACTCATCCACAAGCAAGTTTCTCCAATTTAGCGATATCACAGGAGGAATGGCGATGACGTTAACAGAATCAAAGGGAAGATCAAGAGGGAACCCGAAGAAGTTAAGAGCAAAGATGGAGGCATCAGGAGGAACCTGGATAGGATTCGGGTTTCAGTCGCTACTCAACATCCAGGTGCAGCCAAATGAGCTTTCCAGAAAACTTTCTGCAAGAATTCACTTCTCCTTAGACAAATATATAACGAAAGAGAGGAATAGAGAGTAAAAGAGATGAAAGAGAAGTAAAAGCAAGAATTAGAATGAATAAAGGAATTGTGAAAAAATTAGAAAGAAGTGTGAAAGGAACAAAGAACAAAGATGTCGGGAAAAACCCGGATAGATTGATTTCAGTAGTTACTCCCCCGGTCCGTGAAGTCAGTAAATGTGATGACATTCAAATCAAAGGTCGAGTTAGAATGGTGATGCTGGCTGATGCTTTTGTTGTGACAGTTGCACACTTTGAGCACAGCAAGGTAACGCTCGCATATTGTAAGCACGCACCTTGTGACCAAGGTATAAATCTATGCAGAGCCAGAAACGTATAAATGCAGTCGTGAAGCCATCTCATATACGAAGCTCTTTCTACCCACTGACTGACTGATAATAATGTTTGGTATTTTCTGAGTGACGTATAAAGCTGGAATTTTGCGTGCCGATGAACATCGAAGCTGATCGATGAGAAAAAAAAAAATCACACAACCATCAGAAAACGTCGGTAAATGAAAATATAAATAAATGAAAAAAAACAATGAAAAAATAAATGAAAAAAAATAAACGAAACAAGCCAGGAGGTGACGATGGTTCGCGGGCATTATTGAACAATGCCACGATTGGTACAATTGAGTTAGTGGAAGCTTTTGAGGAAGCCCTACCGTAAAAACCTATCTCTTCCGTCAAAATTGACCAAATCAAATCGGATTTTTTTATATGTTGTACTTATGGACATTACGCACAGCTTCCAGGAAATGAAATTGCGAGAAAAAAAAAATCGAGAAAATAAATAAATAATAAAAAGTTCAAGTGGGCGTGGCTCTGCCCGCAAGGAGTGTTGGATGCCCCTCATACAAAAAGACAACTAGACTATCTAGCTTGTGTCCAAGTTTCATCAAGATCGCATCAAACGTCATTGAGCTACGTATGCTCTGGAGAGAGTCACAAACAGACAGACAGACACAACGAAAATAGTGGTCACTGCTGACGCCCGCGAACCAAAAATAAGTGCAGAAGAGCAACTCGAGACAATGGGGAAGCACGATAATTTTGCATGCCGATGGACATCGAAGCCAATACACCGGGGAAGAAAAATCACAGAACCGTCTGTAAATGAAAATAGGAATAAATGATAATATAAATACATGAAAATAAATAAATGGAAAAAATAAATGAAAAAATACCCCCGAGCGGGAGTGCCGGTCATCTCTGCCAGAGGTCGAAAGTAACTCTGTGCCAGACTGGAATAGGGGCAGTTCATAAAGTACATATGCTCTACTTCTGGGTTTCAAAACCACCCACCCCCATCTGTATGCAGGCTAGTGACCACCCACCCACCCCCATCTGTATGCAGGCTCGTGACCACCCACCCACCCCCTCTGTGTGAAGGCCAGTGACCACCCACCCACCCCCATCTGTATGCAGGCTCGTGACCACCCACCCACCCCCTCTGTGTGCAGGCTCGTGACCAGCCACCCACCCCCATATGTATGTAGGCTAGTGGCCACCCACCCACCCCCTTCTGTATGCAGGCTAGTGACCACCCACCCACCCCCCTCTGTATGCAGGCTTGTGACCACCCACCCACCCCTCTGTGTGAAGGCCAGTGACCACCCACCCACCCCCATCTGTATGCAGGCTCGTGACCACCCACCCACCCCCTCTGTGTGCAGGCTCGTGACCAGCCACCCACCCCCATATGTATGTAGGCTAGTGGCCACCCACCCACCCCCTCTGTATGCAGGCTAGTGACCACCCACCCACCCCCTCTGTATGCAGGCGAGTGAGCTCCCACCCACCCACCTCTGTATGCAGGCTAGTGACCACTCACCCACCCCTCTGTATGCAGGCTAGTGACCACCCACCCTCCCCTCTGTATGTAGGCTAGTGACCACCCACCCACCCCCTCTGTATGTAGGCTAGTGACCACCCACCCACCCCCTCTGTATGTAGGCTAGTGACCACCCACCCACCCCCTCTGTATGTAG
Organism: Eptatretus burgeri; assembly: GCF_056783735.1. Taxonomy (NCBI): domain Eukaryota; kingdom Metazoa; phylum Chordata; class Myxini; order Myxiniformes; family Myxinidae; genus Eptatretus; species Eptatretus burgeri. The sequence continues at coordinate 73,727,592 of NC_140972.1, read as the reverse complement.
GCTAGTGACCACCCACCCACCCCTCTGTATGTAGGCTAGTGACCACCCACCCACCCCTCTGTATGTAGGCTAGTGACCACCCACCCACCCCCCTCTGTATGTAGGATAGTGACCACCCACCCACCCCCCTCTGTATGCAGGCTAGTGACCACCCACCCACCCCCATATGTTTCTCATATCACATCACAATACTTGAAGATTACAACGAACTGTAGATTTATCTCAAATGCATCAGTAATTATTAACTACGGTAATACAGTAATATGGAACAATTATTGACGTCCACGGATTCAACATCACGTCGAAAATGTTCCTGTGGATGGGGATATTTTCCCCCCGAGCGATGACGACAGGCTCACTCACCTTCATCTTCTGAAACGCTTTCATGTCGTCCGACACCACTTTCATAAAGTATGTATGCAGCCGTCGTACCACCCACCCCTGTACGCAGGCCGTATGCGGGCTTTAAACCACCCACCCCCCTCATACATCGCTAATCGCTTGCAAAGCCAGCAGTTCCTTATGAACCAATGTTTGTAAGTCATGACAATGCAGTCCCTAGCAGTGTAATTTACCTTTTCCTTTTAATATCACAGCACGTCATTTATGAAAATAAAAGTACAAATTGACATTCAAGACAATGTTAATGTCATAAATGAAAGTAACTGTGAATATAAACTTGTGTTCCATTGTTTTTGTTAAATCTTATAAAAGCTTCAAATGTAATATTTGTCTCGGAGAGTTCCGGTTCTTAAGTTAATACTTTTTTTTTGTATGTACATACTTTATGAACGGCCCATACGGGGAATCAGAGCGAAGTTTGAAGGGCTATAAAATCGGAACGAGAGCAAATTTCAAAAAAAATGGCTCGTGTTGTTCTAGATAATCGTCCGTACTATCTGAATCACTAATAACATTTCATCTCTCTTGATAAATGAGGGAGGAGATACGATTTGAAATTGACGATTTTCGCAACTTTGACAGCCTCGTGATGTTGACCTCGATCTTGGACGACCTTGAAAGTTATATCGTTGTGCATGTCTCATCGACCTCTATCCATTCCACTATTGGTTATTTGTCTCCACTCAGTTTGATTGTGGACGGATGGACGTGCGGACGGACGGACGGCCAGGCAGACGGACGTGCGGACGGACGGACGGCCAGGCAGACGGACGTGCGGACGGGTTTCAAGACTTATTATTAGGTCATCTCTACTGAGATGATAGAGATGACCTAAAAATAAATGCAGGTGAGCGACCCGAGACAATAGGGAAGCATGGTTCATTATTGCTGCCATTGTGTAAGCATACCCATCCCTCTCACGAGTACATGTATAAATGCAGAGTTGAGAACAACTCCACATCTGATGAAAATGAACAATCAATGTCAGTGCAGGTAATGATGATAGCAATGCCACAAGCGTTTTTTTTTTTCCTAAATTTTTTATTACTAGTGCGGACCCGTAGGTGCAACTTCGTTCCTTCACTCTCGTAAACGACGAATGGATTGGGGCATTACTGTATTTCAATTAGATCGGACCAACCGTATCATAAATGGCCATAACTTGGGAAACACCCAATAAACATACTCAGGTCCCCAGCGTCAATTGTGACATCATATCAATTGAAGAAGAGGATTTGTGACGACCCCCCCTCTCTCATCCCCTCTCTCCCCCCTAGTCTCACCCCTCCTTTCTCCTCTCTCGCCCCCACTCTCACCCCTCCTCTCTCGCCCCCACTCTCACCCCTCCTCTCTCCTCTCTCGCCCCACTCTCACCCCCTCTCGACTTCTCTCTCCCCCTCTCTTGAATTGTGACGCCCCCTCTCTCCCTCCCCTCTCTCACCCCTCTCCCTCCCCTCTCTCCCTCTCCTCTCTCGCCCTCCTCTCTTCCCCCCTCTTTCCCCCCTCCTCTCTCGCCCCTCTCTCTGTAAATGTATTCACAAATGTATTCACAAAAAAACAAAAAATAAATAAATAATTAAATATATAAACAATAATTGTGACATCATTCGTGATGTCATAGCACCGTGTCCTGTCATTGGTTTGGTAAATAAATGGCCATAACTTGGGCACCGCTTGTCTGATTAATATCAAACCTTGAAAAGGCACATACTCAGGTCCCCAGCGTCGATTGTGACGTCATACAAAACGAAGAAGAAGAATTGTGACATCAATCATGGGGAAAAATAAATAAATAAACATTAATTGTGATGTCATTTGTGACGTCATCGCACCGTGTCTTGTCATTGGTTGACAGATAAATGGCCGTAACTTGGGAACCGCTAGTCCGATTGATATCAAACCTCGAAAAGGCACATCCGCGGGTTCCCGGCAATATTCCTGGCAAGTTTCAATCAGATCGGACCGGCGGGCGTCGAGAAACGGCGGTCGCATACAGACACACACAACCACACACACACACACACACACACACACACACACACACACACACACACACACACACACACACACACACACACACACACACACACACACACACACACACACACACACACACACACACACATAGCTGGAATTATAGATAGATAAGAGATTATTATATTGTGATAAAAGTGTAATGTAAGTGTGCAAATCCCTCCAACTTGCACTTACATCGCTATAATGATTTCTCCTTGGGTTAATCCCATTCCCAGCATGACCTCCAACGTACTGCACTCGCATTCAACTCCACAAATTAATTCATGAATTCTGGCAGCAATTAATAACTGAACAATACAAATTAAAATAATGCAGTTATATGTGCCACTATCTATTATATGGTTTAAATGCATTTTCAATAACTTATAAGGGTTATTAATCTCAACCGTGGGCTTTATGATTTTCAGCTTATAGACGTTTTATGCCAATGCACTTAGTCATTTTTTTTCTTGATGCATCACCCTGCAAGCAGAACACCAGGATGGTGGTTTATAGTTTGGTCGAGATTCAAACCAGGCCAGACAGCTTCAAAGTGAGTGCATACACATCTGGGCTGTCCTGCCAGCCCCATGTTTGCTTTCGGTCCAAAACATTTCGCAAAAGTATGGAATTGTGGCACAATATGACAAAATAAAGTTTCTCATCGAGTAATCTGTGTGAATGCCTCGTTATTTTTTCAAGAACTGCAACGAGGAAAGAAAGTGACCTGGTGAAACAGCAACACAAGGAAGTCTATACAAAGAAGGTTGTTAAAGCAAAGCCAAGGATGCAATTTGCTTTTTTCGAACTTAAATTTGAGAACAAAATATTTGGAAAGCAATTGCATGGCCAATGTGTCAGATGTCTGACAAAGATCAATGTAAGTAAGCTTTCACATATATTTTTACTTCCTAAGATGTCATTAGAGTGTTAAATATAGTGCAAACGGATCATTAGTTTAGGAAAAGTAGTTGAGGTGGCAAAAGGTGGATGAAAAACTTGTTCTTCTAGGAAGAAAAGTTCAGGCAATTTGAGAGCTTCTGCTTTTTTCCTTTCACAAGTCTACAATCAAACTTTAAAGGGAAACTAAACTCAAGTTTCAAAAACTGCGAATTATTTGGATATGGTGATTAATACATTTTTCACTTTGACTTAAATCTTTAAATTAAAAAAATGTGTATGAAGCAACTAATGAAACTCATATGATTTCCTAAGAGAGAGACTTGTCTACATTGTGACATCACAGATGTGTATCCAACTTGAGTTCGCTGTTGATTTTTACCACCACTCCTCCCCCACCCCCTTTTTCAATTCATTATTTTTCTTTCACTTTGCTAAAAGTATAACAAATTTTAAAATGTTACATAACTAAACCATTAAAGAGTAGGCTATTGCAGTTTTAAATGATATGTTAATAACTTGTATTAAATAATACTGGCAGACCAAAATTGAGGTGGAAGGAAATGGTGGAGAGGGACATGAGAGGTCAAGGTGAAGTGAGGATGCTCGGGGTAGAGGGGTGTGGAGAGAAAAAAAAAATAAACACGTGGGACGACCCAACAAGAAGGTGGGATTATAAGTGTCATCAAAGTAGTAGTAAATATTGTAGTATGGTTAAAGAGCATGTTTTTTTCTCTCTCTCTCTCTCTCTCTCTCTCTCTCTCTCTCTCTCTCTCTCTCTCTCTCTCTCTCTCTCTCTCTCTCTCTCTCTCTCTCTCTCTCTCTCTCTCTCTCTCTCTCTCTCTCTCTCTCTCTCTCTCTCTCTCTCTCTCTCTCTCTCTCTCTCTCTCTCTCTCTCTCTCTCTCTCTCTCTCTCTCTCTCTCTTTCTCCCCTTCATGGAGTGTTGGTGTTGCTGAAAAAATTTCCTGAGCAACCATTATACTGGGTGGTTTGCTATTGCCTTCCCAGCATGAGATAGGGCAGGAATTTGAAATTTGTTCATGTCGCTGGCAATAGCTCACCGACCGTACTCTTTGTGAAGAACACTCTTCTTCTTCTTCTTCTTCTTCTTCTTCTTCTTCTTCTTCTTCTTCTTCTTCTTCTTTCGGCTGCTCCCGTTAGGGGTCGTCACAGCGGATCATCCATATGATCCGCATAATGATTTGGCACATGTTTTACACCGGATGCCCTTCCTGACGCAACCCTGGTCGCCTCTTGTGACACAGGGATCTGGTACACCTAATTTTAACCGGGGTATACACCGGCCCAGTACACTGGTACTCATTTCGCCGACCTCAAAAGGATGACAGGCTGAGTCAACCCCCTGGTGTATTAATTCAGTGGCCCACGATCTTGAACTCAGGACCTTTTGGATACCAAGCCGCTGCCCTAACCACTGCGCCAACACCAGGCAATCTTTGTGAAGGACACTGTGGAATCTTAAACATCTACTAAATAATGCTGGTATCCCAGTTTAACATCCATCGGAGGGATGGCACACTCATTGATGAATCATCCAGCATGTAAAACACAGGGATGACAGTTTGCAGCTGGGTTTGGATTCAAACTCCAGATAGACAGCTTACAGATGAGTGTGTATATCTCGAGGCCATCCATTTTTACTAGTTTGTGTTTATTCAATTACTGGAAGATTGTTTGATGTAACAGTTTGGTAAATTCTGTCCCAACTCACCAAGTGGCATTTAGCTTCAGGTGAGCATTTCAGATTTTTATGGAGAAATTATATTTCCTTTATGGGTAATAATATATATATATATATATATATATATATATATATATATATATATATATATATATATATATATATATATATATATATATATATATACATGTATCTCCTCAAAAACCTTTTATATGGGGTCTGGCATGGGTAAAATGACCTTGTAAAAAATCCCAGCCCCCAACTCCAAGCAGTTAATACCCATTGAAATAGGATACCACACCCATTATTTTGCACTTGGGAATCAAGTCTGCTTTATTGACATTTTGAAGGCCACTGGGGAACAATATCAAACTAAAACTTTGAAAACTAGGTGACTTTGACTCAAACTTTACACAATACCTCCCACCCCCCCCACCCCTTTCTACACTGAAAGGTAAAGTACACAATATGGACAATGACTCAGTGTATTGAACCTGAACAATTAAGAAAAATATGCATCTAATATAGACTTCTCACTCCTATACTGCCATGGTGCCTCTGAGACTCACAAGCAGCCTGGAGATTCTGATTGACAGCTGGAAAAAGATATTAAAATTGTTCTCTCAGCCTCGCCTCACTGCCACCTCTTGCAAAAATACATAGAGTTCTAAACGAGGACTTCAAATCTTCAACTTACACCAGCTCACCTTGCTGTTGGAAGTGTGACAGGCACCATGGGATTGAAGGACTGATGAGTGGGGTTGTAATTCTCATTTGAGAATACGTAAACTCATTCAATGGGGGAAGAAGGAAAGGGAAGGTGTAAGGGGGGAAATGGGAGATGTGGGGACGTATACTCTGCACTTATAATGGCCAACAGGGAGAAACACATGGTCGTGGACGATGCCTCAATCAGGTGAGCTGGTGTACATTGTTGTCATTCAGCATAGAATATTGCCATGTGGGGAGGCAGGGGGAAAGGGAGGGGGGGTGAGACAAGCCTGAAAGACTAATTTATTTTGAATTATTAAATTTTCGAACCTAGAACCCCTCTTACCACTCATGTGCATATGCACTGGGTAAACCTGCACCAGATCTCTAAAAATCAAAATTTCAATGCAAATTGTCTTGAGATACCTGTAAATTGAAAATGATGGAATGAATTTTGGGGAGATGATGGTTATTTTTTGAGAGAAATTTACACAAAGGGTTAAAATATTCAGACAAACATCTTTATCCAGTGGCAAGATACAAGGCTCCTAAAATGTCAATAAAACACTCAAATCGGAGGCCATCACCATAAAAACAATTAGAGTTGAGCCTGAAATTTTATGGGACTTGTTACATTTAAGGTATTTTTTTTTTACAAAATTGCTTAACCAATATTTGAGATTGTTATATACCTGCATAACTTTTTGAAACACAAAGACGAGTATAGTTTTGCGTCGTAATGATTTTAAAAGGATAATTTAAGGAAGAGTCTTGCGAAAAACTTGAGCATCAATAGAAAGTGGAAATCAACGATAGGATGACTCAACAGCTGATCAGTGTTTTAGAAAATAAACCTTTCCTTGTTAACAATTTCAAAAGAGGCAATAAATATTGCAGACAGCAGAAGAGAGATGCCAACCAAAGACGCATGGAGAGAGGACATTAAGTGGCTAAATGCCGACCTCCAACAACAAGCTAAGAAAGACAAAGAGAAATATTTCAAATAGGTGTGCATAGAGATAGAAACTGGCAACAGAATGGGGAAAACAAGACGTCTTTTAAAGAAAAGATCAGAGAGATCACAGGAATGTTTCGGTCTAGGATTGGGGTCCTGAAGAGTAGAACAGGAAATGAGCTGACAGAAGAAACACAGGTGAAAGAAAGATGGAAGAACTTTACCGAAACTCTATAAACAAGATAGCAATTTGATGGCAACCTTCGAATAAAAGGAATATGAGCAAGAACCAACAGTGAAAGAATGTGAGGAACGTAGAGCCTTGAAAGAGCTGGCAAATGGCAAAGCACCAAGTACCGACAAAATTCCAATAGAACTCTTTAAGGTAGTTGTGGAGGAGGCAATCAATTTTAACAGCTATCTGCATACAGATCTGGAGCAGGATTGTATGAACTAAAACATGGAAGCAGTTAATCTACATACCACTGTTAAAGAAATGGGATGTACGAGAATGCTCAAATAACCTCCTCCTTCGTATGCAGCATAAGGTTGCCGATGGCATCATTGGCTGAGGGCATGGCTGTGCCGTTGAGGCAATGCCCCTATTACCAGAACACTGGTACTCATTCCACCGACCTAAGAAAGATGACAGTCTGAGTCAACCTCAACTGATGCAAATTCAACAGAAAAAACAGGGGCTCCAACTCAGGACCCTGAGATCTCATGCCAGCCATCCTTACCGCTAAGCCAACACCAGGCTATTCTCAAATAACCGAGCCATTGTTTAATTTCACAAACTAGCAAGATATTAGTAAAGATTACTCAAAACAGAATAGAATAATTCATTAAGTGAGAAATTCACGTTGAGTAAGCAGGTTTCAGAAGAGAAAGACATAATGGAGATCAAATTGCAAATCTGAGGTGGATCATGGAAAAAGCAAGAGAATATCAAGGAAAGGTGTATCTCTGTTTTATAGATTACTAACAGGGGCGACCCAGCACTGCCTGGGGTGGGGAGTCCCGGCGGTGGGTTTCATCCATGAGAGAAACAAACAGATGCACAAAAAAACACAAACATAATTATTTATAAGATTTCAATGTTTTCAATGCAAACTATATGCCAAACCCCAACATAGTATTCTTTTCTCCCCATGTAACGCCTTGAGGGAAGGGGAGGGGAGGGGGGGGGACTGTATCCAGGACCTGACCCTGAGTATCCCCAGTACTTATGCAAAATCAGTTGGAGATTTGCCCAGCTGTTTTTTTTTTTCTTCTATGATTTCAGACCTACACCCAATACATAAAGAAATTCCTTGTGGGGGAGGGGGGATAGTAATTGGTTTTTTTTGGGGGGGGGGGTTGATGTGCTTAACTTGAGCCTGGGTACTCCAAGAACTTACGCAAAATCAGTTGGCGATTGGCCCATCTGTGTTTTTTCTATTATTTTCAGAACTACACAAACATACATGCAGAGCATTTCCTTGAAGGTGGTGGGGGATTTATTTTGGGGAGGGAGTTTAAAACCTTGTGAAGTTCATATGAGCAAAATTTTGGGCCTCGAGGTGCTACGGTTCGGCCGTGAAAGAATAACGTATAAATGCACAAACAAACACATAAACACTTGAAAATATTTATATAGACAGCAAAGCTTATAATTGTACTGATCATGAATTGATGTGGATTATGCTGAGATAATTAGGGATGTCTGAGTACCTGATACGTCTGATAAGAAGCTTGTACACTAAACAAGAAGCTTCAGTACGAACAGGGTATGGAGAGGCAGGATGGTTTGGAATTGGACAAGGGGTTAGACAGGGTTGCATTCTCAACACCTTATGCGTTCAAGCTGTATCGTTAGTACATCAGGAGGAAATCTAACTTGAATGACACACAAGGTTGAGTCAAGAATGGAGGATAATGTAACAACCAAAGGTACGCTGACGAAACCACTCTGTCAGCAGAAAGTAAAGAGGACTTAATGAAACTGCTACAGATCGTGAAGAAGGAAAGTAAAAAAGCCGGTCTTTATTTAAACCGAAAAAAGATAAAATCTTGTTGATTGAGAAGATCGACGTGCTCAGAGTGGGAGATTGTCATGTGGAAATAGTGGAAAGTTTCATCTTCCTGGGTTCGATAAGATTGAAGAGTGGAGAATGTCGAGGACAAATTAATGGCCGGTTCACATTGGGGAGAACAGCAATGTCAGGATTGACAAAGATCTGGAAAGACAAAAATGTGACAAAAACCAGGAGGTTGGTGAATGCTCCATCCAGTATTTCCAGCTGCAATGAATGGATGTGAGTTTTGAAATCTGGTGGTCGAGACGAATGTTAAAAATTCCATGGACTGCAAGAAGAACAAACAAATCGGTGCTTTAATAAATGAGACCACCATTAGAAGTGCTGATATGAAAACAGAATCTGTCATACTTTGGACACATCATGAATGCAGAAAATAAGTCTGGATACATCAACCATGCTGGGTACCATTGAGGGAGGAAGAGGAAGAGGCAGATCTTGTATGTGATGGATGTGATGGGGTAAAGACTGCAACCAAGCTATCTCTAATAGAGCTTTGGAGACAGCTTGCAACCAAACTGCTTCTTAAAGAAAATGCTGCAACAGCTTCAATGCGGAAGATTCCAATAATCTTGAAGGCCTTGGTTTCCACAGCAACAAGATGAGCAAGATGAAAGGCAGGGGAGACATCCCAGGGGGGAGAGCAGTACTCCATTAAGCTGCAGATGAAGGTCTTTGGGGGTGGATAGGAGTTCAGATGTGCCAAGGAAGGGACTTTGTATGACGGAGGATGCCCAGTTGGCAGCTGGCTTTGGAGGCTAACTTTTAAATGTGGTTTTTTCCAAACAAAGATCACGGCTGATAGTGAGACCCAGGCATTTGAGTGATTTAACTTCCTCAAGAGGATTGTTAAGAAAGTCGATGGAGGGTTTGCTCGACGGTTCTTTCGGAGAGAGATAGTGAGAGATAGTGAGAGTGTGAGATTTGTCAGAGTTAAAAAGACATATTTCAAGTGTTTGATCAGTTTGTGGTTTTTGTCAAAGTCCGAAGAGAGGGAAGATGCTGCAGCTTGCAAAACTGATGGATGAGGGATGTCGTGGCAGAGGGTGGGAGTCATCAGCAAAAAGATAAAGAGGATTTTCCGGAAAGTCAGAGAGATCATTCATGAAGATGATGAATAGGATGGAGCTCAGAAAACTGCCTTGGGGACTCCAGCCTTGGCAGGGAGAGGTGATGAAAGGATCCCATTGACTATGAGAGTGGAGGAAATCAGTAAGGAGTTGGCCTTGGCTGCCGTAGACAGATAGTTTGGAGATTAAGGCAGGATGCCAGACTATCAAAAGCATGAGATGTGTCGAGAGAGACGACCCTGATCTCATGTCTGACATTGAGGGCTTCCATCCGCTGTTGGGTGAGTAGAAACAGCATGTCCAAGGTGGAGTGACCTGGTCTGAATCCAAATTGGTGATCTGAGATGAGGTTATTGGATAAAAGGAAGAATTTCATATTAACTGTGTAAGGAGGTCAAAACTTCATTTTTCCAATGAACCGGTATTCGTTTATTTATTCAGTAAAAGAGGAACAGCATTTATGTGTAGAATTATAACGATGGCTGGGAGATCATGTGGTTCGGCATTGATGTTCACGTGACCTGGCGCTGTTGAAACTAACCGCCATTTCAGAGTAAACGCGTTGAGACCAGCATGTGTTTTTATTACTCTCTCTCAGGTACGAACATGAAAATATTTTGGTGGTAAAATGTATGAACATATAAGGATTGTGTCGGTGGTAATTGTTCTGGTTGTTATGGCCAGATTAGTTGCATGTCTGAAGTTATCATTGTAGTCAGTGGAAATCACTCTCCAGGCCACATATATTCCAGAGCTACTGGTATTACCATTTTCATTGACATTAAGGTCTGATACAAATGTTGATTTATTTTATTTACATTTCATGAATCCTCGATAGTGTTTTCTTCAGTGAAGCCAAATAGCTCAAGGAAAGGAAATCCATCCATCCATCGGGACCATACTCTGTACAGAGCGTTGGTGCTGCCAAAGCAGTCTCCTTGGCTATTGGACACAATTCTGGACAGGTCGCCACTCCAACACAGGCTACTCAAATGGCTCACTCATCCCAGCAAGCTGGTACTCATTTTGCTAACCTCAGAAGGATGACAGGCTGAGTCAACCCTATGTGGTATTAGTTAAATCACCAAGCAGGATTTGAACTCAGGACCCGAGGATTCCAAGCCCACACCCTAACCATTAAGCAAACATCAGGCATAGGAAAGGACATACAGCACAACATGTTCTCTCTCAAACATTGGAAGTGCAGATAACAAACAGTGAATAGTGACAATGCATGGATAGTGACCGTGGCAATCGATAATTCTGTATAAGGAAAATCTGAGAGAACAGATCATGAATACTATTTGTTGATGCTGAACCTGTACTAATTACCTGAACTGCATGGCCACTGATCACGTGACTTGGCACTGTTGAAACTAACCGCCACTTCAGAGTAAACACATTGAGACCAGCGCTGTTGTGCATGTGTTTTTATCACTCTCTCTCAGAGCCCAGTGAAAGATGGCAACAACTGCGATGATAGATTCCACGGCCTTGCTGATGAGTGGAAGTAAGCTGAAAGGTCTGTAGTTAAGGGAATCAGTTTTTGCACCTTTTTATGTAATAGAGAGATGTTGGCAGATTTCCACGCATATGGAAAATGACCAAGGACAAATTAGAGGGTGATTGGAGCAGAATGAGGATGTGCAAGAGCAGCAAGGCAGGATTTTAGTACTGTAATAGTAGTCATACAAAAATACTGCAAACAATTGTTTTTCGTACTTGCACAAAAATACTGTAAAATATCCAGTTACTACAAGATTCATATTAAGCACTCGGTATTTATAAGGCAGTCAAAACACGAAAAACTACAAGGAACTCTTTGACATCGCCAGCTATGCCTCCGTCCACATTATTACATCACTATACATACTTGTACCACATTTCATTTAAATCCCTGAAACCAGATTCAAAATATTAAATAATTATCGCTGCCAGACCATGCGTCCGATCAGGTTGAAATTTGAAACATATATTCCCCATGAGTACTGGATCATAACTTTGACATTTCATGTCAATTGATGTAGCGGCTCGACAGAAATAATTTTTTAAAATATTTTTGCTCAATCCAATATGGCTGCCAGACCATGTGACCTATTAATTATTCGTGAACAACCTGGTATCCCCAACACTTTGGGAACATGCGGGTGAAGTTTCCCCTCAATCTGTTCAGCCGTTTTTGGAGAAAAAGATTTTTGAAGGTTTTTATGTGAAAAACAATATGGCTGCCAAACCACATGACTAATGATGCCGTAGATGACCCTCAAAAATTTAAATATTGATCGTGTGCAATTATGATGTCATAACGAAGCCAACTATGACTTCAAAAAAAAAAAAATCGCACTTGTTTCACATCGGGAGTACTTCATGTGGACCAAGTTTAAATTTTTTTCTTTGGAGCGGTTTCGGAGATGAAAAGGTTGAAAGTTTTCCTTTTTTCCAACATGGCTGCCACACCAAGTGGCCTATGATGTCTTAATCATCGAAACATTCCACATGAGTAGTCGCACCTATGTTCAAAATTTTGCGTCAATTGGATAAGCGGTTGCAGAGAAATCAGAGAAAATTAGCACGGACAGACGTAAGGACAACCCGAAAACATAATGCCACCGGCAACTTCGTCAGTGGAGGCATAAATATTTGGGGTTGACAATTTTGAAAATGAAAGAAAATTACAACATTAGATGTAAAGTAAAGATGTTAAAATGTGCAATAAGGAAGGTATTTCACAGCTCACCTTTTTGCACAGTACAAAGTATGGCCTCTTTTTCTTCTTCTTCTTCTTCTTCTTCTTCTTCTTCTTCTTCTTCTTCTTCTTCTTCTTCTTCTTCTTCTTCTTCTTCTTCTTCTTCTTCTTTTTGTATGCTTTAACGGGTGTCCAGATTGATAAAAGGCTCAATACAGAAAAAACAACTGAGGTTTTGGCAAAAACTGAGATCAGTGGCTGACTGAATAACTATTGGAAACAAATCCCTTGAAGTGGATGAAGTACTCATACAAGTCGTCTTATCACAGCAGCAGTATTATGACATGTATGGTAAAATACATGTGCAGTAAAATAACAAAAGCAGCATGTACGTGATGTGATATACCACTGTAATGTAGCATCAGCAGTTATTGTATAATGGTTGTATTATTAACTTTTGGTTGAGCAGTAAACGTGGAACTAAACTCCATTGTGCATATCTTCTTCTTCTTCTTTCGGCTGCTCCCGTTAGGGGTCGCCACAGCGGATCATCCGTATGATCCGCATCGTGATTTGGCACATGTTTTACGCCGGATGCCCTTCCTGACGCAACCCTGGTCGCCTCTTACGACACAGGGATATGGTACACCTATTTTAACCGGGGTATACACTGGCCCAGTATACTGGTACTCATTTCGCCGACCTCGGAAGGATGACAGGCTGAGTCAACCCCCTGGTGTATTAATTCAGTGGCCCAACAGGGCTTGAACTCAGGACCTTTTGGATCCCAAGCCGCTGCCCTAACCACTGCGCCAACACCAGGCTACCATTGTGTATATATGTTTATCTATGTATATATATATATATATATATATATATATATATATATATATATATATATATTTTTTTTTCAACATCATCTAAGGTTCATAGAGGATCTGGAACACAATTCACGCACACACATACAGACAAATACATGAGAAAACACCAGACTCCAACTTCAAGCACACAACCACTGAGCTTGGGGGAAGTGATGTAATTTTTGGTCGCAGGTTGTTGACAGCAACCACTCAGGGTAGTACTACAATCCTGACTTAGGAGAATTAAAGTGGTGCCGAGAACCATCTTCCAGTCTCCTTCTCAGTCAGCATGTAATATTAAAACTTTCCCACATTTACTTGTTTGCCTTACAATTGCTCAGTTGAAGGCATGTGTAGGTAATTGACTGTGCTGCAGCTGTAAAGACATTTCGATAGCGACCGATTTACGACTAAGTGAACCATTTCTGTGAAGTATTTCACAGCAACTTTCTTTGAAAGCAGACACGGTGGTCGGGTAAAGGATGGAGATGCGTAACCACCCACAGACACGTTAAGGAGAGCATGTCATTTGTGGGTGGATATCCCAAAGGACTCTGCCAAGCTACGATCCATTAACAGTGATAGAAATTTTGCAGAACAATCAAGTAAAGAATTGTTTGTGCAAAGTATTTAATTTTTCTTCTTCCTCTTGTGTCACAATGGTTAGTGCAAAAGTTTCACTTGTAAATTCCCAGGGTGAAACCAATGTTTTACTGCAACAGGAAAGGAAATTGGAAACCTAAAGACCAGCTTTCCAGAATTAACATTTTAAAAAGGTCAACTGTTTTTCCAGGCCATAGAAGTGGATAATTTGAATGTTATGCGCTATAATGTATGTATTTCCGAAGACAAAAGAGTTGGAGTATATCGAAGACAACAACTTTCATCCGATAAATCTCCCGTTTCATATACATATCTATAAAGGGCAAATTCTTTAGGTTGTTATTTTTTGTATACACTGTCGAGGCTCGTATGAGAGCTAACACACAGAAGGTACAACAAGGGGAGCAGGAGACAAGGAGGGGGGGGGTGGAAGGGGGAGAGGGAAGGAAAAAACAATGTGGAACAGAGACATGAGGAGATCTGTGGGAGGGAAAGGGATGGGGCGGGGAAAACGGGGTATACAAGATGGACACCACAGGGGCTTTCAGGAAGGAAAGCATGGAATTTGAGGTGGGTTTGGGGTAGATTAGCAGGGGTGGAAAAGATCGTAGATTTGGATGAAGGAAGGTAAGAGGTGGTGATGAACAGCTGTTTTGAAGACCTGGAGGGAAGAGTGGGATTGAAGAGATTGTGGGAGCTTCCTCCAGAGGTAGGAAAAAGGAGGAATGAAAGAGTGAAGGTGAGCAGTGATTTTTGATTTTGGTAGTTTTACCAGAAGGAGGTTGCTGACGGACCTCAAGCACCGTGTGGAAATATGGGGGGAGATGTCTCAGACAGAGCGAGGGAGGGGGGGGAGGCTGGAGGGGAGATTGCAGAAGACAGACAGACCACCTGCGGTGAGAGTGAGAGACCCAAAGACAGCCTCATCGTGGGAGATACCAATGATCCAAAATGCCTTGGTTTCCACAGCGTGATGCCGAGAAAGGTGAGAGGTGGGAGCACCAGTCCAGAGGGGAGCGCAGTACTCCATCAGGCTGTGGACGAAAGCTTTGTATGTGGTCAGGATCTCAGGTGTGCCAAGAAAAAAATTGCATGATGGAGGATGCCCATTCGGTGACCGGCTTTGGAGGCCAGGTTGGAAATGTGGGTTTCCCAGGAAAGATCATGGCAGATAGTGAGACCCAGAAGCTTGAAAGAAAGGACTTCTTCCAGAGAATTGTTGAAAAAGTAAATGAGGGGGGGGTTGACAAACGGTCCTTTCAGAGAGACATAGTGAGAGTGTGAGATTTGTCAGTGTTGAAAGACATGTTTGACATGTTGGACCAACTTGTGATTTTATCGAGATCTGCAGAGAGTGAAGAGGCTGCTGCTTGCTGATCTGAGGGATGCCAGGCGGTATGACAGAGGGTGGAGTCATTAGGAAAGAGAGAAAGAGGATTTTCCAGAGAGTCAGAGAGAACATTGATAAAAACCAGAAAAAGAACAGGGCACAGAACGCTACCTTGAGTAACTCCAGCCAGGACAGGAAGAGGGGATGAGAGAACTCCATTTAGGGCCACACGTTGACTGCGACAGGAGAGAAAGTCTGTGAGCCATGAGTGGAGATGGCCTTGGATACCATAGGAAGAGAGTCTGGTGAGCACGGCAGGGTGCCAGACCGTATCGAAGGCATGCGATATGTCTAGGGATATGGCTCTGATATCATGTCTGGAATTGAGAACCTCCATCCATTGTTGGGAGAGTAGAAGCAGCATATCCAGGGTACAGTGATCTGGTCTGAATCCAAATTGATGATTGGAATTCAAGCCATTGGAGAAGAGGAAGGATTTAATGTCTAAAATTATCATGTTGATAATCATTCACATGTTAAATTAATACAAACATGATCATGTTGATTAACATCAAACTACTTTTATTACTTTGATTTAGCATTAAATTTATGAATATTCCTACTCATTTTGGAAAGGAAAATATTTAAGCCAAAGGCACCTGCATGAAAACACCCATAAAGCACGAGTCACATTTGCTCTACGGCTAGGATACGGCGGCCGTATCCCCCCCCGGAATTGACAGAAATGTGTGGCGGCCACAGAGTTTCTGAGGTGGCCTCAGGGTGGCCCTATGCCGTATGGCTATCTTTTACAGGCCGTAGGGGTCTCCGTGGAATTAAAGCGCGGAGTTATAATTTTTTCATTTCCAGGTTGGCCGTAGCAATTCGACAAGCCGTAGCCAGGACGTAGATGTGTTCCACGTCGACCGTACATAGGGCGTACGGGGGGCTTGCATTATTTGTGCGTTTTCTGTAGGCTCTTATCAATGAAAAATGAATTTTGCCAACCCCCCAAAAATTACGGCGGCCACACTATTTCCACGTTCGCCTTAGGGCCCCCTGCGGTCGCCTTGCGGGCACCTTGAGGCTACCTTGCGTCTGCCTTGAAAATTCTATGGCCGCCGCAGGGACGCCCTAAGGTCACCGTGCGACATCAAATCAATGACCGTACGGCACCCCCACGTTTTCGGTTTCCACAATTTCTAAATACCCCGTGCGGCTACCCAAAAATAAAAACATATGTGACTGCTACATTGTGTGACCGTAGAAATACTGCTGCCACCCTATAATTGCTAGTGGCCGTAGATTTTTTAGACTCTACGGCCGCCGAGCCAAATGTGACTGAAGCATAAGGAAAATAAATATGCCACAATTCTGATGGGTTTAATTGCAATGCAGGCCCCAAGCGACAATAAATTGGGTTTAAACTTATCTCTGGTAAAATGTACATTCAGCCTTTGAAAAAGCTTCTGGTAATTAATAGTAGTCACGGAGCAAAAAGAGATTCTAAACTCTTACCTGCGAAGTGACCACCATATTAAGAGGTTGACAGGACAGCCGAAAAGAGGGCTGATGCACACTCCACTCTTAGCTCTCTGGCCGAGGTTTGAATCCCAATCCAACTATAAACTGTCATTCTGGTGTTTTCCAGGCAGGGGGATTAATCAATGTGTGTGCTGTCCATCAGAACAGTGGTAAACTGGGAATCCTGTCTGCTGGCATTAGTTGGTGGACATTAAAGATCCTACGCTGTTTGTCGTGAAGAATAAGTGAGCTATCACCGGCCCCATGAACAAGTTCCAAATTCCTGCCTTAACTACTGCTGGGAAGGCAATGGCAAACTACCTAGTATAACCAATGCCAAGAAACTGCTTCGGCAGTACTGAACCTGCCTTTGGGCGGAACACCAGAACATGAAAAATACGAATATTGAAAGACAAATGTCACTGTTATGTTCTATTTTGTAAATTTTGTTCTTTAAGTAGGCTGCGTGTTTAAAAGTGAAGAATGCATCCATCTCAGTAATGTATGATTAGAGCGGTCGTTAAAATCCGAGAGGAAAACCTGCTTCCTTCTGAAAGAAAGTTAAAATTGGGACCGAAGTTCACCTTTCAGCATGACAATGACCCAAAGCACACAGCCAAAGCTACACTGGAGTGGCAAAGGAACAAAAAGATGAATGTCCTTGAGTGGCCCAGTCAGAGCCCTGAACTAAATCCAATGGAAAATCTGTGGCATGAATTGAAGATTGCTGTCCATCAATAATCTCCATGCAACTTGGCTGAGCTTGAACAGTTCAGCACAGAAGAATGAGCAATTATTGCCCAATCAAGGTGTGCAAAGTTGATAGAGACCTATCCCAACAGACTCATAGCTGTAATTGCTGACAAAGGTGTTTCCACCAAGTATTTACTTGGAGGAGTGGGGGGGGGGATACTTATCCAACCAAGATATTCCAGTTTTGCATTTTTAATTAATTTTCTGAAATTTGTGGAATTTGTTATTCACTTGGAAGTTGTGGGTTATGATGTATAACTAAAGGTGGGAAAAGTCTGATTTAATGTAATTTCATTCCAGGCTATAAGGCAACAAAAGGTGAAAATTTTGAAATGGGGTGTTGACTTGACATTTTACCTCCGCCAGGCTGAACAGTTTACAATCTGTATGCCACTGATAGGCCGGATCTTTACCCGGACCTGAACCAAAATCTAATCGGCTTGTTCTTCATCCACCGTTTTATCAAATCCCATCCACAACATTTTGAAATAACGTTCTACGTATCGTTTTTGGCCCCAATTTCTCAATGATGAAGAATCACTTAAAAAATTATCATATCTGGATACGGATCCAGATCTTCACCAAATTTGAATCAATTCTTCCTTGTGAGACACCCAACCTGTCCACCAAGTTTCGTCCGAATACATTAAAATATCCTGCTCACAAACAGAAAAACAGAGAGGGAAGAAAACAAAGCCTCTGTCCACCTTAGGTGGCAGAGGTAATTATGGTCTTTAACCTCTTAAATTCCAGAACTCCCCCAGCTTTTAGATCAGTTCAATGAGCAGAGGGTGCAAAGAAACCCTGGGATAAATCAAGCTACATGAATAAACTGCATGTGCTCGATCGCTAACTTTGCACGCTGCAATCTACAGATGTTAGATCACTTACAGAACAAGCTCAACTATCCAACAACTTGAAAAGCAGCAAAATAAATAAAATGAGTAATGGACAAATGTGAAGTGCGACAGAAAGATGAAAACTGCTGAAGGTTGAAAAGTGCACTCTTTACATCACCGAGGAACGAAGACAAGTTTAATTTTTTTCGTATTAAAAATCTATCTGGAAATTGTTTGAATAGAAAGCATATAGCAATCTAGAATAGCATGGGTCCTCATATGTTTTGAAAAGATACTCAGTATGAATCATACAATTAAGTATATTCCCCTACAATGAACCACCCCGACAAAAGGACAGAAGAGCTGCAAGGAGATATCGGAAAACTTGTTGATGAAAAGATGATAACATGGGGTGATAATTGAAGACTCAAGGGCCAGAAGCAGGTCGATTTAAATTAAGTGGGATAATACAGAAATGGGCAGGAAATCGAAGGAGGCATGAAACCCCAGTAACAGCCATGGTAAAATAAAAAGCTTTATGGCATGCACATCTTCACAACAAAGGTATAAAGTATTCTTCCGATTTATCCAGACTGGTTTTGTTTTTTTGTACACATAGTAGACTCTCATAAAGGAGCGAGTACTCTGAATGGATCAGGAAGGAACAAACAAAAACCAGGATGCGAAACACATATTCATGGGGTGGACAAGTTGGACACAGAGGAAGCATGGGGTGGACAAGATAGATACATAAGGAAACTCTGAGGAGGGAAAACTGCAAAATTGAAAGGAGAAGGGATTTGGGTGGGCTTAACAAGGGTAGAAAAGAGCATGATTTTGGATTGGGGACAATCTGAGATGGTGGTGAACAGCTGTCTGGAAGATTTGGAGGGAAGAATGAGATTGAAGAAGATGTAGAAGTTGAATCCACAAGTGGGGGGAAAAAAAAAAAGAGAGGAACAAATCAGTGGAGGTGAGCAGTGATCCTGGATTTAGGTAGTTTCACCAGAATGGGGTTGATGGTGGACCGTGTGAGCCCTACAGAAACCTGGAGGGGGGAGGGAGGAGGGAGCAGACAAAGCATGGAAAGAGCAGAGGGTGCATGTCCAGAAAGGAGGTGGTAGAAGACAGAGACCACTGAATTGTTTGCAATGGCTGTGATGGTTATGACTTAATGCTCCAAAAAATTGTCCTGTGACAACAAACATGGCCTGGAAGGTATATAATATATATTTTTATCTCAAGCATTCCACAGGGTGCCATGGAAAGATATATGTTCAGCATCACAATTAAAGACAGAAAAGGAATGAACAGATAAGGGGAAAGACCTTTTTAGCAGATTTAACATCTGAACCAATGACTCACGATGCTCAGAACCCAGGTTGAAATTCCTATGCTGTATGTGTTTATCTTTTTGTCTCCTCGCGTCATGGTAACTACAGTACACCATCTACTATTGCTTTTGTCCTACAGGTGATTTATGTACAAGTTGCACTATAAACCTTTGATCAATGTATAAACAGAAAGGAATCTATGTTGTCAAAGGGCACTATGTCTCAGATATTGTAATACGAAGTGGATTATACGGAGCACTCTGGATACTTGAAAAACACAAATGAGATGAAATGCCATAATTTTTGCTGAACTTTCTTTCCTCCACTGTCAGAAACATAAAATGTATCATTGCAGTTTGTGGTTTAATGTACTGCTCAAAGTCAGCTGTGAGAAAAAGACGTATATTATGTTGTAACAATGGATGACATAAACAGGATGTTGAATAAAGAACATGAACTGCCATGGGATGCATGAATCTTATGTTTCGGACATTAACCCATCGTTGGAGCAAAAATGAAAGACAAGACAGAGGTGAGGGTTGATATAATGTGGGAGCAAGTCAGAGGTGGGGGGAGAAACAGTCATGGGTGGGTCAAGGTCACATGGGGGTGAGAATTACTGTTTTTGACAGGGAGGGTCAGGGTTCAGGGATTAAAAATCAAGGAGACAGACTGGGTGAGAAGTAAAAATAATAGGGGAAAGAAAGAAGTCACAGAACAATAGATAGTAAGTAAACTAAAGTGACTTTGAAAAGTGATAAAAAAACAACAAAATAAAAAAATATACCCATCAGAGATGGGGAATCCCCCGCCATTGAAAAAGAAAAACATTTAGGGCCTATTTTGCGATAATGTTATTTTTCAAGATAGCTGCCTGGCGGCCATATTTGATGTTCGACAGGGCCGAAATTCAATAGCAACCTACTTCATTCCGTTACCTACATTTCCA
This sequence comes from Eptatretus burgeri, assembly GCF_056783735.1. Taxonomy (NCBI): domain Eukaryota; kingdom Metazoa; phylum Chordata; class Myxini; order Myxiniformes; family Myxinidae; genus Eptatretus; species Eptatretus burgeri. Next base: position 73,706,879 of record NC_140972.1, on the reverse strand, counting down.
GCAAGTTTCATCAGAAAAGAAAAAAATTAGAGCCTATATCACGATAACGTCGTTTTTTTTCAACATGGCTGCCTGGTGGCCATATTGGATGTCCGAGCGGGCCGAAGCCATGTTGAAAAAAGTTCCCCAGGGGTGAGGAACGTAGTAACCAAAAATAATTGAAATCATATACGCGGTTTTCCATTTATTACAAAAAACATTTTTGAGTCAGCCATCTTGGATCCGGCCACGCCCAAAATCAATAGGGTTCTTCCTTTTCAGGTGGTACATGTGTGACCCAAGTTTCAAATCTACATGGCGAACAGTTTATGAGTTATCGCACTCACAGCTATAAATGTTGACGCCCAGCCAGCCAGACGGACGGACAGCCGGACTGACGGACGGACGGACGACCTGGGTGACAACATCACCCTTCCGTCATGCGGTGGGGGATAACTAGAAAGCATCTGAAAATACAAAGGAAAAACGTCCGCTTTGTACTCAAACTAAACTTGATGAAAACAACAGCTCAACCAGAGAGTTGGTGTCAAAGCCACCCAATGCTCGCCTGTTTATACATTTATCGTTTTTAAAAGACTAGTCTCATAATATTTTATATAAAGCATTGCGGTGAAGTCTGATCCAAATAATTTTAAGGCAATATATGTGTTTGTATATTGTAATCAATAAAAAATAGTTGTTGTTGTTCGTCTTTCGGCTGCTCCCGTTCGGGGTCGCCACAGCGGATCATCCGTTATGATCCGCATACTGATTTGGCACAGGTTTTACGCCGGATGCCCTTCCTGACGCAATCCTGGTCGCCTCTTACGACACAGGGATAAGGATTGGGTTTCGCCATGATTCCGGGATGCCCTACACCCTCTCATAGCGTGGTCCAGCGCATAGCTCCCGTCCTCAAGCGATCCTCCAACCCAAGCCTCTGAGTAGCCGGATTACAGGCGCACGCCACTACGCCCGGTTAATCAGTAAAAAAGTGTGGTAGATAAAAACATTAGAAAGGAAATAACTTGCACCAAAAACTTTAACATTTTCACGCTCATGCTGACGCTCGTGCTCACGCCGGGGGTATCGCTATAGTTCTCTGTTCTTCGAACAGGCGAGCTAAAAACAATTATACATTTTATTAATGTGTTCTCCACAATCTCATAATAAAGGTGTGCTCTCCCTCCACTCTATATAAAAAGTTCACATAGGCTCGTCGCACTTCACATGTTTTTATATATATATATATATATATATATATATATATATATATATATATATATATATATATATATATATATATATATAAATATATGTATATAAATATATATATATATATATATATATATGTATATATATATATATATATATATATATATATATATATATATATATATATATATATATATATATATATATATATATAGTGTCGCGAGGAGGAGTGATGTAAGGGCCACATCGGCCATTTTGGAGTTAATGCCATATAGCACTATTTTAACCCTTCCCCTATCATCCGAGCCTATCATCATCATATCATTTAAAAAAAAATACCCCCGTGTGGGGGTGACGGTCATCTCTATAATGTTTTTTACTATCATAATAGATGAACCGTTGCCAGATATCTCCTAAAATGACAGACTGGATAGGTTTTGAAAATGGCGACTTTCACAACTTTCGTGACCTCGTGACCTTGACCCTGACCTCGAATCCGGGAAAAAATATGTCGGTGGGTATCACTCATCGACCTCTACCCACATACCAAATTACATCAAGACCGGAAGTAAAAAGTTTTCTTTGTACCGGGAGGTGTTTTTGACCATCTTCCAGGTTACGTGGCGGCCAAACGGGACGGAAATTCAAAAATCTGTCCGGTTAGATACAAGATAATATTTTTTACTATCATAATCAATAAACAGTTGCCGAATATCTTGTAGAATGGCAGACTATATAGGTTTTGAAAATGGCGATTTTTTTATAACTTACATGACCTCATGACCTTGACCCCGGATAAAAGTTATATCGTTGTGCAACACTCATCAACCTCTACCCACATACTAAGTTTCATCAAGATCGGAAAGAAAAATTGTTGACGGAGGGACATTTGGTCCGGCTTTATGAGGTCATCTCGGTAGAGATGACCTAAAAATGTCGCTTACATTACTCCTCCTCGCGGGGCCTCATATATATATATATATATATATATATATATATATATATATATATATATATATATATATATATATATATACGATGAAAACTTTCAAAATTCATCATTTGGCATTTTACATCACAAAAAAAAACTTTAGTGTGGTCCAGCAGGGTATAAATATGAATACAGAATGTCTCAAAAATAATTTTCAGGTATACAGTATGTGCCAGAAAACATATCATTTTATGGAAATATCACCACTTTTAATTGAGCACCAGTGGGAGTGCTGATGCTTGTATTTAAAAACCTCAAGTGCAAAATAAATGTTGGTAATATTTATCAAAATCTAACGGACTGATTTTAAAGTGAAACAAGTTAAAACAAAAAAAGAGCAACCAGAGAAGGCAGACCATTGTCAAGACTTGTTTTGTGTGGTGTTTGTGTACTGGTGTGTTACGTAATTAATGAGATATAATGAGAACTGCCACTTTTTAACTGCTAGGTCGTGATGACCGGGTACCAAGACATCCCACTTTGATTGGACACCTGACCCTAACTGATGACGTTTCTTTTTATTATTCCATTGAATTTAGAATGGGATTAAAATAAATTCAATTCAATATCAAATGGAAGACCAAATGTGTACAGTCCTGCATTGGAGTCATCAGCAAGAACCCAAACAAGCAAAAAGAAAAGATGAAGTCATCACGAGGAACCTGGATAGGATTCACATTTCAACTGCTACTCCTCTACCCTCAAGCCCATCCAAGCACAGCCAAGTGAGCCTCATTAAAATAAAATAAAAGTTAAAAAAACCCAAATCAAAAAAGTAAATAATTCTGGCTACCAAACCACGTATCAGATCAGGTTGAAATATAAAAGCTGTATTTCCCACCCTGAGTGGATCAAAATTGTGAAGTTTCACGTTGATTGATTAAGCGGTTCAAGAAAAAGAATTTTTACAGCGCGTGCGCTGTATACAATTACACCGAGTTTGAAACGTCCCCGCCGGCGTCTACCATGTCTCCGGTCCCCCCCCCCCCCCCATGTGCCTCAAGACAGCCAATGACGGCCGTCCGGTAGATTCAGTGCGTAACCTCGACGGAAATGGCGACAATTGACGGAAATACCCGAGTATTTCAATGGAAATTTGTGAAACTAATGCGTTATATATGTGAAAACCATTAAATTTATTGCTTGACGGAAAAAAAAACGAAGAAACGCGCCCCTCATGTATGAACGAACGAAAGACGTCACTTCCGCCCACCATCGCATTTCCCGCCGATCGCCGAATGCTGAAAGCTAAGTTCTTCTTATGCCATCATTCTTTTGCAGACCCTGCCATGCTGTATCAAACGATTTCATTCCTTCTGTTATATATAAAGGTGCTTATCACAATAATAACAAGATTTTTACATTTCAAATATTAAGTACGCTTTTTAATTGTTTTTCAACTGAAAAAGCATAAATTGCATATTTTAACATTGGTGTACTCATTTGCTTCACCACACACGCTGTATTGAAGGATTTCACGTGTTTAAAAAGATTTTTGCTCAATCCAATATGGCTGCCAGACCATGTGACCTATCAATTATTCGTGAATACCCTGGTATCCTCAGGGCTTGCAGAACATTTGTGTGAAGTTTCCCCTCGATCTGTCCAGACTTTCTGGAGAAGAGGATTTTTGTATGTTTTAGGTTAAATCCAATATGGCTGTAAGACCATGTGACCTAAGACGTCAAACGTGTGAACATTTTGCTCCTCATGAATAGGCGGTCATTGGTGTAAAGTTTCAACTCGATCTGTTCAGCCATTTCAGAGAAGACGATTTTTGAAGGTTAAAAACAAAACAAAACAAAAAAAACAATATGGTTGCCAAACCACGTGACCAATGACATCATCAATTTTTCTTTTCAGCTGATCAATTTATTCCCAGATGACCCTCAATAATTTTCATACTGATTGGATAAAGCATTCGACAAATGCAATTACTATAATTCGCCGTCTGCCCGTCTGTCTGTTCCCAGGTACCACAAAAACGGCTGAACCGATCACAACCATTTTTTTGTGTGTAATCCTGGGACCCATTGGAGTAAAATAGGCTTAAATATAACAGCATGACCCCCTTGACGGCTCCCGTAGGGAGCATAGTATGGAAAATGGAATGGTTTACTAAATAAAAAGCAATTGGTTGCAAATGAAAGGTCCAAAGGTCTGAAATGGTCGAAAGGGGTATAAAGGTTTAAAGATATATAAAGGGATCTAAAAGGGTCTGAAGGGGTCTGACGGGGTCTAAAGGGGTCTTAAAACATCTAAAAAGGGTCTATAGGGTGTTGAAAGGTCTGAAAGGTGGTGAAGGTCTTAACTCTAACGGGTGTAAAGGACTGTAGGGTCGAAAATGTAGAAAGGGTAGAAAGGGTCTAATGGGGTTTATTAAAGTCTCCAAAGAGTCTTAAAAAGTCCAAAAAGGGTCTAAAGAGTCTGTAGCGTATGAAAGGGTCGAAAGGTCAAAAAGGTACTTTCCAATAGTATGTAATTAATAGACATCTATATTAATATTTCGGCACGCCCCTTTCTTTGTTCCACCATCAGATTTTTGTTACTGCATGAAATGAAACAAGATTTGGCACATATACTAATGATATTATTGTCTTCCTTAAGAGGCCCCTCAAAATTCGTTTTGATGCATTTTCACAAACTCCAACGGATTCCATTCAAATTCGGTACGATTATGGCTTTTGGTCCAACTTAGGTCATTGGCTATAAATTTTTTCCATAACACTTCCGATATTCGAAAAAAAAATCGATAAATCGATATCCCTTCTGGGATTTTCCATTCAAATCCACTCAAGTTTAAGGCCTACGGGGGACGCAAATTTACACTTTTCCCCGGGCGCTGTTTACCTCCGCTACGCCAAGCTGTTAGGGTTAGAGTTTGGGTTAGTGTTAGGGTTAGGGTTAGGGTTAGCTACCCTAACACTAACCCTAACAGCTAACCCTAACCCAAACCTAACCGCTAACAGCTATTCAGGAAATTTGCAAGAAAGCCCGGGCAACACCGGGCTTTATTGCTCGCCCGAGCAACGCCGGGCATTACTACTAGTAATTAATAGATGTAATCACTGTCCAATAATACGTCATTAATAAAAAAACATTTCAATAGCACGTAAGTACACCTACTCATGCTCCAACGAAATGTAATTCATAGACAGAGTACTCACATTGCATTAGTATGTAACTAATAGACATACTCACATACATTCCAACATGACATAATTAATAGACATACTATGTTCATGTTCCATTGTATACAATAAATAAATATGCTCACGTTTCTAATAGTACGTAAGTAATAGACGTACTCACGTACCATTATTATCATGTCCCATTATCATAATTATCACTATCATTATTAGCACTATCAATATCAACATTATCATTGTTATTATCATGATCATTATCAATTTGTCTTTATTATCATTATCACTAGGTACCATTACCATTATTATTATGTACCTTGAACATTATGAACTATTATCACTGTTATTATCATTATCATGATGAGTATAAGCATGATGTGTCATTATCATCATTATTATTTATCACTAGTACATGCCCGTATATGCAAAAAAGAAAAAGTAAAAAAATAAAACTTTCAAACCGTGAGCCAGAAACAACAACACAGGCCGTTCCTTCGCTCTCGTAAACAACGACTGGATTGGGGCATTGTGTTTATCTATAAATGCGCATAAGAAATCGAGAAATTATTAGAATCCAGTAAGTCATCACTATCCGGAAGTAGTGTGTGCCCGTACGGAATGTCCACAAACATTCCACGAATTATCGCTTGCATTGAAGCAACAACTGCTGTGATACTTACACACACAGAGTTAATTAAAATCCAAATTAAAATCAAGTTTACCTCCCTGTCTTTGCTCGCCATGACATTCGCTGCCATTGACCATGCCACTCCTACGCCACGGTAACGAAGACACCGTAACGAAGACACCGATCGATCCCCATCGTAACCGGCACAGCACGTGACGTCATCGCCAGCCAACGCGAAGTTAAGTCCTCACTGTCCGGAAGTTCGCATATCGCAGTTACGATTATTCGCAATTGAGTTTTAATGGCCAATTATTCAATTAGCGCCAATGTATTTTGCCTTTTCGCAATGTCATCACAAGGAAAAACACAGAGAGAAGAGAAGAGAAGAGAAGAGAAGAGAAGAGAAGAGAAGAGAAGAGAAGAGAAGAGAAGAGAAGAGAAGAGAAGAGAAGAGAAGAGAAGAGAAGAGAAGAGAAGAGAAGAGAAGAGAAGAGAAGAGAAAAAAAACGTACGTGCAAAAAAACAAACAAAAAAAACTTTCAAACAAACACACAGTCTGTTCCTTCGCTTTCGTAAACAACGACTGGATTGGGACATTGTGTTTATCTATAAATGCGCATAAGAAATCGAGAAATTATTAGAATACACGAAGTCATCCCTACCCGGAAGTCCATACGTTGTAACCTGTAATGGGGAACGCGGCTGAGGTTCTCTTCCCCATCCGCCACGCCTACGCAGCAATGTGTCTTGTCATTGCTTGGTAAATAAATGGCCATAACTTGGGAAGTACTTGTCCGATTAATATCAAACCTTGAAAAGGCACATCCTCTGGTACCCAGCAATACACCTGGCAAGTTTCAATTTGATCGGACCAGTGGTTGTTGAGAAACAGCGCACGCACACACACACACACACACACACACACACACACACACACACACACACACACACACACACACACACACACACACACACACACACACACACACACACACACACACACACACACACACAGCTGGAATTATAGATAGACTTGCCGAAACCCCGTCACAGACGGATTCCGTTCATTCAACCACCCTCACCAGCTCACCCACACTCGAGGGACATGGACTGGACAGGGCGTGCTTTCCCCCGCCTACTCATTCCCCGCCCCATTCCCTCCCCCGCCTCCCACCCCCCGTCTTCAATTTGCCTACCCCCGCCCAAAAATTTAATTACCCGGCCCCTCCTCTTCACTCCCCGCCCCCGTCTCTTGATTCCCCGCCCCACTTGCCCCCTGTCCACCCCCTCACACTCAACCCCGCCTAATTCACCCCAGACCCCGCCCACACATCCCCCGCCCCATTTCCCCCCCCGTCTCCCGCTTTCAATTTGCTTACCCCGCCCAAAAGTTTGCTTACCTTACCCCCCACCTCTTCACTCCCTGCCCCCAACTCTTCATCCCCCACCCCCGCCTCTTCACTCCTCGCCCCGTCTCAACGAAAAGTGTTTATTCTGCTTCAGAGTTGAAAGTTGACTATTGTCGCTATGTGCGATGCACTCTTCCATGTACGAAGTTTCTTTCAGTTCAGGTAACAGTACCGAGAAAAACGTGACGCAACCGCGAGGAGGAGCACAAAATTGGTCCTTCAGTATTAATATATAGATGATGATTATCACTATTAGTGTTCAAATTATTTATCAGTATCATTACCATTATAATTATGTACGACAATCACTATGTACTAAAATAATTATGTACCATTACCATTCTCGTTATCATTATAATTATCATTCTGTACCATAACATGGTGTTGGCTTAACGGTTAAGGTGGCTGCCTTAAGATCTTAGAGTCTTAAGTTTGAGGCCCCATCTACCGTTAAATAACACCAAGTGGGTTGATTCAACCGATCATCATTCTGAGGTCGGCAAAATGAGTACCAGCTTACTGGAAACAGGGGCGCCGCATCAGAAGCACAGCCGTGCTTCCAGAGAGTTATGTAACCAGCAACCACAGGCTGAATATAAAATAATAATCACAAGAATTGTGCATCATTATCATTAACATTTCAATAGTACGTAATTAATAGACAAGCTCACGTCATGTGTGGACATAAAAAAACGGACCCAAATGCAATGCCCTCTCTTCTGGCAAGGGTATTAATAATATTTGAAATAGAAGCAACGATAAAGGAGAGAGAAAAGGAAGATAAAGGAGGTTAGAGGAGAGAGAAGAAAAGTTGGAGAGGAAGGAGAAATAAAACGAAAATAAATAAACAAAAGGTGAAAAACAAAGAGGGAAAGGATTGAAAAGTTGTTTGAGATGGGAGGTCTAAATGAATAAAAAGCGCTTGTTGATCCTACGGGGAGGCAACGTGCCAATCCTGCAGATGAGGCTTTGCTCCTTGTGCTTACGACTGTCCGTGGTGCTGAAATGGGGGGAAAAAAATACTGGAGACTGTCTTGTGACTTAACGAATATTGTGGATGGTTGCGGTGTCAAGCAACCAGCTACGAGACGTTTGTGCTGTTGTATCAGATATCGAGCAAGTGTTCACGTGAGAGATAACTCGATCTTCGCCCTGTTTCACCTTTTATGGATCTTCTTGCAGAGAGTAAAAGTGTTCTGTGACTTTGATACTGCTTTGAAGTCTTCTGAGCAAAGTGGTTGTTTTGTTGAAAGAGCAGGTGTGACAGTGGCTCCATGAGCACTTGATCTTGGAACATGGTCAGAGGCTTTGAAGGTATTAACAGCTCAGTGTGCCATGGAAATATATATTGTTGTGGTTGACCAAATTCGCAAACCACCATTCAGGTCCCTTAGGTGAGATATCTCTGTAAGTATATGTGTAGTTAGGCCCAAACCCGTTGTTTCGAGGGAATAAATGTCATTCAGTCGGGCTGCGACTCTTCAGGATAGCCGTTTTTCTTTTACTATCTTTATTTTGGACCAGCCGCCATTACTACCACCACCAACCACGTCTCAACAGCCGTCACACAACAACCACCAACCACAATGCCGCTTCACAACAACCACCAACCACAACGCCGCTTCACAACAACCACCAACCACAACGCCGCTTCACAACAACCACCAACCACAACGCCGCTTCACAACAACAGCCAAGACCTTTACCGTCACAACTCGCCACCATCACATCACCGTCATTCCCACGCCACTTGTGGGCGCCGATGCTGGACTCGTGCGGGGCGCGCACCGAGCAGCGTGTTCAGAGACATCACAGACTTTCCGAGAAAAACGGATCAAAAACGACTCACGCCAACTTCTGTTCCGTCCTATCGGCGAGCTGGGGCGATTTGGCCCCGCCTCCAGGGCGTTGGAGTGAGGACGCTATATGCAAATTCATGGATCAAAAAGCATTCACGCCCACTTTTCCTCGGTCCAATGGGGAGCCAGTTGGAGGTGAAGGGTCGGAGGCAGAGGGTAAAAGGTGAAGGAGCGAAGCCACGGGGCTTATATAAACGGCTGCGTTCGTCAGTCAAAGCAGTTCAGTTGGCAGTTGTGAGTTCGGAGGGGAGAAGTCAAGAGTGAAGAGTTGGGACGAGCCAAGAGAGGAGACGGAGAGGGCGATTAGACGGAGCTGTGGAGAGGTGGCGGCGGCGAAGGCGGACGAGGGGGTGCTCGCGTCGGTGCCGGGAGCTGCAGAGGGAGAGGCCAGCAACGCGACCGAGGTCGAGGAGGAGACGCTTGTCGCGGGACCCGAGACAGGGTGATATTCTCCTTCCCCCCCGAGCATCAACAACCCCCTCCTGTTTCCCCCCGCAATGAGATAGTGCGACAAGGGGGCCCCCTTCCCACCCCCTACCAGACACTGTCCGCGAGGCCCGCGGAGTTGAGGTGCCACCGCCGCTCCGCGTCTCATCATCAGACGGGTAGGCCCGACACGGTCTCGGCCCCAGGCCCGCCTACCCCCCTCATCCTTGAGGGTGGTTCTTTTCCTTTGCTTTGGGAATATGTGTTGTCGGCGCCGTCTGTGAAGTAAAATTGTATAAGTGTTGCCGTGTGCTCGGTAGTCGGATAGCTCTGCATTGTGTTTCTCTTTTATATTTGCTTTTTGTGTAATATTGTGTTTCTTCTCCTTTTACATGTGCTTTTGGTGTAATTGTATATGTGTGCTTCCCATTCATCGCGAAATAAATGTGAGTTATGTTGAACTGTTTTCCCGCTTCGCTTCGTCTTTTCTTTCATTGAATCTCCATCTTGCTTCACGTAAAGGGTTGGTCGTGGGCTAAAACGCCCGATAATTAATCGAACCGTCGAGGCCGACGAATAGCACTGCTCGGTTATCCCGATAGTACGGAACGGGTCGCTTAAAGTGGCCCGTGTCCGAAGTCGACCTGCGGCGAGGTGCGATCGCCCGGTCTACCCTCCGTGTGGGTACTTAGGTAGGTCGAATTTGGCGAGCAACCCTATCCCACGCGGGGGCCGATTGGCATGATCGTGGTGAGACCGAAAGGTCCACCCGTGACTGGTTCCCGGCGTTAGTCTGAGAGGGTCACGACTGGATTGTCCGTCCGGTGGGCGACGTGCCGCGATTCGAGTTACGTGGCCGTCCGCACGCCGGCGGGCGCGAATCCGCAACAATATGTTCAACTTCACAATTGAAGACAGGTGGAATATCGCTAACTACACAAGCATCATGCAGAGAACAGTCTTACCACCCCTGTCCATGTCCATTTTAAACCAATAGACTCACACAGCTATCTTCTATGTTCATACTCTCAACCCTGCCATGTCGAAAGTTCAATGCCATATTCCCAGTTCTTCAGGTGCAGTGACAACCTTTGAATCAAGATCATCATCTAGAGGAACATCATGGGTGACGAATGCTTTGTCCCACCATCACAGGCTGAATAGGTGTCTTGTATGTTAAGATACCGTCCCGTTTCATACTTTCCCCGGACGCCATTTGTGTCTGTGCCGTGTCCCACTGTCGTGACCGTAAGATGTTGATGTCCTGCCCCAGTGGAGGGGGGGTGGTGCTATGGTGGACAGGGGGTGTGAGATGGTGGTAGGTATTGTTTGGGTGAAGGTTGATGGGAATTGTGGGGGATGGTAAATGGGGGTGGGGACCCTAAAAGTTTTAGCATCCAAGGTCAAATCCTCTTGGAGGAGTAGATGATGACGCATAATACTTTCCACTATAAATAGAGGGGAGTTCATTTGATTTGTAGAAATTTGTGTTGATAATCGATAATTATTTTCAGGTGCTCTTGTGGTAACTGCCGGGCAATGGCAACAGGTGTTTGATTCACCTCTCAAATCGTCCGTGTGCTGGCCGTTAGCTAGGTAGAGATGGCGTTACAGTTGAGCGACAGGTGTTTCTTCTGCTTAATTCCAAGGGTAGCATCCTCTCAATAGAGGCGGATAACCACAAGATCGAGCCATCTCTGTTGTTTCATCATAGTTCTCTGTAAAATGTTCTGAACACAAAAGGGAATATTTTGAAAGCCCGATCCACATGCGGGTATTTTGGACAAACCTCGTCCAATTTCTGGTAAACTTAGGAGGGTCTTTCGGCCATTTGTGTAGCGTGAAACCATCTCGGTTTGGATTACTTTCCAAGCACCAATGACGCATCGACTCGGCATACTTGTGGAAAATCGAAAATTATTTGCCATTTGAGTTGAATCATACCGCGATGTAACCTGAAGACGGGACAGACCTGGTGGTCCACATCCGCGTGTGATGTCACAGCTCATCTGACGAAGAATAAGATTTTGACATTTAATCGCAAATTTACCGACTTTATAATTCGGAAATCGGAAAAAGACATTATATTTATACTGTGGGGCATCATGGGATAGATTAGTGTCGAGGTGGTGTGAGCGTTCGGGCACCCCTTTAAAGTCACGGACCACTCTGATTGCATCTCCACGAATGTGCTTTACGGAATCACGCGCTCCCTCTGCAAGACGAGCAATTGATATCAATGAAACCAGACAAAGCCTGGGCTATCACTTACGTCGTAAACACAAAGTTATTGATTGTGATGTGGAACTGAGGGAAGACCTAACTATTGTTAGAATCATGGGCTACTCTGTAACATCACAAGTCAAGCTGTGATTCTTCTTCTTTTTCCTTCTCTGTTTCCACATGTACCACGCTACGGAGTGGAAATAAGTGACCTCCAGTTCATGCATCAAAGTGGTTGATGACATCATGATGTTTGAAAATTCGTTCCCCGAAACATCCAGCCGGTACGACAGTTCTTGATGCGCTGTCGCAGTATCACATTGAACCCTGATAAATTCTAGATTGCTCAGGCCCAGGTGAAGTTCTGCAGATATGTTATGTTGTTGGATGGAATAGTATTGCTTCAGATCCTAATAAGCTGAATGCGATCGCTGATTTCTCTACTCCAAACAACATCACAGATCTTCACTTGTTTCTCAACATGGTTCACCAGCTGGTCAATTTTTACACAGACCTTGCCAGTGCATCGGAACCACGACATGGATTGCTCAAGAAAGGATCTGCCATCGACTGGACTGCTGATCAAGACAAGGCATTCAACGATGTTAAAGCCATTTTCATGTCACCACCAATCATGGCCTATTTTGATCCAAAGTTACCCACCATTCTTGAAACGGATCCATCATGGTTACACGGCCTCAGTTTTGCTCTGTTGTAGTTCCATGAGTGTTATAGACTGGTCCAATGTGGATCACGTCACCTTTTAGATGTGGAATCCAGGTATGTTTTTTTTCTTTTTTGTATACCTTGTCGAGGCTCATGTAAGAGCTAACACACAACGCACATCATGGGGGACATGAGACAAGAGAGGAAGGAGTGGGAAGGACAAAACAGTGGGGAACAGAGACATTAGGAGATCTGGGGAAGGGAGAGGGATGGGACGTGGAACACGGGGACATTACAAGATGGACATTACAGGGACTTTCAGGAAGGAAAGCAGGGAATTTGAAGGAGGTTAGCTTGGGTGGATTATCGGGGGTAGAAAAGATCGAGGATTTGGATGGGGGATGATAAGAAGTGGTGGTGAACATCTGTTTTGAAGGCCTGGAGGGAAGAATGGGAATGAATAGAGTGAGGGAGATAATTCCAAAGGCGGGGAAAAAAAAGAGGAATGAAAGAATGAAGGAGAGCAGTGATTCATGATTTTGGTAGTTTACCAGAAGGGGGTTGTTGGGGGACCTTGAGAGCCCTGCGGAAATGTGGTGGGGACAAATCGCAGAGAGAGCTGGGTGGGCGAGGCTGGAGAGGAGACGGTAGAAGACAGAAAGACCACTGACCTACCTGCGGTGAATGAGTGAGAGGCCCAAAGACTCAGCCTCATTGCGGGAGATGCCAATGATCCGAAATGCCCTGGTTTCTACAGCGTGAAGCCGAGAAAGGTGGGAGGCAGGAGCACCAGCCCAGAGCGGAGAGCAGTACTCCATCAGGCTGCGGACAAAAGCTTTGTAAGTGGTCAGGAGCTCAGGTGGGCCGAGGAAGGACTTTGCATGACGGAGGATTCCCAGTCGGCGACTGGCTTTGGAGGCGAGGTTTGAAATGTGGCTTTCCCAGGAAAGGTCATGGCAGATTGTGAGACCCAGAAGCTTGAAAGAAAGGACTTCTTCCAGTGGATTGTTGAGAAAGTGGATGGGGGATTTTCTAAACGGTCCTTTCGAAGAGACATAGTGTGAGTGTGAGATTTGTCCGGATTGAAAGACATGTTCCATGTATTGGACCAGTTTTGTGATTTTACCCAGATCTGTAGTGAGCGAAGAAGCTGCTGCTTGCCGGTCTGAGGGATGACCAATGGTACAGCAGAGGGTGGAGTCATCAGCAAACAGATATAGAGGATTTTCCAGAGGGTCGGAGAGATCATTGATGAATACCAGAAAAAGAACAGGGCCCAGAATGCTACCTTGAGGAACTCCACTCTGGACAGGAAGAGGGGATGAAAGAACTCCATTTAGGGCCACATGGTGACTGCGACAGGAGAGGAAGTCTGCAAGCCATGAGTGGAGATGGCCTTGGATACCATAGGAAGAGAGTTTGGTGAGCAGGGCAGGGTGCCAGACTGTGTCAAAAGCACGTGATATGTCCAGGGATACGGCTCGGATTTCCTGTCTGACATTGAGGACTTCCATCCATTGTTGGCAGAGCCGAAGCAGCATATCTAGGGTAGAGTGACCTGGTCTAAAACCAAATTGATGATCAGAAATCAAGCCATTGGAGAAGAGGAAGGATTTGATGCTGAAGCGATGATGGATTCCATAACCTTGCTGATGATTGGGAGAAGGCTGATTGGTCTGTAGTTGCAGGGATCTGTTTTTGCACCTTTTTGTACAGGGCAGTGATGATTGCTGATTTCCAAGCAGATGGCAGATGACGTTGAGCAAATGAGAGGGTGAATAGAACAGAGAGAGGGTGAGAAAGAGCAGAAGAACAGGCTTTGAGGACATGTGGGCTGATGCCGTCTGGACCGGTTGCAGAATCTGAGTTGAGGTTTGACAGCAAGCTCTCCACTTTGTCAGGAGAAAAGGACACAGAGTCCAGGGACAGTTGGGTGCTACTGGGTAAGGTGGGCAGAGAAAGCGATGGGTTTTGGACAAAAAAATTTAGCTGCAAACACCGAGTTTAGGCATTCAGCTTTTTCACGTGCGGTATCAGCAGTGCGGCCTTTTGCGGTAAGGGAGGAACGGAGGGGGAACATACACCAGAAACAGATTTGATTAGACGCCACCAGGATTTAGAGGAGTGAGAGAGGTTTGAGAGTTCAGACTTGAGATGAGAAAGATGTTGTTTTCTGGCTCTCCTGAGGGTAGATACACACTTGTTCCGAGCTTTATGGAAGGAACTGAGATTGCCCTCAGTTGGGTTTGCTTTCCATGAGGCAAAGGCAAGTTGTTTCAGGACAACTGCCTCACCACAAGCTTCAGTGAACCAAGGGCGGGAGGAAGGGTAGGACAACTGAAGACGAGAGGGGGATAAATCTGTGCATGAGGGAGAGCAAGTTTCTTTGAAAGAATTCCCAGGATGAGTTGATGTTGGAGAAAGTAGTGATAGGAGACCAGTCTATAAGTTTGGTGGCTGCTTGGAGACCCTGCCAGTCGGCTTGAGTGAAATGCCAGACTCGACGGCGGTGAGCTGGTTCTCTGATAATAGCCAGAGAGATGTCCACTTTGACAAGGACATGGTCAGAAGAACCGATTGCAGCAGATATTGTGAGGGAAATTTGTCAAAATCAGATCCAGAAGAGATGGAGTTCCATTGGTTGAGATCCGGGTGGGACGTTGACCGATTGAGTCAGTCCCAATGAGTCGCAGAAAGCTTTTGCTGAGGTGCCATGGCAGGTGAGAGAGGTACCCACACCTAGCCAACTGGCATGATGACAATTGAAGTCACCACAAATGAGAAAGAGAGAGTTTGGATGAGAAGATAGAAGTTGGTCCATGTTTTCGGATAGTGAGGTGTCGATGGAGTCATCATTGTTAGGTGGACGGTACAGTACACATATAAACATGAGGTTGGAATGGAGGAGAAGCCGTAGCCAGAGGTATTCTTGGGGGTGTGGGGGAGTGAGGGCAGTGCATGGAGAGTGAGGAATAGAGTCTCTGATGAAGAGACCAAAACCTCCACGAGGGGAGGCTCAGGTCTGTCATACCGGAGGAGGGAGTAACCAGGGAGAGATACTTGGGAGTCAGACATGTCTTGGGGGAGGAAAGTTTCTGTTAGGCAGATTATGTCTGGTTTGTCAGTGGCAACCTGTATGGAAAGATCTGAAAGGTTTGAGCGAAGGCCCCGGATATTTGAGGTCCACAATTTTAATGAAGAAGGATGGGAGGAGGCTTTGGGTGCAGGGGGTGGGGGGGATAGGACAAGGGATGAGGGGGGTAGGTAAGGAGGGTTGTTGAAAGTGTGGGGGATTGCAGAATAGCTAGTGGAGTGGGCCGGATGAGGAGGAGAAAAGGCTCTGTGGTACTGGGGGAGATGGGGGACAAGAGAGAGGAAGAAGGCAGTTGAGGATTTGAGGAGGTGGAGTGAAGAGATGGAGGTGAGAGGGCAGTGGAAGGAGGCAGCTTTGTGGTTGAGAGGGGGGGGCGAACTTTGAGAAGGATGAGTGAGGGGGGTGAATGGTGGGAGAAAGGTGAGGGGGGAGTTTTTGAAAGAGGTGAGAGGGAGGCTTGGAGGGAGAAGAGTGTGATGGTTGCTTTGAGAGTGAGGGGTGAGACGGGTGAGTTGGCACTGAAGTTGGAAAAAAAGAATGGTTGATGGAAAGAGAACATTCATAGCAAACTGGGGTTTTAAAAAGTTTTAGGTCAGAGATGCGATTTAACACAGTTCTTGATGAATGCAATAAAGGTGAATCCAGAGAATGGAACGAAGAAACACTGTAACAGTTGGATTTTTTAGGCAAGGTCTGAAGGAAAGGTCGAATTGAGAGCAGTCTGTTTAAATAGTTGAAGAGTAGTGCATTATGATACAGTAAAGAGTACCACACGTGTGAAAGAGAAAGATGAAGCATTATAAGAGATCGTTTTTATTATTATTATCGATGTTTGAGAGAGTTTAACAGATTAGGTCATGTAAGTATTATAGAAAAAAAAAATCGAGGAAGAAGGAGAAGAGGAGAAGAAGAATCGAGAGTCGTGAGTGAGGAAGGAGAAAGATCGCGTTTTTTTTTTTTTGATTGTTTTTGTTTTAAGATAAGAAATAGAGTGATTAATTGGGAGGTATGGGGGACGTTAAGAAAGTGAGGAAGATAGAAATTGAAGGTAATGGGGAGAAAAAACAAAACACGAGCGTACCGTTAGGCCTCAAGCCTCAAGGGTAGGCCTCAAGTGTACGGTATGACAAAGTCGACAAAATAGCATGATTTTTGAAACAAAACCGAACTCGGAACAAACAATAACATGTAGGTGAGAGTATAAACAGTTAAAATGGGACAGATAAACGACCGGAAACTTCACTTTGAGATCGTCAGCAGAAAGCCCTGAAGGAGACCTGTTGACGTTCCAAACCCGGAACTTGAAGTGAATGAATGTTATGATTGAACTTGAAGCATTGCCTGTAACTGGGGCCACATCAAAACATTAGCAGTACCTCATGGGACTTTCGGCGCTCAACCTTTTTGTGGACCATGGACTTCTGGTGCATATCTTCAACTTGTATACGTTGGATGCCATTGAGAACCCTCACCTGCAGTGTATTGTGGGAAAACTGACACCAAACAACATCACCATCTCTTGGTGGAGATACGGAACATGTGCTTCTGGATGCACTTTTACATCATCCAGTGGATGAACGGCAATCTCAGGATCTATTCACGGAAATGGAGTTTTTCATTCATCACATTGTTACCTCCGCTACACGGCAATTTGACGATCGTTCATCTGGGGATCCCTTTCGAGATCCCATCCTCGAGAAGCTACAGGACGTTGCTCGCAATGACTTTACCTATCATCTTCTCATGCAAACCGTCACTGACGGTTTCCACTCCACCAAAGGAGTCATTGACCCTCATGTTTAGGAATTCTGCAGTATTCGCAACGATCTCTCAGCGGACGATGTCTCGTTCTCTACGGAGCCCGCATCATTGTGCTTGGAGCAGCCCATTGAGACATACTCAAATAGTTTGCATGCTTCACACCAAGGAATTGAGCATACAAAGACACGGTCCCGTCAGCTCATGTACTGTCCGAACATAAACAATGACATTGTCAACATCAACCGTTCTTGTGCAAAGTGTGAAGAGAGGCAATCCTCACAGCAAGGGGAATCTCTGATGAGGGATCCATCACTGACATTTGTGTTTGAGGATGTATCTGCTGATTTATTCACACACGCTGGCCTTGATTATCTTGTGTACACCGACAGCTTATTAGGCTGGCTTCGTGTAAACCTGTTTAACACACATGCCACAACACAGTTGTTCATTCACGCTTTACGCATTTTCTTAGGAGACGTCTTCAGTATATAAAGCAAAAGTTAACCTGTATTTTTAATCACCAGCACACCCACACCCCCATACGTAAGCGACAGGAAGGGTCGTGTTATTATCCGCTCTGGGATTATATAGATTACAGCAAATCTAGGCTCAGGCCTCAAGAACGTCGGGTTTTCTCCCTTTCAGTTTAGTGTTAAACAGCAGTAGCGACTGTTTAAAAAGGCAATCATAAGTGTTTTTGCTATATAATAATTTTTTCCTTCCAGTCGGAGTGCCCACGAACCGCCACGATAAGCTATTTATACACGTTAACACAATGTTTGTCCAAGGAGGAAAAACCCCTTGGGGAGAGGGGATAGTATTAGTATTGATATTGTTTTGTAATAACATTACTAATATTCGATTATCATTCGTGTTGTTATTACTTTTGCTTTGAGAAGCAGCCTTGGAAAAATGCCACGATGAGATATCTTAGCACGGATATACACCCCCCCCCCTTTGGGAGGGGGGAGGGGGGAAATTAAGTTGCAACAACCTCCATGGTGTGACTGTTAGTCCTCATGTCAAGTTTGGTCGAGATTGGAAAAGTCAAAAATGTATGTCGAAAAGTCAAAAAAAAAAAGTCGAATGTATCGCAGTCAAAAAGACACAGACAGACAGACAGACACGAAATTGTATATTTTCATGTGATTATTATCGAACATATTGTTATGGTTTTGCAAAACCACATGCTTCCGAGGCAATGGCACACGACCAACAGTGATCCCAAGGTAGTTATTTCGATAATATGTGTTTAGTTAGCCTTTTCCATATGTCTCGTGGGTAAATGGGAAAGATTTGTTGTGTTGGGCTATTTTAGGTCGGTCTCCTTAACATTCAACCCTTGCACTTCTTCCACTCTTTTTTTTTCCCCACTTTGTGTCTCTCACATGAAACACACAAGCAAGCACGCACGCAAACCAATAGGAACCAAGCAAGCAGCACAGTGAGTGCCATATATGCATCTGCATGTCAATTTTCCATTCAAAACTGCGTGCCAATTCTCAACTGTCACCTCACCTCAGACCTTCATTCCGCTCACCATACTGCACCACGCTTACCACAACCACTTCATACGACTACCAAAAATCCCCACAACAACCTCGCTTGCATTTTAGTTACAAACGTGATTGATATTGCCATTGTTACAAGGAATTTCCACCTCTTCGCCACAACGCCACATTACAATCTCTTCACTACAAACGCCACAATGTACTCCTACTTCCCTACAACCGCCGCAACTGCCACATATTCATCGAACACTCACCGCAGCCTCGAGGGATGCTGAGGAGACAACGGTTGGGTCATTTCAGGGCATAACTCGAAGCGTGAACATGCTCTGGTTCTTGTTGGAGGATCTACGGGTGGCACAGGGATTTTTCTAAAATCCCACGTTTGAATAGAAGTCAGCGCACATTCAGGGCCAGACAGTGCCTCCAAAAACCACGTCACCATGTTAATTAAAGTTGGAGCTCCTATGCGTGGCCCTGTCAGTGAGCGACTGAGCCATATTTAGGTTTCGGGGCCTGGCGGGGCTTGGCTACAATTGCTTTGGACCAACGGGGAAGCTTGATTTCACCAAGAGCCTAGTTTGATCAAACAATTGGCTCCCCCCCTCACCCGGGGCTACTGCGGCTGATTTTGTACAGAATTTTGTACAGAATCGGGGACAGAGCTGGACAGAATTGCCAGGGGACAGAACGAGCCAGGAGCAGAATTTGACAGAACTTGCCAGATGCCAGCGCTCGCCAGAATCGGACCTTGTCGGGGAAGCAGGTGGCGCTAGGAGGACAACCATTGGCACTGGGCGAGGGGCGCCACAAGTCAGCATGACCAAGTGTGGGATCATGAAGCTACTGCTGCGAGCAGGGGCTGCTCTCCATCTATCGATGCTCAGTTTGGCTGTATCCTGCAGCAACACTTACACATACAATTTCTCACACTACTATGACAGGGTCTTTTCTCTTACGCATTCTACCATCAATCTCTTGTCTACTGTGGATGCAAAGGGCAATTGACATGGACAAGTCTGACCAAGAATGTTCCTTTTAGAACGAACCAAAGAGCGAACTCAAGAGTGAACCACACTGACCTGCACCTCACATTCTTTCTCTTACACCATGCTGCACCCCACATTGCTTTACACTTACACCTCGCACTCGCGCACCCAAGACACCCTCAGTATTTCTCCCCCCCCCCTTTCGTAAGTGTTTTGGGTTGCACAGGTCTACCAACCACACCAAATATTGAGAGGTCGCTAATCCTCAACTGCTTCTATCACTCTTGGCTATCTCTAATTTTTCTCGGGTTTGTGTGTGTGTGATGCCACCTGTCGAAGCACAAGTTAAGACTTTAAGAATATTCGCGATAACTCTTCTGTGTCTTTTTTTGTAAATATTGCACGTCTTTTGCTACACCCCACAAATTCCTTGCTTTCCCTGCTGTACATTTGTAATAAATCCCAAACTGTGTCACATAACTTTCCTCACTTTTGTTTTAAAAAATGTGCCTGTTAGAAATGTACCCAGCTCGTTTTTGTCTTTTCTTCCATTGGCTTAGCATGACCCACACCCTAGATTCGCCAGGACATTATTCCCCCAAATCTATTAAATAGCCAGTGCATACTTGGCAACAACACTCGGCTGCACCTGATACGATAAGTAACTTAAGCAACACAAGTATGCATCAAGGGCACAATTCCCCGATATGATCACGTATTCCAAGGTAAATGGTTGTCAGACGGAGGACCTTGGGTCATGTGGTCAAGTTATTGGCGCTCATGGTCGATTGGCGACCCGTTATACAAATATAATAATGTTATACAAATAACACAAAGTTATTTGTATGCGATAGCCTGCGATTCCCCCTGATACGATAAGTAACTTAAGCAACACAAGTATGCATCAAGGGCGCAATTCCCCGATATGATCACGTATTCCAAGGTAAGTGGTTGTCAGATGGAGGACCTTGGGTGATGTGGTCAAGTTATTGGCGCTCATGGTCGATTAGCGACCCGTTATACAAATATAATAATGATGTTATACAAATAACACAAAGTTATTTGTATGCGATAGCCTGCGATTCCCGGTGAGTCCGGAAAGGAACCAGGGACAGCTCCTCCCTCATGGTTTCCCCGTGATGCCAGGGCCGCAACAATATAAAGAAGAAAGTTTGTCTGTGTTTGTTTGTTTGATTGTTACTTGGGACATCAAAGATTTGCAAGTACAGAATATTGGTTGGTCTCGTCTGTGATTCTCTCTGCTTTGGCAGTATGTCAATCGCCTACAAGTCACAATTTTAAACCGATCTTCACAAAACTTCAAAAAATGGTGGAGTTAGTGATAGGCAAGAAGCCCATTGATTTTGAGGTCAAAAGGTCAACATCGACCAAACAACAACTTTGTCAAAATTCTAAAATCATCAATTTTCATCCCATCGACTTGAAATTTGGGGAGGATTTGCACAACATGTCAGTGAATTCAACCACCTATTATTTTTGAGGTCAACATCAGCCAAAACATCAACCAATTTTCGAAATTGTCAATTTTCATCCAATTAACTTGAAATTTGAAGATCATTTACATATCATGTCACTGAATCCAACCACCAATTATTTTTGAGGTCATAAAGGTCAACAGAGGCCAAATTTCTAAAATTAACAATTTTCATCTGATTTACTTGAAATTTTAACAAGCTTTGCATATCATGTCACTGAATTCAACCAGCCATTATATTGCAGGTCAACATAGGCCAAAGGTCAACAACTTAGGTGCAATTTCTAAAATCCTCAATTTCATCCAATTGACTTGAAGTTTGAAGAGGATTTGCATATCAGGTCAGAGTTCAACCACCAATTTTTTTTTTTTTCTGGTCAAATTTGTTTTAGCGATTTCACAAATATTGTGTTCCGCACGACGTCTTTCTTGGTTGTTTGTTTGTTCATTTATGCATTCGGACCTTGCAGGAACCAATGCAACCCAAACTTTGCATGGCCTCCTCTGATCCAGAGGAAGGTCGAGGGCTATGTTTGGATAAAAAAAAAATTGAAAAATTAAAATAAATTTAAATCAAATAATATGCCTTCAGGCCTCGATTGGATCTAATGCTTCTCTTATACCTGTGTTTGTTTTCCCAGGAGAAATTGAGTAACATGTTTTGCGAAGATCGTATGTTGGGGTTTTATATAGTGATTTGTTATCAACAACAAAAATTTAATTCTTATGGTGTTTACACATGCAGCTGATATTAAAAAGATTGCTTTACACAGGTTTATTATAACATTTCTTTGTTCAGGCATTGAGTGAGTATGTTCTTATACACTGCTTGGGATTTTCCCGGGAGCGATCGAGTAATATGTTACAGATAAACACACTCAGGAGGAACTCATGTGGATAATTTTGACATTATCTGCATTCAAGGTACAAATTCAACCTTAAGTTATATTTGACTAAAAATATGTCATGGTTACATTGGACAACTTTGTCAAACTGTGCCCAAGGCTGAATTTGGAAGCAATATTAAAGCAGACCGCCAGGGGGAGAAGCTGCATTAAACTGGTCAGCATGAGGATTCACTGACTGTGACATTGAAACGCACACGCACACGCGCACGCACGCACGCACGCACACACAACAAACAAGTGTTTCAACTTCAACTAATCAAATAATATACATTTATGCAATAGAGTACCATTATGTGGAATACTCATAACAAACAGCACTTTTGTAAACAATCCAGTTTAATGAGCATATTTCAACTCGATATAGGTATAATGAAAGAAGAATGCCAAACTTTTCATGAAAAATTATCAAAATATATGAGCGGTGCTTTGCAAATAAATGAAGTAAAACTCCATATGATTGTGATACCATGGCCAACTAGAAGGGCACACGGTAGAGCGCATACTTCCACCACGTAATGCCTGATCCACGAGAACATATCAGGCCCAAGACATGTTTGAAATATCACGCTATACAGAACTATATCGTTTTTGGCCCTTTCTCTCAATGATGAAGAATCACTTTAAAAATCCTAGGAGTCTGATCTGGATCCGGATCTTCACCAAAATCAAATAAATTCGTCCTTGTCACACACCCAGCCTGTCCACGAAGTTTTATCCAAATCCGTCCACAACGTTTTGAGATATGGTGCTATATATCGGTTTCACCCGATCTCTCAATGGTGAGGAATCACTTTTAAAAAATCTAATCCGGATCCGGACCTGGATCCTCACCAAAATTGAATCAATTCTTCCTTGTCGGTAACTCAACCTGTCCACCAAATTTCATCCAAATCGGTCCACAACTTTTTGAGATATTGTGCTATATTATCGGTTTTGCCCGACCTCTTAACGGTGAAGAATCGCTGAAAAAATTATATATCAAATCTGGATCTGGATCTTCACCAAAACAGAATCAATTCTTCCTCGTCACACACACACACAACGTTTCCTTCAACTTTTATCCGAATCCGCCCACAACTTTTTAAGATATCGTGCAATATATCGTTTTTTGCCCGATCTCTTGATGGTGAAGAATCACTTTAAAAATTCTAGTCATCGGATCCGGATCCGGATCTTCACCAAAATCTAATCAGTTCGTCCTTGTCTCACACCGAACCTGTCCCCAAAATCTCATCCGGATCCGTCTACAACTTTTTGAGATATCCTGTACACAGACAAACAGACAAACACACAGAAAGGGGTGAAAACATCACCTCCTTCACCTTCGGTGGTGGAGATAAATATGAATTGCAGGATGAACCATACAAGATGAAATGTAAATAAATTATACATTTCATTTTGCAAAATTATTTTATTTGTGAAGTCGTCGAGCATCATTATAATGAAAAGACGTGTTCCACGAACATATCCTGAACACGGAGATGCCTTTTTGAAGAGTACTAGCATTAGGAATATCTGATGACCCGTCTATGAAACGTATCGCTCTTCATTACGACACTCGACCAAATTCCACTCTGGCTGCAGTAAAATAATCGACACCCTCAGAGTTCCGAAGATGGAGGCGTCTCTTCCGAAATGCTATATCAGTTTTACAATGAACCGAGCAGATCGGGGTGTTAAGGCTTCGATTGCATTGGGATTGCTCCAGATCATGAGGGAGCAATTTGAATTTCAATTGGAATCCTGAAACACGAACTGCATGGAAACTTTCTAATCTGCAGAAAGTCTGAAGGATATGACTTCAGAAATCTTTGTAATTAATACTGACCAACAGTGTCAACTTCTCTTCAACTTCATTTTTAGGTGAAGTAGGAAATGGATTCTTGCTCACAAACGGCTCAATCCCCATTGTACGCACACTCACCTCTAAGCCGTCTCGCCTGGGCTCAAATCTCAGCCCAGCTATAAAACTGTCATCCAGGTGTTTCACAGGCAGGGTGATTCGTCAATGTGCGTGTGCTGTCCCTTGGATGGATGTTAAACTGCCATCTGCCAGCATGAGTCAGTGGAAGTTAAAGATCCCACGGTGTCCTTCATGAAGAGTCGGTGAGTATTCTCCAGCGCCATGAACAAACGACAAATTCCTGCTCGAACCAGCAGGAGGCACTGCATCAGCGGCACAGCTGCACTTGCAGTAATGATGCAAACTAGCAGCCACGGGCTGCACACAAAATCAATTTATTATTCAGGAGAGTTTCATTTTGACAAACAGACACTGGTGTCATTTACCAGTTTGGCAACACGACGCTCAACCAAATAATTATCCACTTAACCTTATACATTTTGACATTTGCTCTGGATGGGTATAGCTTGAGTTTATAATTAATTTCTCCGCAATGGCTAAATGGATTTTGATTAAGTTTCTTTAAATCCAAATTATTTTCTAAATTTCAGTTTGTATCAAATTCACTGGTATTGTGCTACCAGACACCACGTGCCACACCGATAATAATTATTGCCACTTGGATCCTGACCAACTGGACGTGTCTGTCAAACATCATCCTGCCTGTGGTCCAAAAGCAGATCTGAAGAGGCAACCAGGAAAATTACAATTAAAAGGACAAACCTTCTGGAAATGCACAAGGTGAGCAGCAGGATCTGCTTGCACATAACCGGAAGGCTTATACTTCTTTTCATTTCACTGTTTGCTACATCAAGCTGAAATTCGTTCTTTAAAAGTGTGCATTAAACGAGTGCCGTTCACAATAACTAGTATTCCTTATAACAGGACTCTATTGCATCAGCTTTCGGTGAACGTCTTGTGCTCCTGGCTTCTTATTGTAAAGGCCATGCGCAACTAATGATGCTGTCGCTAAGTCTTGGGTGGATGATGTACCTTTGGGTGGATACATGAGTTTTCTGTGCAATCCTTGGTCAGCACAATTAGGCTGACCCTCAGGCCACTGTAGAATGGTTTGGCTATGCAATGGAGTGTTTCAATGAAGCCCTGTAAAACGAAGCATATATATCTATCTCTCTATCTCTATCTCTATCTCTATCTCTATCTCTATCTCTCTCTCTCTCTCTCTCACACTCAGCTTTGGCATGAACAGCTTTAAGTGATGCTGGAGTCTCAGCCATAGAATCACTCTCTTTGTTTCTTTCATCAAATTGCAATGGAATCGATACTGGAATGAGCATCAATCCACTGACTGTGTATCTGCCATGAAGCTTTCTCTCGGTATATAGATTTGAACCTTCCATAAAGGAAATCGTAACAGACAAAATTGCCACTTAACATTTTTGTGAAGAAAGAATGGATACTCTTAAATGTAGTACCCTGTCTGCAAAGCACAAAAAGAAGAAAGCTTGTATTCACATTATAAGCTTTTGGTTATCAAACTCGATGTTAGTGTTCTGTGTGCTGAGCACAGCCTAAGTTCATGTCCTGATCATTTCAATCGAGAACCATCACAGGATTCCAATTGGGGCCTTCTCCTTGTTATGTTTTTGTGCTTGGCCCTCTGTGGTTCAACGTCACGTTGGTTGCAGGGAAATCTTTTGAGGGCTTTGAAAGGGAATCAGGAGGGGGGGGGGGAAAGGGATAATATCCTTACTTGTACCAGGTAAGTGTTGTTATGAACAAGGGAAACCAGGAATTGTATTCAGAGAGAAAAAAACTACAAGTTGAAAAATAACCTAAAAATTGAAATAAATTCCAAGAGGCTTGTCCATAATAGTGTTACGAATCTGGAAGCCATTTGCACACAAACAAACAGACAGCAGTCCCTAAGCTTAGTTATTTCGATAAGTATGTGTTTTTTTTAGAATCCTTCCTTCTGTCTAATGGGAATTTTGTGTGTGCACCGCGAGTTATTTTATAGTTAGAATTTATACATCAACTACAACAACAGCGGCACCGTCGCCATTACGCACGTGCCCTGAGGTGACGAGGTAGGCGGAGTTACAATCGTCTCAGCTCCGACTCCGCCCCAGAAAGGTGGGAGTTCCCCGCCTACCGTGGGCCTGTCCAATGAGGGACGGCCAGAGAATCGCACGAGGCAACCGTCCAATCAGGAGGTGAGTGGCGAGGAAATAAATCTCTCACCTCAAGGAGAGACAGAGTGATCGACGCGTTCTGTCTGGCGGTCTGGGTCTGCCTCGCCTGGTGTCGCCTGATCAGGGGAAGCTTTTACAGGCTTGATCGCCGGACGACTCGTCATCTCTCGCCTCGTCCGCCTTCGTGCTGGCTGGCGTCCGTTGCTCCTTCCCTCGTCCCTGGTGCTGCGTTGTGGCGGTGGGTTCGAGTCCCGCCACCGGACAAGCTCGACCAGACCACACGAGGCGGACAGGTGCAAGCGTAGGCTCTTGCCCTCAGCTAGCCTTTCCCTCCGAGCTGAGGGGCCAAAATAAAGACCCGACGGGGTCCATTTCGTGTGTGTGTGTGTGTGTGTGTGTGTGTGTGTGTGTGTGTGTGTGTGTGTGTGTGTGTGTGTGTGTGTGTGTGTGTGTGTGTGTGTGTGTGTGTGTGTGTGTGTGTGGCGCCGTCCTGTAAGTCGAGACTGTTTAGGTACCTTGTACATTGTAAATTGCATTTCTTATAGTAGTGATAACTCTGCTCTCTGTACTCCCCTGCACCATTATAAATAACCCCCCCCCCAATTGTTCAATGTACCAGCCCGTTGTCTGTCACTTTCTTTCATTGGTTTAGCACGGTGCATATCGAGAATTCGGGAGGTCGTGTGCCGTAAGATGTCATTGGGACCGGCATGGCTCTGGTAACCCCCGCTCGGTACGCCAAACTCGAGTCGGTACATGCGACTCGGTTCGGACAGAGTCGGCCGAGAGTGTGGTTTCCCCGGTAGCTAGACGGCTGAGTACTTAGGTAAATTGGAAGTAGACAAGCGGACCCTACCTCATGCTGTCAAAATATTGGTGACCCCGGTCCGCTAAGGGACCAGTGACCTTCGGACTTATCCAAGGGTTACAACCTTTCAATTCCGGTGTTTGGTGGGAGACGGCCCGACTGCTCCATCTGGCGGTCGTCCTCGCCACTGAACCCCGGCCCACAACAATATTAAATGTCAGTGTGTACGTGTCAGTGTGCGCGTCTACCCCATCACTCCAAAACCATGAAATCTAGGAGTCCAAAACTTTGCATGCATACTCAGGGAACTCCATGGTTGTGCACAAATGAAAACTGGGTATTCGGTTAAATTTAGAAACCTCTTTTGAAGATTATAATTCATGGCTTACCTTCATGAAAGGCTTATCCTTGCTCAGCCCAAGTTCACATTGCAGGGGTCTTCCGGTTGCAGGGGAACTTCACATTGCAGGGGCACGTGTGTGCGCTTGTTGTTGTTGCGCAGACACAAATAACAACAAGCGCACACACGTGCTCACCCACACACATACAATGCCAGATCACGTGCAAGTAAAAACAAAAAAGAGCAGAGCACCCCTTCAATGATTTGATTTGACATTTGTTTGTTTTTTTACTTTTGGTTGGAAGCACCTTCTTTAACAAAAAAAAAAAAACAACAGAAAAAAATAAACATATATATATATATATATATATATATATATATATATATATATATATATATATATATATATATATATATATATATATATATATACACACATACATACTCGCAAGGTATGCTTACACATTGTTAAGCATACAAACTGTTTCCCCATTTTCTCGGACCGCTCACCTGCATCTTTTCATTAATTTATTTATGTTTTCATTTACGGATGTTTTCTGATGGTTCCGTGATTTTTCCTCATGCATTGGCTTCGATGGCCATCAGCATGCAAAATTTCAGATTTCTACATCACCCGGAAGGTACCGATCTTTAATATCAGTCAGTGAGTCAGTCAGTCAGTGTGTCAGTGGTTCTAAAGAGATGTATTTATTTAAATATATATATATATATATATATATATAAATATATATATATATATATATATATATATATATATATATATATATATATATATATATATATATATTGTTGCGGAAATGGCCCTTAGTGTGCTATTAAATATAGGATTAGCCCAGACACCCCATTAAATGCATGTTTAGCCAGGTTGTTCGCTAAATGGACGCTACATGTGTGTCAGGAGGTGTAGGATGCATGTTTGTTGTTTGTACATTGGTGGTGGACTGAGAGGTTCTTCTTCCTTCCTCTCTCTGGACGAGGCCCCGCCCAGTCGGCTGAGGGGAAGTGGCCAAGAGAAGGAAGTGAAAGTGAAGGGAGGAGCCAGTCGGCTTTGAGGCGAGCGAAACGAGGAAAGGCAGTGGTGGATCTGCTGGGAAAGAAACTGATCCTGAGCGTGTCGAGTCTGCCATTTTTGGCAGTAAGAGAAACTGCCTGCACATCGAGTCTGCCATTTTTGGCAGTAAGAGAAACGACGATTGTCGAGTTGGGTGATCGGCAGTAGGAGGTACTGCAAGAGGTCTGCCTGCCATCGGCTGGAGGAGTAACTCGCGGTGCGTGTGGTCGGCGATCTGCAAGAGAGGAACGGCCTGAACCGAAGGGTCGAGTCTGCCATCTGCCGAGGGAGTAACTGAGCCTGAGTGTCGAGTGAGGATTTCTGCTGTATAGAAACAACTAGTGGAAGGCTGCAATCTGCGTCAAGAGGAACTGGCTGCTGTGCGATTCAGCGATCGACTTTATGAGGAGGTGATCGATCTTATGAGGAGGTCCTCGAATTGTTTGTCGATCCACCTGCAGAGCCCAACACCTCGATTTGGCCTTGTCTGGTGAACAGGCCAGGCCTGGACTTGTATGCCGGACCTTGTGAAAAGCCAGCTGGAGCAAACCACCGTGGATCTTTCGCTCTGGTGCAGTTGACCTCGCGGGGTCTGAACGCGCTGAGGCTGCGTAAGTGAGGTCTGCGACAAATGGACGACGCCTCCATTTTTTCACGCGGCGTGCTCGAGCTGGGGCTTGAATCCGTGGACATCGGCTTGTCACGAGCCCCATTCGTGCTTTTGATACTTTCCTCTCGTCCATGAAACATCACCAAGTACTCTGTGTCTTGTCTGCATGCTGTCCATGTCTTATTTGCATGTCGTCTAAGGTTTATCTCGTTAGGGTCCCCTTCGAAACCCGTAATCCATAGCTCCCTAGTTAAGAACGGGTAATAGATTAATTATAACATTGTCGTGAATGCTTTGCTTGTGTCGTGTTTCCCTGATGTGTCCCCAATAAATCTGGCTGATTCGTATGAAGTTGCCGCTCTGAATTAATTCGTGCCAGGCGGAGAAACGATCTGCTCGATTTGGATATAAAAACCAAAATGGTTACAGACTGGAAAAATTTGCTTAGTCTCTGACAAAAATGGTCTGTAACCGGAGTCTATTTCCCCAACTGGTAAGGTCCAGGGGTACGTTGGTATCGCGATTGGAGACGCGTGACCCGAGGCCTGTGCCGAACTAGCCGGCGTTATAACCCCGGAGACGGTGGTGGTTAGGGTGGCGCCGAATATGTAACATTTGGCTGTAGAGAGTGTGGTGCGAAAACCCAAACTGGTTACGGACAGTGATTGACGCACTCGTCTAAATCCCGCCACCGCTGAATCCTTAACAATATAAATATATATATATATATATATATATATATATATATATATATATATATATATATATATATATATATATATATATATATATATATGATAAATATTGTTATGGTTGTGGGGGTAGATGGAGGAATTTCATGGGAATGTTAGGATTGTTTGATCCGTGGACGTGTCGGGGACATCTCAATGCAATTTCGTCGGGAAACTGTGAGCTTTCGTGTTAGGTGTCACCACCCGGAGGGGGGTGGTGCGGTATCAATTAGATAGGGATTAAGTATAAGTTCCCCCAATATGTAATTGCTCCCCTGTGACTTTTCCCTATGTTTTTGTATTAAAAACCATGGAAGAATTGTGTTAACATGACAAGGTCGGAAGAAGCCCCGCCTCCAAGGGTGATGGCGGATGAAGTCACACCCCTAAGGCTGATGATTGATGGGCGTGACGTCAGAAGTTAGCCAAACGTGCCGAGCGGCGGAGGCCCCGCCTTCCCGGGTTTCAGGCGAGCAAGCCATGCCCTGGAGGTGGAACGGTGGTTCGGGGTGATTTCAGATAGAGATCTAGAGGAACGCACGAGGTCGGTGTGAAGAGGGAAGTTTGTACTCGTGGTAGGAACATGTCTAGGATGGAGGATCTCGTGTTGCTCTCTTCTCGGCATGATGAAATGGCTTTCCTTCGACTCATGAAGAAGATGGTGCAATTCTCCTTTTTGTGCTGAGGTGATTTGGCTCGTGTGGTGAAGCGAGACGCTGGCCATCGACTCTTGGCTGGTCGTATGAGACGGGCCTCGAAGCCGCGTGGATGCAACCGAAGGGGACGGCACCATTCTGCAAAGAGCATATCGTCAGGTGCGATAGACGAAGCAGCTGCACAGGGTCTCTGGGCCTTGGTGTTGTATACTGCTCATGGGTTGCCTGACGTACGTTTGTCCCGCTGCGAGAGAGCGACTTGGTGCCATTTTGTGCACGTCTGCACATGCAAATAGAAGCGCCTCAATTCCACATTCCATAAAGACCATCTCTGAACCAAGCTAAGTGCCAGAATAAAGGAGGGATTTGCTTTTATCTTGTTTCCCATTGTCTGTATTTAATCTGTGTGTAGAGACGCCTCAACTTTCGACTTTAGTTTATCTCACAGCTATTATAATACCTGAATTATTGTCCTTTTTCTTTAAATTCCGTGGTTATTTTAAGTTGCTGTGTCCATGTATTTGTCGTGGGGTTTGAGTGTAAGCCCACCTTGTGCTGTGCATCAATCCATCTGTGCCTCCGTCCCTCCACCATTGCGCCCCACCCCTCCCGCGTTATAATCTCCGAGGATCAACGTGTCTGCCTCCTATTAAGGAAAACCACTCGACCATCTGGGCTGGCGGTGTTAATCGCCCATCCAGGCAATTTGGGTCCGGGGGATTAACCTGGACTGCCAGCACCCTGACAATATGTATGTACTCTTTGGTCAAATGCTGTCCGTTTCATCAAGCTGTGTCTTCATGTTCTCCATTTTTCTCCACAATCAGAACAATGCTTCAGACAGCTTGCTCTTCAAGGAGCTCCGATTGTTAAATAATTATCATTCATACTTGAAATCTGGCGAGGAAGATTATTAATCATTTGAAGAATCAGTTTCGAAGGACTCCATTAAAATAGATGATTGATTTATGTTGCTCTGTGATATCAGCGTTTTGTTGAGCCAAAGTAATAAAGTATCTTTTTCCTTTTCGTAATCACAAAAGATGACACAATTCAGTGTGAAATAGCTCAGCTGTATGGTGGAACAGGTGTAGCCTTGCCATCGATCATAGAGATAATGCTATACAAAGAGACCTGTCTTTAGTCTCATGGAACCTGCCGAATGTACCACATCAAATGCAAAGCTGATGCAAAGATCATCTCTCTGACCTCTCTAAGCTTCCTCGCTTCATCATAATGGTTGAACCAAGCTGGAAGGTAAATATTACAGCAAGTCCTGAAACAGGCGTTCTTGTACACACGTGTTTTATTTGAATGTTTATTTGGTGTTAGGAGTGTCGATAGCAGGTTTAGAAGAGACGATGATAAAACACCCAAGTAGGTGGTTGATGGCTGAGAAATAAGAACTGCTTGAGCACTGATGATGCAGAGAAGAAATAGACAATCAGATTCAAATCACTCTGAAAATAGAATAACAACAGCAGTATTCTCAAGAACAAAATTGTAGTTTTGATTTGCAAAAGCTGATCAGCATGGTTAGGATGAATGGCTTTGTTTCTGTGCCGAGAGGTGTCAAATAAGAGGATTTGGTGAGTAAGAGATTAAATGAGGCATTATTGGAGGTCAGTGACTGGCTGACTGGGGTTTACAGGACATAACGCTGATTGGATTGAAGATGATATA
This sequence comes from Eptatretus burgeri, assembly GCF_056783735.1. Lineage (NCBI taxonomy): Eukaryota > Metazoa > Chordata > Myxini > Myxiniformes > Myxinidae > Eptatretus > Eptatretus burgeri. The sequence goes on along the minus strand of NC_140972.1, from coordinate 73,674,623 downwards.
GGAAAATGGAAGGGGAAGAGGTGGGTCAGGGGATGGGGGGGGGGAGCAATATGGAGTGGGGTTACTATAGTGTGTATGGTATTAAGTGACTATAACCACTGACTGTGTGTATGGTGGAGATGCAGATGCAGTTTGGCCAAAATACAGGTCGCTTTAACCTCTTCCTGGTGGGAGTGATCACAAGTGCTGTCAGCGCTAAGTCACCAAGAAGGAGACCGGATTAGGTTAAACCAAGATTAGGTAAATTGTGCAGATTACAAGTCAGACGTGATAAAGGAAGGCCTACGTTTGTGGTTTTATTTTCTTTGTTGTTGCTTTCTTGCAGGTTCACATGACTAAAAATATTGCTTCCAAAAAACATGTGGATGTTTGTGATTCTTTTGGGGGGGGAGGGGCGAGGGGGGGGGGTGCGTATGCTACTTCTTATCAATCGTCACACATGGGAAGTCTATACGTTTATGTTTGGATGATTTATCTGGTCAGAGAATCAAACAGCCTAGAAGCAGCACTCCCTTATTAGCGAAGACATTATGTGATTCGGTTATTAATTTATATTTAATTCTCTCAAATATGGGTCTGCCCTCAATCACTGACTGAATTGCTGAGGATAAAAGGTTTTTTAAGAGCAGCGGTGTACAGTACAAATACGCTGTTCAATATAATTACTTGTCAGTGATGGGTGGATTTCATCCACATAGGCCAACCATTCCCTCCTGTCCATTATGACAAGTGTACCGAGAGGAACACCAGAACTTTTATTACATTCTTAAAGTCAAATAGAGATTGACGTGTTTCCTCTGAAGGTCGGTCAGACCAAATCAGTGGGATACAAGTGCTGGTATATCGTTGGAGGAATACAAGATTTTGTCAAGGATCCTGAGTCTCCATGTGCAGACAATCAGTCTGCATCTACAGACAATTTGAATGATAGATTAAATGAACAAAATGTTCATTGAGATATGCTAACCACTGTAGGAAGCAAGGAGAAGTTGACGTTTCGGGCTCTAACTCTTCACCGGAGCAAAAGAGGGGTTCACGCCCGAAACGTCAGCTTCTCCATGCTTCCCAAGGTAGTTAGCATACCTCAATCAACATCCTGTTGATTTTGTCCATTGTTCTACCTGTCTGTCGACGCAGATCGACATTAGCCTTCATCAGCATCACTCGTTCTCCATTCTAATTTGAATGCGAGTATTTAGCAACTGGAAATTGACTGAGGCATTCTAACCATCATAAGAAACAATGTAAAGCTGAAGTTTCAGGCATTATCCCTTCCTCAGAGCAATAGCTTGAATGTTTAAAAGTTGGGCATTCTGGGATCTGGGTGGTCAGAGTAAGACGAGACGTCGGAAAATAAGATTGTCACGGCTCGTGTCGATTTGCGTCAGTAGACAATTCAAACAATAAGTTTTATAAGCTCGGACCTGACAAATGTGTGCTAACCACCGTGTGAGAAAAAAACAACAACCTGATATTTTAGGTGTTAGCTCTTTGTCAATGGAAGAGAAGGCAGAATGTTGTAGTGGAGACATACCCTCAGATTGTGCCAATGAAAAGTTACCTCTCGGAAAGTCAGCTTTACTCTTTTTCCCCCACTGTGGTTAGTACACCTTTATCAACTTTTCTTCGATGAAGCAATCATTGGTATTCTGGTGCTCAGCATTGCTATAGTACCTTCAGCATCGTACACCATTAGTCATGACTTTTTGACAAAGATCTTTAGTGAAATTTTATTGAATGCTTTGGCCAAGCTATCAATCTTCAAGCTGTTCATGGCAGCCGTTGTTGGGCGCTGGCTAGAATTTATTTTTAAAAACCTTGGATTTATGAATTATGAAATGGAATGAAGCAATGTAAAAATAAAGAGAAATTGATGAATTCAAATGTCTAATATTTCCCCCATGAACTAAAAAAAAAAGCCTCTGAACTTCTTTGTGGTGATATCACGAGGGGAAGATTCCCATTTCAAAAAGTTTCAGAGGCAAAGAAATGAGAATTCTATTCCAATGACCCCCGTCAATGCATTCATCACTGAGAATAATGTGTGACACTGACTAGAAACTAAAAGGACTCGTGTCTGTGCCAACAGACAGTGAGGAACAGACATATGTAGGGTGCAAGAGAGAGAGAGAGAGACAGAGACAGAGACAGAGACAGAGACAGAGACAGAGACAGAGACAGAGACAGAGACAGAGACAGAGACAGAGACAGAGACAGAGACAGAGACAGAGACAGAGACAGAGACAGAGACAGAGACAGAGACAGAGACAGAGACAGAGAGAGAGAGAGAGAGAGAGAGAGAGAGAGAGAGAGAGAAAAAAGAGAGAAAGAGCAAGAGAGAAAGAGCAAGAGAGAAAGAGCAAGAGAGAAAGAGCAAGAGAGAAAGAGGAAGAGGAAAAAAGGAGGGGGGAAAAGGAGGGGGGAAAGGAGGGGGGAAAAGGAGGGGGGAAAGGAGGGGGAAAAGGGAGGGGGAAAAGGGAGGGGGAAAGGGGGAGAAGGGGATACAAGTGTTGGTATAAGGGGGAAAAGTGGATATAAGGGGAAAAGGGGGGAAAAGGGGGGACAGGGGGAAGGGGGAAGGGGGAAAGGGGGGAGAAGGGGATATAAGTGTTGGTATAAGGGGGAAAAGTGGATATAAGGGGAAAAGGGGGAAAGGGGGAAGGGGGATGGGGAAAGGGGGAGAGGGGGAAAGGGGGGAAAGGGGGAAGGAAAGGAAAGGGGGAAAAAAGGAGGAAAAAAAAGAGAGAAAGAGAGAAAGAGAGAAAGAGAGAAAGAGAGAAAGAGAGAAAGAGAGAAAGAGAGAAAGAGAGAGAAAGGGGGGGGGGGGGAAAGAGTCTTATTAAAACGTGGTTTGATTCATTTAACTCTCAATCACACAATAAACACAAGGCCAAATGAACACCAAAATGCAAAATTTACATGCACTTTGTTTGAGGAACATCAGTGCATTCTTATCAAGAATAAATGTTGAAAAGATTTTAAGACCATAACTTCAAAACATGTTCCAGCTGTACTGTTGATGCCGTCATTTTCTGATAAGGATTTGTGAAAGAAATACAACACCACCATCTCGTAAAATTCTCCGAGTTTACACTGGAGGTCAAATGGAAGCCAGGGATAAATTATAAAAAAAAGTTCGCGGAAACTACAACACATGAAGCTGTTCTACACAGTAAATCTTTTCTTCACGTTCCACCACAACAATATGAAATAGATGCTTAAAAACTGTCAGTTCTGGAGATTACATCTGCAGGAAAGATCATTAATTGAGCTACAATGGTCAAAAAACTTCTCGTGCTATCTCTGCAATGCTCTGCAATCAAGCACTTACTAGACGGTGCATACCTAATCCATTTGACAACAGCAGACGCATGGTGTGTGTCAGGAGAACACCTTCACATAATCCGGGCTTAAAGCACAACCAGTTTTCTATGATCCACTCACACAACTGAGCAAACATAACTGAGCAGTGAGGTCAAAGGGACGGTCATTACATCATATATACTAGGACGGCACTCGGTGGAGTGCAAACCTCCGCCAGGTTCAACAGTTTACGTTTTGCATCCCACTGAAAGGCCGGATCTGCATCCAGACCTGAACCAAAATCTTTTCCTGTCACCTATCCAACTCAGCCTCAAAATTTTGTCATTACCTGTTTACAACTTTTTGAAATATCATGCTATTCTGTATATCCTTTTTGGCCCGATCTATCAATGGTGAAGAATCACTTGAAAGATTAAAAAAAATTATCATATCTGGATCTTCACCAATACTGAATCAACTCGTCATTGGCATACACCCAAAGTGTCGACCAAATTTCATCTGAATCCATCCATAACTTTTTGAGATATCCTGCTCACAGACAGATAAACAAGCAGACAAGCAAACAGACGTGGGTGAAAACATAACCTCCGTCCACCTTCGGTGGTGAATGTAAAAATGCCCCTTCTTTTTGCAAACAACTCCCCCTGACTCCCTTTTCCCCCACCAACAAAACCAACAACATTTCATTGTGTGGTGCCACAAGTTTGCACCAAACATCTGAATCTCACCTTACACCCTCCGGACAGTCTTTTGAAAGGAAACGCCAGGAACGTAGCTCTTAGCTGGTGCATTTGTGCCTCAAACGTAACCACTTCCACATGAGCATTCAGTAACATGACATTTTCCTGCATTACATATGCGGTTACCCTGAAAAAGCTGGCCCTGAAACGCCGCCACTTAAAATTCCTTCTTCGATGTGCAAGAATAGGGCTGATGGCAGTCTGTTGTTCGCAAGATGGCTGTTACACCGACGAGGATGGTCTTTTGAAAGAGGTTCAATCAGCAATGTCGGTACTTTCTTCACAGTCGTAAAATTCGAAATAACGTAGCCTGCAAAATGAAAACCTCCTACTTACTTGGTTAATGGAAAGCCTTGTGCCGGCCGGATGAGCTGTTTGAAGAGCTAAACATAAGGATGGGTCTTATGATCGCAAACTCCTGCCTCCCCATAATCACATCAAATCAGTCCTGTACAAGTCTCTTTTCATCACCTCACACAATCATAAAACAATAAAAATGCACTTAGGAGGGATCTACGTGTATATTATAAACCAAGGGGGGTAAAATTGAGACATGAAATAAAAAGAAATAAAGGGAAGGTGGGAGGATAGATGGAGAAGGTAGGATACGGGGGGAATGCATGAAGAAGGTAGGTAACGAAGAGCGGAGTTAGGACGGGAGTACACAAGGAAGGGGTCTTTTATGCAGAGTGCAGTTAACGTTATGAATGGTTGCCCTGGAAAGGTAGTGGCATCAGAAACAGTGAAAAGGTGGAAATTTGAATTGAATAGGTCACTATAGTAGCGTTGAGGATAGAGGGGTGCATGGATATTGGCAGGACTGAATACCTGAGGGAGGGATGGCAGGTGATTGTGCACATATATGGCGATTGTGATATCTGTGAGGTCTCGTCAAAAAGTGAATGTGCTGTCACTTTTTGTTCATTTCACAACTCCACCAACCTCTCCATGTCCCACTCCAAAAATAAAATAAATAAATAACAAATACAGAAACAAGTCAATGAATAATTAAATATATAAATCAAACACCATGGTGAAGACCCAATGTTATCTTCCCCTTCTGCCCGCACTCACACCTACCACCCGTCTGACCCCACCGGTGAAACTAAATAGATAAACTGACGATTGATTTGAAGCGGTGTTGATAAAGTACAGGCATCGTGGGCCAAAAGGCATGATGGGTCAAATGGCCTTCTCTTGTGCCCAAGTTTCTTGTACACCCTTGTATATCGCAAGAAAGGGGAAGAAGGGAAAGAAAGGCAAAGGAGAATAAAAGAGAGGAGGAAAGGAAGGAAATGAGTGTGCATGGAACCTTTGAGGTGGCGTCAGAAATTTTGCGGCTCAACAGGTGATTCTTTATTATATTGCCCCTTACAATACCAATATCCCGAGCAACTGTTTATCTGAAGTTTAAAAGAGCGAGGTGAGTATCATATTAATTGCAAAAGTATATAATGTATTTACAAACACTATATTGAGCATGTGAAAACCTTTATCACTGCAATCCATCAGGTCGATTTTCTCACAATCCCAACAGAGGGCAGCCTCGGCCAGACATCAATCCTGGATGCTTTTTCAAAGCGCAAGCGGCACGGTTGATGGATGCCCATTGATGTATTTCTGGTGGCATCCTCTTCCCTGTTTTAATCCATACATCTTCACGGTCAACATCGGCCTTGATGAATGTGGACACATGTAGTGTTAAAAATCCGTTTTGTATTACAAAAATAAATCGGATGCTATCATGACAGCAACTCACTTCTAAGCTGTCTCGCCCGGGTTTGAATACCGGCGCAGCTCTAAACTGTCATCCCGGTGTTTCACAGGAAGGGTGATTCATCAATGTGGGTGCTGTCCCTTGGCTGGATGTTAAAGTAGGCATCCCGTCTGTCGGCGTTCGTTAGTTGACGTTAAAGATCCCACCGTGTCCTTTACTAAGAGAAAGCGAGCCATCGCCGGCACCCTGAACAAATTCCAAATTGCTGCCCTGACTACTGCTGGGAAGGCAATGGCAAACCAACCAGGTTAACACTTGCCAGGAAAACTGCTTCCGCAGCACCCGCACTCTGTAACAGAGTATCGTACATCAGACTTTGAACTATGAGAGCATCATAAAGAAAATTCTCACTCATCATCCAACACTGAGGTTTACATCTAATATGACAATTGCACCTGGAATTCATGCAAAGATCTCACGTGGTGTTTCAACCACCGAAGAGCACAGTAGTGTCCGTGCGTTTCAGTCTGCTCGCTCCCTTCCGCGAACGCACCGCCCTCTGTCGCTCATAATAGGAGTCAAAAACTTCATCCCCGAACCATGAACCAATGTGAAGCTAAATTTGGCACAGATGTTGGTCCTTTGTTGATGTAGTGTTCCAGCCAGTGTCGCAGGTTTTCTCAACAGGGGGTAATTATCTCGATTCCTATGGAACGGAAGTGATGTTTTTGGTGCTGAAACAATTTTTGAAATGGGAAAACCTTTTGATCCCTGACCATGACCTCATCTGAGCTCTCCCATGTGCCTCGACCTGTGCCAAGAGAGACAAGAAGGCAAATTGTGCACGAAACAATCATAAAGATATTGGGATACAAGGGCATCATTAAAGGACTCTCTGAGCCTTCAGGTAGGGTTCCCAAGATGGATTTGTTGAGAATAACATCATGTTTACATCACCGTGTCAACTTGTGTGTGTTTCATGCAGTCGTAATTATGGCTTTTTGAGAGCAATGGCCGAGGCAGTGCATATGACGAGGCATAGTTACGGTATTACATGCTGCTTTTCCATTGCATCACACTAAATATATCACACCTTGATGTGCGTAGAAATTATATAATCAGTAACATTCAAAAAACAAAAGTATTTTGAAATAATTTCAAGTGGAAACTAGAGCGGCACATGGTAGAGTGCATACCTGTACCAGGCTGAACAGTTTACATTTTCTATCCCACCAAAAGGCTGGATCTGCATCCGGATGTGAACCAATATCTAAATCGGCTTACTCAAGTCACTTACCCAACTCATCTACCAAGTTTTGTGATACCCAGTCCGCAACTTTTTGAGATATCGTGCAATCTATCGTTTTGGCCCCATCTTTTAATGGTGAAGAATCACTTTATTAATTAAAAAAACCCTCTCTTATCTGGATCTGGATGTTCACCAACATCGAAACCGTTAGTCATTGTTGCACACCCAACCTGTCCACCAAGTTTTGTTCGAATCCGTTCGTCTCCATAACTTTATGAGATATTGTGCAATTTATAATTTTTGGCACCATCTTTCAATGGCTGTCTTTGTTGTTGCTGCCGTTTTGTCTGCATCGCATGGCTGCTGTTTGTATCATTTCTGGAAGCGTGGCTGTGCTGCTGATCTGATGCCCGTTACCAGTAAGCTGGTGGCTCAATTTGCCAACCTCAGAAGGATGACAGGCTGAGTCAACCCACCTGGTGACATTTCAACGTCACAACAGGGGCTCAAACTCAAGACCCTAAGATCTCAAGCCAACCACCTTCAATTTTAAGCCAACACGAGGCTTACATCTCTCAAGGGTAATTAATCACAACATTCTATTATGTGGATCCAGATCCAAAATCGAATCAATTCGTCTTTGTCACACACCCAAACTGTCCACCAAATTGTATCCGAATCTGTCTTTAACGTTTTGAAATATCCTGCACACAAACAGACAAACAGATGGACAGGGGCAAAAACAACCTCCATCCATCTTCAGTGGCATCTTACTATAATTCACCGTCTGTCCATCTGTCTGTTCCCAAGTACCGCAAAAACGGCTGAACCGATCGCAACCATTTTTGGGGTGTGTAATCCTGGGACCCCAAGGAGTAAAATAGGCATAAATATAAAAACATGACCCCTTTTTTTTTTACCCTCACCAAAGGAGTGGGTCCATTTGTTTGTCTGTTTGTCGCACAGAATTTTAGTGTTTATCTCTACAACCACTTGTCGGGTCGAGACAAAATTTTCACCATAAGAGCAACCACTCAAGTAGACTGTTTTACTGATAATTATGATGTCATAGGTCTCGTGGTGTAACAGCTATGTTGGAAAAAAAGGAAAAACTTTGGATCTCCATCTCTGAAACCGCACAAAGGAAAAAATTGAAACTTGGCACACAGCAAGTACACTTCATGGGGAATAAGTGTTTTTTTTAATGATGTCACAAGTGCCTTTGTTATGACATCATAATGGCATGTGGAGAATGCTAAATCTGATCAGTATAAAAATTTTTGAGGGTCATCTCGGGATAAAATGGTCCACAGAAAAAATTTAAAAGACGTCATCGGTCACGTGAATTGGCAGCCATATATTTTAAATATTAAACCTTTCAAATATTCTCTGAAGTGGCTGAACAGATCGAGGCAATACTTTGCATCTATGACTACCTTTCCATGAGGAACAAAAGGTCCTGGTGGAGGAATTGCTCTTCATCAAAGACTCTATTCCTCACTCTCCATGCCCTGCCCTCACTCCCCCACACCCCCAGGAATACCTCTAGCTCCGGCTTCCCCTCCAATCCAACCTCATGTTTATATGTGTACTGTATCGTCCACCAAACAGTGATGACTCCATCTACACCTCACTATCTGAAAACATGGACCAACTTCTATCTTCTCATCCAAACTCTCTCATCCTCATATGTGGTGACTTCAATTGTCATTATGCCAGTTGGATAGGTGTGGTTACCTCTCTGACCTGTCATGGCACTTCAGCAAAAGCTTTCTGCGACTCAAATCGGTCAACTTCCTGACCCGGATCTCAACGAATGGTACTCCATCTCTTCTGGATCTGATTTTGAAAAATTTCCCTGACAATATCTGCTGCTCTTCCTCCGCTCCAATCGGTTCTTCTGACCACGTCCTTGTCAAAGTGGACATCTCTCTGGCTGTTATCAGAGAACCACCTCACCACCGTCAAGTCTGGCATTTCACTCAAACTGACTGGCAGGGTCTCCAAGCAGCCATTAAATTTATATACTGGACTCCTATCGCTACTTTCTCCAACATCAACTCATCCTGGGAATTCTTTCAAAGAAACTTGCTCTCCCTCATGCACAGATTTATCCCCTCTCGTCTTCAGTTGTCCGACCCTTCCTCCCACCCTTGGTTCACTGAAGCTTGTGGTGAGGCAGTTGTCCTGAAACAACTTGCCTTTGCCTCATGGAAAGCAAACCCAACTGAGAGCAATCTCAGTTCCTTCCATAAAGCTCGGAACAAGTGTGTATCTACCCTCAGGAGAGCCAGAAAACAACATCTTTCTAAAGCTCAAGTCTGAACTCTCAAACCTATCCCCCTCCTCAAAATCCTGATGGCGTCCAATCAAATCTGTTTCTGGTGTATGTTCCCCCTCCATCCCCTCCCTTACCTCAAATGGTCACACTGCTGATACCGCACGTGAAAAGGATGAATGCCTAAACTCGGTGTTTACAGCTAAATCTTGTGTCCAAAACCCATCGCTTTCTCCACCCACCTTACCCAGTCACACCCAACTGTCCCTGGACTCCGTGTCCTTTTCTCCTGACAAGGTGGAGAGCTTGCTGTCAAACCTCAACTCAGATTCTGCAACCAGTCCAGACGGCATCAGACCACGTGTCCTAAAAACCTGCTCCTCTGCTCTTTCTCACCCTGTCTCTGTTCTATTCACCCTCTCATTTGCTCAAGGTCATCTGCCATCTGCTTGGAAATCAGCAAACATTACTGTCCTGCATAAAAAGGTGCAAAAACAGATCCATGCAACTACAGACCAATCAGCCTTCTGCCAATCATCAGCAAGGTTATGGAATCCATCATCGCTTCAGACATTAAATCCTTCCTCTTCTCCAATGGCTTGATTTCCGATCATCAATTTGGTTTCAGACCAGGTCACTCTACCCTGGATATGCCACTTCTGTTCTCCCAACAATGGATGGAAGTCCTCAATGCCGGACATGAAATCAGAGCCATATCCCTGGACATATCACGTGCTTTTGACATGGTCTGGCACCTTGCCCTGCTCACCAAACTCTCTTCCTATGGTATCCAAGGCCATCTCCACTCATTGCTTGCAGACTTCCTCTCCTGTCACAGTCAACGTGTGGCCCTAAATGGAGTTCTTTCATCCCCTCTTCCTGTCCAGGCTGGAGTTCCTCAAGGTAGCGTTCTGGGCCCTGTTCTTTTTCTGGTTTTCATCAATGATCTCTCTGACTCCCTGGAAAACCTCTATATCTCTTTGCTGATGACTCCACCCTCTGCCGTACCATCTGTCATCCCTCAGACCGGCAAGCATCAGCTTCTTCGCTCACTGCTAATCTGGATAAAAATCACAAACTGGTCCAACACGTGGAACATGTCTCTCAATCTGGACAAATCTCACACTCTCACTATGTCTCTCCGAAAGGACCGTTTAGAACTCCCCCCCCCATCCACTTTCCCACCAATCCTCTGGAAGAAGTCCTTTCTTTCAAGCTTCTGAGTCTCACTATCTGCCATGACCTTTCCTGGGAAAGCCACCTTTCAAACCTCGCCTCCAAAGCCAGTCGCCGACTGGGAATCCTCCGTCGTGCAAAGTCTTTCCTCGGCGCACCTGAGCTCCTGACCACTTACAAAGCTTTCGTCCACAACCTGATGGAGTACTGCTCTCCGCTCTGGGCTGGTGCTCCTGCCTCCCACCCTTCTCGACTTCACGCTGTGGAAACCAAGGCATTTCGCATCATTGGCATCTCCCGCAATGAGGCTGAGTCTTTGGGCCTCTCACTCTCTCACCGCAGGCTGGTCAGTGGTCTTTCAGTATTCTAGCGTCTACTCTCCAGCCTCGCCCTCCCTGCTCTCTCTGCGATTTGTCCCCACCACATTTCCGCAGGGCGCTCAAGGTCCGCCAACAACCCCCTTCTGATAAAACTACCAAAATCATGAATCGCTGCTCACCTTCACTCTTTCATTCCTCTTTTTACCTGCCTTTGGAATAAACTCCCTCACTCTATTCAATCCCATTCTTCCCTCCACATGGGTGCAAATTAACATTTTTTATCCACCGGCCAGCAGGGCCGGTGACTACAAAAAGTTACCGGTCCAGCAGAATTTCTACCGGCCCGATAAAATAAAGACAAAAGTCACAAATTTGATATCAAACACTTTTAGTATACTCGCATGAGTGAGTTTGATAAGTGAGGTTGGTTGGATGAATGAGTTTAATGAGTGAGGTTGGATGAGTGAGTTTGATGAGTGAGGTTGGTTGGATGAGTGAGTTTGATGAGTGAGGTTGGTTGGATGAGTGAACTTGATGAGTGAGGTTGGTTGGATGAGTGAGGTTGGTTGGATGAGTGAGTTTAATGGAGGAGGTTTGCAGAATGAGTGAGTTTGATGGAGGTTGGGTGGATGAGTGAGTTGGATAGATGGATGAGTGAGTTTGATGAGTGGGGTGGGGGTGGGGAGGATGATGCAGGGAGGAGGAGGTTGTGGGTGATGGAGAGGTGAGACTTATATTGTGTGGGTGATGTGGGGAGGGCAGGGAGGTTGTGAGTAGTGCTGGGGGGGCATTTTTGTGGGTGATGGGGTGGTTGTGGCTGATGGACGATTGGGGGGGGGGGTTGTATTGATGGACGATGGGGTGGAGGGGGGGGGGTTGTGGGTGATGGACAATGGTGGTACTACTCGTCCACCCAACATCACATCTAAAAACTCACTCATCCACTGAACCTCACCCATAAAACTCACTCATTCACCCAAATTCACTCATTTAACCAACCTGGGTATAGTGTTGGGCGCAGATAACCAAAAAGTTAACTTCGATAACGATAATTATAATACAAAGTTATCGGAAGTTAACGATAATCCGAAAACGATAACTACTTCTTTACAATAGCTCAAAAAAAAAAAAAAGGAAAAAGCTTCAAACCCCATAGAAAAGGCTTATTTATGCTAAACCCAAGAATAAAATAAGCATTTTGCGTCTTTTTAGAGTCTATGAGTCGTCACACACACACACACACACACACACACACACACACACACACACACACACACACACACACACACACACACACACACACACACACACACACACACACACACACACACACACACACACACACACACACACACACACACACAGCACGGTTAACCGGGCGGAGTCCAACATGCACTGGGAGGTTAACGGGATGGGTCAAGGACACAATGTGAATCCAACAAACAAATTAATGTCCATTTCTTACCGAAAGAGAAACAGGAGTAGGTCCGCGGAAGTCGGAACGCTGCGCACACAAACAGGAAGGCACCGTTAATTCAAACATGAGAGGCCCGACCTTACAAACACACCGAGAACAGTTACAAAGATGGCGCGACGGTATCTCCACGCCTCAACACTCATGTCCGATTGTCCGTCGCTCTGCCATAGGTTAGACCGTCCCAAAGGTTCGACCGTCCTTGTGTTTGAATTAACCGATCTGTACGTTTCCCAACCTTGACCGAACCCAGTACCTGCAGAGCCGAGCAGCCGCATGGCTGAGGAAGACGCCATTGCAAGGCTTCTTCTTCTTCCTCTTCCTCTTCCTCTTCCTCTTCTTCTTCTTCTTCTTCTTCTTCCTCCTCTTCTTCTTCAATTTTTCTTCATGCTGCGGCCTGATTCAGCATTATCTTGTAAAACAAGTAATCTATAATCATGTACATTTTTTTTCCTCCTTGATAATTAGTTTTGCGAAATGCGACCCTGAAACGATAAAAATGTTATCGGACAAAAAATGAACGGACATTATCGGACGAAAAAAATCGAGTTATCGGCAGTTAACTGGTCCGATAACGATAAATGGAAGTTAACTTCCGATAATAGTTCGATAAAAAAGTTAACTTCTGTAGTGTCGTGGCAGAGGTGCGAGCAAGCAGACACGAGCCGGAGAGTAACACAACTCCGCTTTATTGCCTCGAGCGAGAGGGTGGGCGTACGATGCCTGTAACTCCGCTTTATTACGTACTCGATGCACTCTACAGGCACACGACCTACAAGACACTGCTAATGACAGCACATGCTGCTACTGGTGCTACTGGTGCTACAAGTCCACAGTGGGCGAGTCGTAACATATGAAGCCACAACCATGTGACCACCACTAACCGTGACTCGGGGCTCCGCCCATACAATACACGCTCCGCCCATACACGACAACTTCGATAATCATCTGTTATCAGATTATCGCTTTTGTGCCCAACACTGCAACCTGGGCATGAGAAAATGCGCCCGAACCGCGCCAAACCGTCAAATCTCGCGCAATCTCGCGTGATTTGGAACGAGATGAAAAAAGACAAAATGGCCGCCGCAGAATTACCGGTGATTTCTATGGATTTTCTGCGGACAAAAACAATAGTTGTAGTTGAGAAAACTAGGAGAGAAGCTCGTACAAATTGTACAAAATAACAGGAATCACCGGTGATTCGCCAGCCGGGCAAGTAAGGCAGTATTGTGTACCCGCCCAGCACAAAAGTTAGGCGCCATTGGCGACCGGGAGGCCGTTAATTTGCACCCCTGCTCTCGGCCTTCAAAACCGCTGTTCACCACCACCTCTTATCATCCCATATCCAAATCCTCGATCTTTTCTACCCACGATAATCCATCCAAGCTCACCTTCAAATTTCCTGCTTTCCTTCCTGAAAGTCCCTGTCATGCCATCTTCTCTTCCCCATGTTCCCCATCCCATCCCTCTCCCTTCCACAGATCTCCTAATGTCTCTGTTCCCCACTGTTTTGTCGTTCCCTCTCCCGCCCCTCTTGTCTCATGCCCCCCTTGCTGTGTGTTGTGTGTTAGCTCTCATATGAGCCTCGACAAGGTATACAATTTTTTTTTTAAAGGTTCACACATATGACATAATGGGTCACATGGTTTGGCAGCCATGTTGGATTTACCCTAAAACCTATTAAAATCTTCTTCTCCAGAATGGCTGGACAAATCGAGGGGATGCCAGCGTATTCATGAATAATTGATGTCACATCGTCTGGCAGCCACATTGGATTGAGTGAAACTCATTATTGAGCGAAAATATTTATTGATTGAGCGAAAAAAAATCCTATCTCGGTTCCTCCTGATGACTTCATCTTTGCTTGTTCAGGTTCCTTCTGATGACTCCAAAGCAGGACTGGACCTATTTGGTCTTCCATTTGATTTGGATTGAATTTATTTTATTCCCATTCTAAATTCAATTGAATAATAATGAAAAACGTCATGGGTCAGGGTCAGGAGTCCCAACAAAGCGGGACGTCTTGGTACCCGGTCATCACTGCCAGCAGTTATAAAGTGGCAGTTCTAATTATGTCTCATTAATTGCATAACACACCAGTACACAAACACCACACAAAACAAGTCCTGGTGAGGGTCTGCAATCTCTGATTGCTCTTTCTTGTTTTAACTTGTTTCACTTTAAAATCAGTCCGTTAGATTTTGATAAATATTACCAACATTTATTTTGCACTTGAGGTTTTTAAATACCAGCATCAGCACTCCCACTGGTGCTCAATTAAAAGTGGTGATATTTCCATAAAATGATATGTTTTCTGGCACACACTGTACACCTGAAAATTATTTTTGAGACATACTGTATTCATATTTTTGCCCTGCTGGACCACACTAAAGTTTTTGTGATGTAAAATGCCACATGATGAATTTTTAAGGTTTTCATCATATATATATATATATATATATATATATATATATATATATATATATATATATATATATATATATATATATATATATACATACATGTATATATACATGTGAAGTGCGACGAGCACTCCCCCAATCACCATTGGACACATTCCTACATCAAAGCGTCGCCTCCAACACAGAGGCCTCAGCCCAGCGACTCTGTTAAACAGATAAAGATTACATTGTCAACATCAGTAAACCACCAAACAGAGCCACTGATCCAGATTTTAGGCTCACTTGCCCTCATCAAGATGGCATACCGATAAATATCTAATCAATGATGACCACATTCGTTGTTTATACATCAGACGCACCTCCTGACTGTTATGGTGAGCATTTCCGCGGATTATGTCTCACACGGTAAAACCACATAATCCGCACAGTATCTCCATGTAAGGGTTCCAGAAAGTGGAATGGAGCCCTCCAAGGTGTGTGTGTGTGTGTGTGTGTGTGTGTGTGTGTGTGTGTGTGTGTGTGTGTGTGTGTGTGTGTGTGTGTGTGTGTGTGTGTGTGTGTGTGTGTGTGTGAACCTGTAAGTTGTTGTTGCCTGCTATCTCCACATATGGGTGGGTTTCAGGAGGTGAAACAGACACCTGCCAGGTCCCAAAGTGTGTGGATGTGTCTGTGTGTCGTTGATTGGTTTCTACATAAGTAGGTTTCAGAATGTGGAATGGAGTCCTCCAAAGGTGGGCTCAAAGTATCCACCTTTATTTCGGTAAGGGGTCACGATTCACGGACCAAGCTGTGAAGTTTTCTGTTTTCAAAGTTTTGTGCCAAGGGCTCTCTTCAGGATCGTTACTGAGCACAGGACGGCTTCCAACTGTAGTTCATTTTTGGAGATATTCCCAGGGATGGTTTTTAATATCTCTGTGAAGTTCTTCTTCATCATTCCCGTGAGGTTCTTCGTCATCACTGGTACAACTTTTGCATTCTTCAGCTTCCAGGATCTTTTCACTTCATGCTTAAGGTCTTGGTATTTGGTCATTTTCTTGATTTCTGCATCGTTAGTCCAAAATCACCAGTATTAACACCTCAATGAACAATGTCTTATTCTCTTTTTTTGCACCGAAGTACGATATCTGGTCACAATGCTTTGTTTTCGACGTTCACGCCTGATGGGATCATTTTTGTTTTTTTTGGTTCATTTTCCCACAAATTTTCTGGAACTGTAATATCAAAGTCTTTGCAGATGTGCCAACAGATTACTTTACAAACTCTGTTGTGCCATTGTGTGTACAGCTGTTCTGACATGTTTTTTTTTGTATTCTCTTGGCATGTTAAATGCTCTCTTGGCATGTTATAGTGTGGATTAATTTAATGATGCAATGGCATTTGAGCAGTAATAGCGAAAGTTGGCTGAAGACTTTCCATTGGTGGGAGAGGGTGGGGGGAGGGGTGTGGGGGTGTAGGAGGACAAATTTACTCATGCGAGGAATGTTTTATGCCTCAGCATTGCCCAGGTAAAAAAAGGAAATTGGAATACCTCTGCCAGCACCACTCGGTGGTGCTACACAATACATGTTTACATCAAGAATTTATGCCTCCCCAGCCCCTATACCCCCATGTGAGGCCACGTCCACATCGCCTATGTTATCCCCCCCCCTCCCTCCCACACACAAAGTTGTATTTGGACCCCAGGTTTGGAGTTTGTAAGTTAAACTATATGGCCATGCATAGAACACATACAAACAAAATACAGAGAGAAGAAGAAGAGAGAAGAAGAAGAGCGAAGAAGAAGATGGGGGAGAGAGAGAGAGAGAGAGAGAGAGAGAGAGAGAGAGAGAGAGAGAGAGAGAGAGAGAGAGAGAGAGAGAGAGAGAGAGAGAGAGAGAGAGAGAGAGAGAGAGACAGAGAGACAGAGAGACAGAGAGAGAGAGAGAGAGAGAGAGAGAGAGAGAGAGAGAGAGAGAGAGAGAGAGAGAGAGAGAGAGAGAGAGAGAGAGAGAGAGAGAGAGAGAGAGAGAGAGAGAGAGAGAGAGAGAGAGAGAGAGAGAGATTTGCCTTTCATAAGCATATATGTATATATATCTTTACATTTATATGTATATCATCTCCATTTTGTTGAGATTATGCAACTATCAGTATGAAAACGATTCTACAATTTTGAAAAATTGTAGTGTATGACTCCAACCATGGATTATGTTTGCCATATATTTTTGGGTATAGTTGAACAAACATAAATTGTGTTTAAACTGGAAGTGCACTCTTCAGTGTCATAAAGCCACCAGATATGCGTCCGCCCACATTATTACATCATTATAATCCATGAATGAAGCTTGATATAAATCCCTTAACCCAAATTTTTAAAATATTAAATAATTATTGCTGCCAGACCATGCATCCAATCAGGTTGAAATTTAAAACAAATATTCCCCATGATGAATAGACAATAATTTTGACGTTTCATGTTGATTCATGAAGTGGATAAAGAGAAATATATATTTTTATGATTTTCGTTCAATCTAACATGTCTGCCAGACCATGTGACCTATTAATTATTCGGGAACAACCTGGGATCCCCAAGGCTTGGGGAACATGTGGGTGAAGCTTCCCCCTCGATCTGTCAAGCCGTTCTGAACAAGGTGATTTATAAAGGTTTCAGGGTAAATCAAATATGGCTGCCAAACCATGTGACCTATGATGTCATAGGTGGACAACTTTTGTTCCTCATGGATAGGCAATCATACCCTGTAGAGTTTTGCTTCAATCTGTTCAGCCATTTCGGAGAAGAAGATTTTTGAAGATTTTTATATTTTAAAAATATGACTGCAAAACCACATGAGTGATGATGTCATCAATTCCACCCCTCCCCCCCCCCCATACAATTTATCCCTAGATGACCCTCAAAATTTTTCATACTGATCAGATGAAGTGTTCAACTTATGCAATTATGACAGCATAACGAAGCCACCTATGACATCATCAAACTAGAATGGCACTGTTTCACATCATGATGTTGCCAGATATGCCTCCTCCCACAATATTACATCATTATACATACAGGTCCAAAGTTTGATTTAAATCCCTGAACCCAGATTCAAAATATTAAATAATTCTGGCAACCAAACCATGAGACCATTCAGTCTGAAATTTAAAACATATATTCTACATGACTACTAGATCATAACTGTGATGTTTCATGTCAATTGATGAAGCAGTTCAAGATAAATATATTTCTAAAGATTTTTGTTCAATCCAATATGGCTGCCAAACCATATGACCTATGACATCATTGGTGTAGAAAATTTTGTTCCTCATGGATAGGCAATCACACCTGCAAAGTTTTGCCTCGATCTGTTCAGCTGCTTCAGAGAAGATTTTTGAAGGTTTAAAAAATAAACAATATGGTTGCCAAACCACAATACCAATGACATCATCAATTTTTCTTTTCAGCTGACCAATTTATCCCCAGATGACCCTCAATAATTTTCATACTGATTAGATAAAGTGTTTGCCAAATGCAATTAAGACGTCATCACGAAGGCCAACCAATGAAATCATCTGATGCAAAACTTGTTCCCCATGGAGAGTACTTGACATGTGCCAAGTTTCATCTTTTACCATGGAGCAGTTTTGGAGATACAGAGGTCCAACGGTTTCCCTTTTTTCCAACTTGGCTGCCACACCACATGACCTATGACATCAAAATTATCATTAAAACATTCTCCATGAGTAGTCGCACATATGGTGAAAATTTTGTGTCAATCGGAGAAGCGGTTTCAGAGAAAACTAGCATGGATGGATATCTGGACGGACAACCCGAAAAACTTCGTCAGCAAAGGCTTAAAAAAAAGAAACAATAAAGACCTGTGATGTTACTTGTTCCACGACTTGTTCAGGTGTTCTGTGATGAGAGATTATCTGATGCTCATCACATTCCTCACAATTAGAAATCACCATTATCGAACAAGAGGATGTGGAAAGCATTTGGTCTGCGATCAAGCTCCTTGTGAGATGCTCATAACTTTGGTCCTCAATACAAGCAACTCCAAATGCATTAACGAATCAGATGTCTTAAATTAAATGCACGGATAATCCACGGCATACGCTCAGTCAAAGCAGTGTGTCCCAGAGAATCAGGCAACACCTATAAATGGCCATCATTCAAGCAAGCTACAATACCACACGACATCTCTCCAAAACGCACAAAGCCATCACTGCCTGTTATACCTCGACTGAGCAAACATGCAACGGACTTCGACAGACAGCAACACAAGCAACTCTACACAAAGCCATTATAAAACACACAAACAAGAGTCAGTTGCTGCAGTAACCGTAAGCATGCATGCACTCCATTTGGATGAATCCCTATATTGTTTATATTCAAAACAAGAGGGGGTGTAAATTATCTGACCAGTACAAGTCTTGCTTTGATAAAAACAAAAGCAATGAAAAAAAAAGGATTGGAAATTCAAACGTGGATGCATTTGTATAACTGTCGTGTTTCAAAAATCTTGTAAATATTTTCAAGTGTTTGTGTGGATGTTTGTGCGTTCGTACGTTATTCTTTCATAGTCGAACCATAGCACAGGGAGCCCCCAGATTTTGGGTGTAGCTACTTCAGAATCTGGGCAAGGATTCAAGCAACCGCACATTGGCTGCTATATTGGAATTTGGGATCAGGTAGTGTTGTCGCTGGTCCGCAGGCAAAAGATAACCACCATGAGGACAATAACTCCAGAGCTTTTCAATGTCCAACACATCCCGAAACCATCGCCGGGAAAAACTCACCCGGTCAGGCAGCACCGGGTATCCCCCTCCCACCACCCACAAGCAGCGCCAGGTAGCTCCTGCTCATATTTTATAAGGAAGAGAATAAATTAACGTTGCAAAACAGGTGTGCATGTGCATATGTCAGTTCTGTAATTACACAAGTATGTACTTGCTGCAATGCAGCTCAAAGCGAGGAGAAAAACTCTCAAATCCTCAACTTCCTATTTCTTGGAGAAAATCGTTGCATTATGATTGTAGTACCACCTTCCCTACTTTTCCTTCCCTTTGTGTGGTCGACAAACAGCGGCATCATGTAAAATGAGATGAAGAGACTTTGGGAGAGGGCGAAAGGGTAAACCTGAAGATGAGAGGAGGATAAAGCTTCCTCTCAGCAATAGGATTAACAAATGAGAATGAAGTCAAATGAGATTAATCCTCTGCGAAAGGTCGAAAGGTCACGTGAGAGTTCAAAGACAAAATAAAATGCTATATGGTTGCATTCAAGAACAGCTTCCATTATTCTTGAAATATTAAACTCCAGTTAATTCACATTATGGAATGCATTTACCCTCATCATTCTGCTGTCGAAACCGAGTGCCCCAGTTTGGGAGAACACATTGAAACCTTTGCGAATCCTTCAGTAATCCTTCAGTGATCCACATATATATTACTGGGAAAGGAACAATCAATAAGCTACATGAATGTATTTAATTCCATTATATAACTATCAAATGCCACTTATAGCTTTGCTGCCGGGAATACTAAGATGTGGGGGGAGGGGTGGAAATAGGGGGAGAGAGAGAGAGAGAGAGAGAGAGAGAGAGAGAGAGAGAGAGAGAGAGAGAGAGAGAGAGAGAGAGAGAGAGAGAGAGAGAGAGAGAGAGAGACAGAGACAGAGACAGAGACAGAGACAGAGACAGAGACAGAGACAGAGACAGAGACAGAGACAGAGAGAGAGAGAGAGAGAGAGAGAGAGAGAGAGAGAGAGAGAGAGAGAGAGTGTGTGAGAGAGAGGCGAGAGAGAGAGAGAGAGAGAGAGAGAGAGAGAGAGAGAGGTCTGGGGGAGTTAGGACCCATGAAGTTACAAATTTAATTATCCACTTACATTGGGTTGTAGATCAGATAAATTAAGTTTCAGATTTTTCGGATAAGGATTTTGGTTCAACCAATTGTGGCTGGAATACCACTTCACCGATGATGTCATCATTATAACCCTATATACCCCATGGGGAGTTGATTACACATGCTAAGTTTAATTTTTTTCTTTTAATCGGTTTCAGAGAAGATGATGACCAAGTATTTTGCTTTCATCAAATATGGCTGCCATACCATGTGACCTATGATGTTAGATTTAGCAATAAAATATTCTCCATGGGTGGCTTATCTGATGTTTAAAGTTTCACAATGAACAATAAATAAACAAAACAAGCCGGGAAGCGACGATGGTTCACGGGCATTATTAAACAATGCCACAATAGGTACAATTGAGTTAGTAGAAGCTTTTGAGGAAGCCCTACCATAAAAACCTGTCTCTTCCGCTAAAATTGACCAAATCAAATCGGATTTTTTATATGTTGTACTTATGGACATTATGAACAGCTTCTAGGCAATGAAATTGCGACAAAAAAATCGAGAAAAATAAATAAATAAATAGTTAGATCTGCCCACAAGGGGCGTGGGACGCCCCTCATACAAAAAGACACAACTAGACCATGATATCTAGCTTGTGTCCAAGTTTCATCAAGATTGCATCAAACGTCATGGAGCTATGCTTTGGAGAGAGTCACAAACAGAAAGACTGACAGACACACATACACAACGAAAATAGTGGTCACTGCTGGCTCCCGCGAACCAAAGTATATACAGGATATATTCTTCTTCTTCTTCTTCTTCTTCTTCTTCTTCTTCTTCTTCTTCTTCTTCTTCTTCTTCTTCTTCTTCTTCTTCTTCTTCTTCTTCTTCTTCTTCTTCTTCTTCTTCTGATCCTCTTCCCTTTATATGGGGTGAGGTCTGATGGCGACAAGCTTCTGCCCTGCCTTGACCAGTCCTCCAACACTTTCTCTCCTCGGCTAAACTGACTGATTGACTGACTGATATTAAAGATCGGTACCTTCCGGGTGACGTAGAAAGCTGAAATTTCGCGTGCCGCCGGACATCGAAGCCGATGCACCAGGAAAAAAATCACAGAACTGTAGGAAAGCATCCGTAAATGAAAAGATAAATAAATGAAAATAAATAAATGAAAAAAAATGGAGGTGAGCGACCCGAGACAATGGGGAAGCACGGTAATTTTGCACACAGATGGACATGAAATCCGATACACTGGGAAAAATCACAGAACCATCGGAAAGCATCCGTAAATAAAAATATAAATAAAGGAAAATAAAAAAAATTAAAATAAGTGAATGAAAAAAACAAATGCAGGTGAGCGACCCAAGACAATGGGGAAGCACTGATTGTTATTCCTTCCAATGTGTAAGGATACCCTGCTAGTTTATATGTGTGTATATATATATATATATATATATATATATATATATATATATATATATATATATATATATATATATATATATGTATATATATATATATATATATATATATACATATATATGTACGAATAAAAGCCAGTGTGTGGTGTGTGTGTCAGTGCGTGTGTGTGTGTGTGTGTGTGTGTGTGTGTGTGTGTGTGTGTGTGTGTGTGTGTGTGTGTGTGTGTGTTTCAGAGTGTGTGTCTCCTCCATAACTCCAAAACTAGAAAACTTAGCAGCCTGAAACGTTGCATGCACACAAAAAAAACTAGAAGGAAGTGTGGAAGTGGAAATTGGGTGTTTGGGATAATTAAAGCACCCCTTTTGAAGATAATTAATGGCCTTATTTAATTACATCGTTCATCAGGTGATCCTCGGCCACCTTGCTGTCTGGAGTCTAAAGGCGTTTCCTGGGTAACCTCACTGTGGTCTGAAGCCATCATGTTTTTTTGCTTGCTCATCCATGCGCTAAATTGGAACAGGCTGCAACGATTTCTCAACAATCAAGTTTTTTTTCACTTTCCTCATATCATATAATCGAATGCCTGTTCATCATAGCCTCAAATTGCTGGGTATATTACAATGCTTATAAACGCCTTTAGATGCCAGCTTCCGTGGCTTTATTTCAATTGTGCATACTAGTGCGTGCCCATACGTGCGTGCCCGTACGTGCGTGGCCATACGTGCAAAAAAAAAACAACAAAAAAAACTTTTAAACCGCGTGCCAGAAACAACAACTACACAGGCCGTTCCTTCGCTCTCGCATGCCCGTACGTGTGTGGCCCCGTACGTACATACAGAAAAAAAACTTTCAAACAACCATACAGGTCGTTCCTATGCTTTCGTAAACGACGACTGGATTGGGCATTGTGTTTATCTATAAATGCGCATAAGAAATCGAGAAATTATTTGAATACAGTAACTCATCACCATCCGGAAGTCCGTATGTTGCAACCCGTAATGGGGAACGCGCTCTCACTTGGCCATAACTTGGGAATCACTTGTCTGATTAATTTCAAACCTTTTGAAAGGCAAGCAAACAGAGATTGCTGGAATTATAGATTGATAGAAGATAGATACTGTGGGTGTAAAATGCCAAGCAACGTGTCCTGTCATTAGTAACTAAGGCGCCCTTTCCCCACCGGCCACGGCTACGCAGCAACGTGTCCTGTCATTGGTTTGGTAAATAAATGGCCAGAACTTGGGAACCACTTGTCCGATTAATATCAAACCTTGAAAAGGCACATACTTAGGTCCCCAGCAATATAGCTGGCAAGTTTCAATTAGATTGGACCAGCGGTTGTCGAGAAACAGCAGTCACGCACGCACGCATGCACGCACACACACACACACACACACACACACACACACACACACACACACACACACACACACACACACACACACACACACACACATTGTTGAAATTATAGATCGATGAATAACTGAGAGAATTTTGAAAACTTAGCATCATTCAAACATGTAAGCTCCAGATTTGAAAGTATCAGCAGTTCCGACTCCCTCAAAAAAGTGTTGATTTGTCCAATTCGGACATTGCACGGGCGTTTCCGGATGCATAGTTGTATCGACAGCAATTGATAATCGCTTGCCAAGTCAGGCGTTCTGTTGGAGTGCTTGAGTGCTGAAGCCGCTTACCGAGCTGTACAGTGCAGTTCCTGTTCTGATCGGAATGTACAGTCGACAGTTACTACAAGGTAGAGTTACGTATATAGCACGCACGGACGTGGTACATATGGGTGGATTTGGATCTGAACGGACTCTCCACATGTGTGTGGACATGCCATGCCTGCTACAGGTGCCGTGGTGGCAAAGTTTCATCCCGTATCTTATGGAGGTTCTATCAGGTTTCTCTTTGGCCTCGTGCCTGTTTCTAAAGCATTTGGTGATCGGATTTGCTTTTCAAAGGTTAAATGGTTTCTCTTTATGAGTTTCAGAGCAAAATATATTTGATAATGCCCGATTTCTGAGCTATTTGCCATATTAACGTATTTTCTAAGTTACGAAGCCAATTTTTTTCCACCCATCACACACAGCTGTTTATAAAGAATAATGTTTGTGAACATATCCCTGAAACGTCAAAGTAAATGTAACGTTGTTTTTCAGTGAAAGCTACTCAAGGTTTCTGGGTTGTATACAGTAAGTACTGCAGTTGTTAATCACACTGACTCCAACTTGCCGATTCCCGAGAAATTGCCGATATCGGCCAAGCACGTCTGTGGTGTGGTGTGTGTGTGTGTGTGTGTGTGTGTGTGTGTGTGTGTGTGTGTGTGTGTGTGTGTGTGTGTGTGTGTGTGTGTGTGTGTGTGATCTCCACGTGTGGTGGGTGGGTGGCAGGAGTTGAAGCAGATACCAATCAGGTGGGTTTGTGTGTTTGTGTATGTGTGTGTGTGTGTGTGTGTGTGTGTGTGTGTGTGTGTGTGTGTGTGTGTGTGTGTGTGTCGTTGATTGGTATTTACATATGCGAGTTTCAGAATGTGGAATTGAGTCCTCCCAGGGCGGGCTCAAAGTATCCGCCTTTATTTCAATAAAGGGTCACTATTCATGGACCAAGCTGTGAAGTTTTCTGTTCTGAAAGATTTGTGTCAAGGGCTCTCTTTAGGATCGTCGCTGAGCCCTGGACACCTTCCAACTGTAGTTCGTTTGTAATAATATTCCCAGAGATGGTTCTTAACTCACCTGTAAAGTAGTTCCGGGGAGCGTATGGGATGGCGTGTCCGTCGTCCATCCACAAATACTTGCAACTTCTTCTCAAAAACTACACACACGATTTCAATGAAATTTGACCACAACCATCATCACCCGTGATGGTATAAAAAAAAAAAAACCTTGATGGCGTGAGTCTGAAGGGGGTCTACAGAGGGAGTTTACGGGGGGGCTTGGGGAGGCTGGGGGAGTGGGCTGCCTTCTCAAAGAGGTATTTGCTTTCTTCTCAAGTGATGCACACAATTCCGATGAAACTTCACGACAACCTTCATCACCCATGACGTACCAAAGTTTTTCATGACATAAGAAAAATCTGGCTCTCATGGGATTTAAGGGGGTTGCCCCACAAAATATTGTTCTGGAAATGGCCCTTAGTTGGCTACTAAATATAGGATTAGCTCAGATCCCCCATTAAATGCATGTTTAGCCAGGCTGTTCGGTAAAATGGATGTTACCTGTGCGGCTGGAGGTGTAGGATTCCTGTTTATTGTTCGTACAGTGGTTGTGTGCCGAGGGCTTCTTCTTCCTTCCTTCCCCTCTCCGGATGAGGCCCCGCCCAGTCGGCTGAGAGGGAGTGGCCAGAAAGAGGAAGTAAAACGAAGGGGAGGAGTTTGTCGGCTTCGTAAAAGGGGAGGAGCGAGTGGCTTCGAAGCGAACGAACGAAGAAGAGGCAGTGGTGATTCTGCCAGGAGAGCAACTGGACTTAGGCGCACCGGGTCTGCCTTCTGTGGCCTGGAGAAGCGAGCCAGGGCCGAAGGAAAGGCAGGGAAAGGAGTGCAGGAGGTGTGTCTGCCCTCGGCAGCGAACGGAGACCTCTTGGAGTGGTTCAGTTTTGGGAGAAGTACAAAAACGGCAGTCGGTTTTGAGACCACGAGCGCCGAAAGGAAAAGGAAAGCGAGTGGTGCGATCGGCAGGGAGAGGACCCGGCTGCTGTGTGAGTCTGGAGTCAGCTTCGAGCGGAGGTCATCGACAGGTTCAACCTGCGTCTAACGACGGAGCCTCAGACTGTCCCTACTCACCTGACGGCTCGACGACGTCTTGGAATCTCATGGACCCAGCCTGCCGGAGCCCGGCACCTCGATTTGGCCTTGTCTGGTGAACAGGCCAGGCCTGGACTTGTATACTGGACCTTATAGGAAACCAGCTGGGACCCATCGTCGGTCTGGCGGTCTTGTTTCGTCGACCATACGTGGGGTCAGAGCGTGCGAGGCCGCGTGCGGTGCGAAAAAGGAAGGCGAGCGCCATCTTTCTACGCGGCGTGTTCGAGTGGACATCCGTGGACATCGGCTTGTTACGAGCGACATTCGTGCTTTTGACACTTTCCTCTCGTCCATGAAACATCACCAAGTACTCTGTCTTGACTGCATGCTGTCTGTCTTGTCTGCATGTTGTTTAAGGTATATCTCGGTAGGGACCCCCTCGATACCCGTAATCCATAGTTCCCTAGTTAAGAACGGGTTAGAGATTAATTAAAACATTGTCGTGAATGTTTTGCTTGTGTTGTGTTCCCCAATGTTCCCCAATAAATCTGGTTGATTCGGATGAAGTTGCCGCTATGGATTAATTTGTGTCACGTCGAGGAACGATCCATTTGATTGGCATATAAAACCAAAATGGTTACAGACTGGCGGAAAACGCTCGGCATCTGACAAAACCAGTCTGTAACTGGGGTCTATTTCCCCAACTGGTAAGGTCCATGATTACGTTGGTATCGCGATTGAAGATGTGTGACCCGAGGCCTATGCCGAGCTAGCTGGCGTTATAACCCCGGAGAAGGCGGTGGTGAAGGTGGCGCCAAGAGTCGGGTGAGAATCCCGCCACCCCGGATCCGCAACAGTATGTATTTGCTTTCTTCTCAGAAACTACACACGCAATTCTGATGAAACTCAACCACCATCTTCGCCACCCGTGATGTACTAATGTTTGCTTATGACAATAAAATAGATTGGGGTCAAAGGGGTTCTGCAAGGAGGGGGGTGGGGGGCGTTCCCATGAGGAAGCAAAAAATAATTATATTCATTTTATTCCCAATTATGTTCACTTGTCGCTGGTACTTTTTTAATTGAACATAGTTTAAAATAAGGTCTTACGTTTGTACTGGAGTAAATTGATTGTCAGTATCCCCCCCCCTAACCCCCCTCCACCGAGAGTCTTTTGACCTCCATAGTGACATAGATGAACATACAAGTAAAGTAGAATTGTATCTTACGAAATCCCATGTGCCTTTTATTTATCTCATTGAAATACATATAACCAACAGTAGTATCTCCAATGTTTAAATGGAACTGCCCAGCCGCTGAAGAGAAGAACGCCTTATTGGCACCTCATTGTCTATCAGAAATTTAAAACTTTGGAAGGCTACTGGAGCAAACATCTTGCTGTTGAAGGAAAATTAAATAACTTTATTGGCTTTTGATGGCAAAGTCCTTGCTATCTGCATGAACCCTCCACCCTCTCTCTCTGCCTTTCCTCCCTAAACTTATCATCCTTTCTTCAAGGGTAACACTGCAAACTTTTGCCAAGAGTGTTATTATTTCCCTCCGTTTTCTTTTTTTTAACAATATGGCTCACGAATTACGTGACCGATGTAGTCATATTTTTTTTTCTGTGGAACATTTTATCCATAGATGACCCTCATAAATTTTCATACTGATCAGACATAACATTCTACATATGCAATTATGATGTCATAACATCATAACGAAGGCACCTATGACGTCACAAAAAATCACATTCCCCATGAGGATTACTTGGCACCTGCCAAGTTTCAATTTTTTCCTTGGTGCGGTTTCAGAGATACAGAAGTCCAATGTTTTTCAGTTTTTCCAACATGGCTGCCACACCACATGACCTATGACATCATAATTATCAATAAAACATTCTCCATGAGTAGTTGCTCCTGTATTGAAATTTTTTTTCTGAATCCAACAAGCGGTTGCAGAGAAAAACACTCAAGTTCTTTGTGGACAAACAGACAAACAGACCCAAATGCAATACCCTCTCCTTCAGCGAGGGTAACTAGAATGGTACTCGGTAGAGCGTAGTTAGAGCTGCCAGGCTGAACAGTTACATATTTTTTGTTAATACATGGTCAAGGCTCGTGAAAGAGCTTGGACACAGAACAGATGAGGAAGGATACAACGTCACAACAGGAGAAAGGTTAAACAGCAAAAACAGGGTGGAGGGAGAAAGTAGACGAGATGGACAAAGAAGGGATGCAGGTAATGATGAGGGGTAGGGGAGAAAGCAATGGGTGGACAAGATGGAAACATCAGCAAAATTTTGGGAGGGGTGGGTAGTAGTTGAATGGGTGCAGAAAAGATCATGGTTTTGGATGGGGGATGACTTGTGATGGTGGTGAACACCTGTCTTGAAGACCTGGAGAGAAGAATGAGGTTGAAGATAGTGTGGAAGATGGTTGCACAGGTGGGGGGGGGGAAGAGGAATAAATGAGTGGACGTCAGCAGTGATCCTGGATTTAGGCAGTTTCACTAGTTTTGCATCCCACCGAAGGCCGGACCTGTATCCGGACCTGAACCAAAATCGAATCAGGTTGTTCTTGTCACCTCACCAACTCATCCACCTAGTTTTGTCACAAGTCATCCACAACTTTTTCAAGTATCATGCAAAACATCGTTTTTGGCCCTATCTTTTTACTTTTAAATCACTTTTAAATTCCCCCCTATCACTTTTAAATTCTCGTATCTGGATCCGGATTCGGATCTTCACCAAAAATGAATCAATTCTTCCTTTTCACACACCCAACCTGTCCACCAAGTTTAGTCCGAATCTATTCACAACTTTTTGAGACGTCCTGTTCACAGACAGACAGGGGTGACCACATAACCTCCGTCCACCATAAAGACAAAAATAAATCAGTGAAGTACTTGAGGTATGGGATCCTTGCAGCATTGAATGACATCCCTACAACCGACCATTTCATCATCACTATTTTTTCATCTGTAAAACACACCTCTTGAATCAACCAAGCCTTGTCCTTCCTTCCCAGCATACAAGATGAGAGTCGATCAACACATCATCCCACATAGAAAGAACATTTGCAATTCACAATTCGAGTGGTTAAATTCAGGGTGTCCAAAAAGTCACCTCGGGATTTAGAAATTAAATAACATTTATGTTTTTTAATAATTTGTTTTTCTTTTCTTTTCAGAATTTAGATTAACATTTCGAAATTACCCATGGAAAAATTAGCAACTGAACAAAGAACCAAAATCGTGGAATTTTATGATAAAGTTTCATCGATCAATTATTCTCACCCAAAGAGCATGGATTACCGAATAATTTCGCGAAATTCAGAAATTTCTTGGCCATCACGTTCTCCTGATTTGATGCCTCCCGATTATTTTCTTTGGGGTTACCTCAAGGAGCGTGTATACATCAATGAACCCCATACAATTCAGCAGCTCAAGGACAACGTCTGTGCAGAAATTTGAGGGTTGCAGCCAGAGTTATTGTCCGCTATTATGGAAACTGCTGTCGAAAGAGCCCGTCTCTGCGAATCCGAAAATGGAGGACATCTCAGCTGCATCATTTTTCATAAATAAAGCAAATTTATCTACATTTTGTAAATTTTCTTTTGGTATAAAAAATAATTACAAATTATTAAAAAACAGAAATGTTATTTAATTTCCAAATCCAAAGGTGACTTTTGGGACACCCTGTATGTATATATATATATATATATATATATATATATATATATATATATATATATATATATATATATATATATGTATAATGTTTTGCCCAAATCACTTATTGCATGCCAAGCTAATCCATGAGTTGTATCCAACAACTGCCGCGAGTGTCTGAACTGTATCATAACACTCAAAAGCATAATTATTGATTGCAAAAATCAAAGATTTAAAATCTAATCCGTTGGAGAGATGTAAATGTACCGACTCAGAAAAAGCAGAGCACATTTGTTCGTAAGATGAAGGAGCAATTACCATCCTCATCCTTCGTGGCTTTTCACTCGCATAATGATTGTTATATAAAAGTGAATATTGAAAAATACATTACATTTTATACTTTGCCATATGAAAGATGAGTCGAGAGACTCCGATTTGTTATATCCATATCCACATCGCGGATGTGCTGTGAGCAATGCCATATTGTACTCAAAGAACAAATGTGTGTCCTTGGAGGGAGCGGTAGTCTGCCAAAAAATCCAACTTCAGTTTTATTTGGAATACAAGCTGGTTTAAAATTAAAATGGATGGAATCAACAAGAGGTTATTTCAGGAATGTTAACCTCCGTCGGAAGCAAGGAAAAGTTAGCACACCTCAATGTCTTGTCGATTTCCTTAATTGTTCTACCTGTCTGCTGATGCAGATCGACATGGGCCTTCACCAACAAGACGAGTTCTTCATTCCACATTTAAAATTAATTATCTCACCTATCTCCAGGATACTTACTTCTGGACATGTTATAAATTTGATTACATTTTTCCCTCCCCATTTTCTGGCAAGAACAAACACAAGAAATGCAGAATCACAGTTGCAGGCTTGATGCACCTTTCCCATAGTAATCATCCCATCGCAGCAAGGTTTGCAGATGGTATTAGCAAAAGGAAGAACTCGCAGTAAAGCCGAGGTCTCCTCGGGATAACCATGCAGAGCTAAACAGAAGCTCCATAATATAAAAATAAAGAACATTCACGATTGATGCTTCAATTTATGCCTGCAATGGGATTACACTCAAAGGCACAGATGATCATAACCTCAACACCACTCAACACATATCCTCAAGGTAACTACCTGTTCTCTTCGCCTTTTGCTGGCAGTGTTCACACTTAATGCACACACCCATCATCAATTTGTTATTTTGCCTCGCATTTCAGTTTGAGGCAATTTAAACCTCCCTTTGCAATAAATAAACAGAAGTTTGCACAATCACCAGGAGGGGGGAATTTTACTCTGGCGTAAAGGAATTGAACTGGTCCTGTGGCTGTGAGATACATGATGACTGCAGCTTAAGGAGCTACTCTCACTACTCTGAAGGAACAAGGAGACTGTTATGACCAGAGATGAGTGATGCTGCAAACCAGGCTTCCATTTTGGCCAGGGTTCTCACTCACAAAGGTATACTCTGCAAAAGACACCATGGGAGCTCTAATGTCAACAGCAAAGAGCAAGGAGTGATTCAAGTGTTTTGCATTCCCTTCATAAGGACAACATACTCTCTGTTGCAATTCCCTGAGTGTAAAGCACCACTGTGACAGCTTATAGTCTTAATTAGAAAACGGATCAATGAAGAACTAGAAAGCATCTTGAAATGCAAAGCCCGTCTGCAATTTGCTTTGTACTCGAATGTGGACTATTTGTACTTAATGTGACTTTTCCCATTGACATTTTGACCCAATTATTAATTAGCGTTCTCTATATTCTCATAAGAAGGGTTTGTTGAAAATTTGATGACAAAAGCTCAAATGGTTAAACAAAAAAAAGTTGTGGCCTGGGAATTCACACGCACACGCATACATGGGTGCACATACACGTGTGTGAATGCATGCAGACACACACACGCACGCGCACACACACACACACACACACACACACACACACACACACACACACACACACACACACACACACGCACACACACACACCTCCCATTGTGCGGGCAGACTAGCTCGCTATTAAAGGGGTCTGTAGGAGACTCACATTACACTTTTGGAGATTGATGCACCATTGAAAGACATTACACTCTGTCCAACTAATTGCAACAATCCCACATTTCTTAGGCCATGACATGTCTCTCTCACTCCCTCTGTATCTGTTTCACTCTCTGCCTCTCCCTCTGTGGCTGTCTGTCTGTCTCTCTCCCTCTCTCTGGATCACTCTGTCTCTCTCTCTCTCTCTCTGGATCACTCTGTGTCTCTCTCTCTCTCTCTCTCTCTCTCTCTCTCTCTCTCTCTCTCTCTCTCTCTCTCTCTCTCTCTCTTTCTCTCTCTCTCTCTCTCTCTCTCTCTCTCGCTCTGTAGCTGGATCACTTTCCCTCTCCCTCTGTGGCTGGATCACTCTCCCTCTCTGTAATGTAAGTCACGACATTTGTCGGTTAGTGAAGAGTTACAATACCATTCATGTTCTGAGCGGATGTTCTGGGTGAAGCTTGGAGTGAAGGCTCTGGGTGCAGCTCATGTTGTGGAGCTTATACTGTGCTGCGAGGTTCATATCGATCCATAAGGACATCGGTGTGACGAGGCCTATTCTATGTTTTATCTACGTATAAGCGCTACTTGTTAAGGAGGACTAAAGGAGTCAGTATATCTCTCTATGTGGCTGATTAATTGTTAGACTTCATGAAGTAAGAAAGATTGGAATGTATTTTTTTTTACTTGTTTTCATGTAAACGCATTGCACGTCACGTACCTTCAGGCCATTTGCATTATGTATTTTGGCACCATTTGAGGTCTGTTTCATGTTCATTTGATTTATTGTATTTGATTTATAGTGGAACTGCAATGCATTTCTGAAGTATTGTTGTCACAAAACAACATCATTCCTTTGTAGTTTTACGGAGCCTTTGGGAGCTCTTCAGAGCTTTCTCGAAACATTTTTGGGAAAGAATAAATGGCCAAAGTCTTCTGTATGAACACTACTTCTTGTGTCGATATCTGCGTACGACATCCACCGAACCTGCGATCTGCGATACGATGATTACGAAACCTCTATCGGCAGATAAGTGCTTGCTGCCATTAAACTCTCTCTCTGTGACTGTCCCACACTCTCTCACTCTCACACACTCTCTCTCTCTCTCCCTCGATCTCTTTATGTAGCTGGATCACTCTCCCTCTCCCTCTGTGGCTGGATCACTCTCCCTCTCCCTCTGTGGCTGGATCACTCTCCCTCTCCCTCTGTGGCTGGATCACTCTCCCTCTCCCTCTGTGGCTGGATCACTCCCTCTCCCTCTGTGGCTGGATCACTCTCCCTCTCCCTCTGTGGCTGGATCACTCTCCCTCTGTGGCTGGATCACTCCCTCTCCCTCTGTGGCTGGATCACTCTCCCTCTCCCTCTGTGGCTGGATCACTCTCCCTCTCCCTCTGTGGTTGGATCACTCTCCCTCTCCCTCTGTGGCTGGATCACTCTCCCTCTTCCTCTGTGGCTGGATCACTCTCCCTCTCCCTCTGTGGCTGGATCACTATCCCTCTCCCTCTGTGGTTGGATCACTCTCCCTCTCCCTCTGTGGCTGGATCACTCTCCCTCTCCCTCTGTGGCTGGATCACTCTCACTCTCCCTCTGTGGCTGGATCACTCTCCCTCTGTGGCTGGATCACTCCCCCTCTGTGGCTGGATCACTCCCTCTCCCTCTGTGGCTGGATCACTCTCCCTCTGTGGCTGGATCACTCCCCCTCTGTGGCTGGATCACTCCCTCTCCCTCTGTGGCTGGATCACTCTCCCTCTCCTTCTGTGGCTGGATCACTCTCCCTCTCCCTCTGTGGTTGGATCACTCTCCCTCTCCCTCTGTGGCTGGATCACTCTCCCTCTCCCTCTGTGGCTGGATCACTCTCCCTCTCCCTCTGTGGCTGGATCACCCTCCCTATCCCTCAGTGGCTGGATCACTCTCCCTCTCCCTCTGTGGCTGGATCACTCTCCCTCTCCCTTTGTGGCTGGATCACTCTCCCTCTTCCTCTGTGTCTGTCCATCTTGTCTCTGTCCATCTTGTCTCTCTCTCTCTCTCTCTCTCTCTCTCTCTCTCTCTCTCTCTCTCTCTCTCTCTCTCTCTCTCTCTCTCTCTCTCTCTCTCTCTCTCTCTCTCTCTCTCTCTCTCTCTCTCTCTCTCTCTCTCCACTATTTGCAATTATTTCAGATGTCCTCCATCTGGAAGTTTTGCACTATTCTGGAGAAAGAGGATTATTGTAATTTTGGTCTTGGTGCAAATTCTCCTGAAGTGCAGCTTCAGGTTTTTGCCACGACCCTCTCTGAGAAGATGGTGCATAGACTTGCATGCTTCAGAAACCAGCCTGCATATGTTACCAGCTGAATGTGTTTCAAAAATAACTGGCTGCATATTCTAAACGATGTCACTTCATTGATTGATGCTTCAATTCAAAGTCAGAGTGGTCAACCATGAATGATTCATCACATTATTGTCAGTTGAGCAATGAACACATAATTCTGAGACTCATTACATTGTAGATTGATGACCTGGATTATCTGTATTATATTATTTATTATTTCAGGAAACAACAGACATTTGACTACAGCTTTGTATGCAAGGTCAAGGCTCATGGAAGAGCTAATACACTGAACTGATCAGGATGCAACAGAACAAAAGCAACAGTAGAGAGAGAGGGAGAGAGAGAGAGAGAGAGAGAGAGAGAGAGAGAGAGAGAGAGAGAGAGAGAGAGAGAGAGAGAGAGAGAGAGAGAGAGAGAGAGAGAGAGAGAGAGAGAGAGAGAGAGAGAGAGAGAGAGGAGAGGTGGGGGTGGGGGGGAGGGGAGAATATCAACAGCAGGGTTGAAGGACAAAATAGACAGACACTTGGACAAATATTGGGTGTGGGGTGGAATGATGGGTTGGGGAGAATGCATGGAGTGGACAAGATGGATACAAGAGTAAACTCTCGGGAAGGAAAAACTGGAAATTTGGAAGCAGGTGGGGGGTTAACGAGGGAAGAAAGAGAATCATGGTTTTGGACGGGGATGATTTGAGATTGTGGCGAACACCTATCTTGAAGACTTTAAGGGAAGGATGAGATTGAAGAGAATATGGAAATTGGTTCAACAGGTGGGGAAAAAGAGGAACAAATGAGTGAAGGTGAGCAGTGATTCTGTGTCATGGCATTAAAAAAGAAGTCTCCGTTCAAATAATCATTGTTGTCTGATCTGAGAATCCTCGATCCTGAAGAGTGCACCACCCAGTGATTTTCCTAATGCTGTCATTCACCAAGCGTATCACTTTCCTCAGCAGAAACAGCTACAATTGAAGCCAATCCAGTTGCTGATCTGAATGCTGACACCGATCTGATTCATGCTGATGCCTCAGTTGAGTTGATATCACCGCATTGTCTCCTTGTCAATTATGTGATGTTTATATGTAAGGTCTCATCTTGTTTGCACTATTACTATTTAATTGTGCCGATGCATTTTTATACCAAGTTATCATGATGTTTTGGAAATGGCTCGTAGTGGTTAATAAAGCATAGAGTAGAGCACTTATATCCTTAAAGTGAATGTCAAGCAAAAGTGCAAAATAATTAATTGTGCTATTAGATATCTGTTGCTTATATGTCTAATTAGATGACGACTGCCTTTCCTAGTGTCTGTATCTAAAATTATCAACCTGTTTGACCCCATTTTTATGGTTCTGCCCTCTCCAATCAGTCTTTTATGGTTTTTAACTTTTTCTATGCCGGCAGCAAAAGTTTCGGCAGAAAAAGCCATCAAGTTGTCATAACCGGAGCAGGTTTCCTCAGAGAGAGTTCACAGAGGGGTCGCGTCGCCTACCCAGCCAAGCAGTGGCCAATGGTGAGGGTCATGGTATGTCATCGGTCATGCATTGGCCCGAGGGCATCAAGGTAGGGGGAACAACGGAAGTTAGAAGAGAACGCCCTGAGTGGACCGCTGGAAGCTGCGGCTGCCCGAGAACTTCCGCATGGAAGCTATGCCCCCACCCAGCGAGAGCCATGCTTGGCTCTCCTCTGTTCGGCTCACGTCAAGAGACATTAACCTCAGCTGCCTGCCTAAACTTGTCCTGCAGGCTTGTTGGGTTTGCCAGAACTCTTCTGTCCTGTCATTCCCACTTTGTCTTTCTATCGTGAGTGCCTGAAGCCTTAAGGACGGATCTCCCTTTCATTTCTTTGTAGGTGCATATCTGCAGAGGGTTCAGGGGATTGTATTATTTATTTTGGAGCTGTTATTGTTTCCTTGTGTTTCCTTCCCCTGTGCTCTTTGCTTATTAAAATAAGCCCCCCAAAATAGGTAATAGGTATTTGGTTTCTTCTCTGAAACCACACACACTATTTTGATGAAACTTGACCACAACCTTTATCACCCGTGATGTACCAAAGTTTGTTCATGGCATTAAAAAAAAAAACTCCATTGGTATTTACTTTCTTCTCCGTTATATATTTGGTGGGTCATCCCCTCTGGGGATGGGATGGGATGTATATTTTGTGGGTATATTTATAACATGGAGGCAATACCAATGGATATTGCTTCCATGATATGTCATCATCGTGAGATTAAAAAAATATATACATCTAAAAAATGCTAGCGGGACTGTATATAATATTTAATTTAGAGGGACAAGTTTATTTTGATGGTTGAAAAAGGATTTGTTTAAACCTTTTGGGTACATTACACTTGTCTTCCCTTTCAGCATACAAATAAAAAGAATATTTCCTGAGCCAACTATAGCGTAAACAACATAAAATTGTCCATGACAGAAGCAATGCAACTCCATATTAAGACCAACAACTTTTACACGTTGGTCTTGACTCATGGCAAAGCAAAGGTTCATCGGAAATAGCCTCCTCATAAATACGAAGGGAAGGTCAGAACTCATTTTCATTGGTATTCTTGGAATCAAAACATCATGGCCATTATATTGACCCTTGACAATAGTATCCAGAATATAGTGCTCCATTCACTGTTTTACAACTCATTTGGTATTGGTACCATTGACTAATTGTGCATGATCAATATTTCCAAGGCACATGATTGGAACGCCAACTGTGTCTGTGTGATGGGAAGCCGCATGGATCGACTGATTTCAGGAATTCACTCGGGTAATCAGTTACCTCATCTTCATTGAGAACCTTATCAATCAACTTGGATATCGTTTTTTGAGAGGGCAACTTTTGCAAGAGTTGTTTATCGATCACATTGGTTTGCTTATTTCTTGGAGAAAGTATAGCCCTCTCTAAGTCACCCAGTCTTAACTGATGTAGTTGTTTTCAAGATCTGGATAAACAGTGTATTTGAGTTCTTTTTTCCTGCAGTAACCATAGCCAATTCTTCAGGAATGGCAATCTGTCCATTCTCTGCATTAGCTTCTAGCTCACAATTTCCAATTTCGATGAGAAGTTATAAAAATTGGTCCACTTCTTGATTATTCTTCAAGTGGACTCACATATTGTTTTGAAGATGCAGTTTTTGGAGTGTGCCTCCAGAGATAAAAAAAAAAAAATTTGAGGAAAGCCTTGACCTCATCAGTACATGACCCATAGTTAACAATTGGCTAATAAATAATACATGACTCAAAGAGCTTCTTCTTCGAGAACCTGATCCGAGTGTGACTGCCGTCCTTCGAGACTCTCTGCTGTGCTGTGGACATGCCGCCACCCCCGCAAAGCCAGACAGACTCATCGCCGGCAGTGAACGGCAGACTAGTGTGGAGCGCACGTTTCCACGAGGCCCGGCAAATAGACAGGCCCGAGATAAAGCGCCATATCACGAGGTGGGAATGCTCAGGCGGAGCGTCCCATGGAGATACACGCTACATATACAGACCTTTAAACAGCTAGGTTAGGGATCTTTCTTCTCATGCATCTATTCTCCTCTCTTTCAATACACCCCTCCATCCCGTCTTCTGGGAATGCACAAAGAACATTATTGACTCGCAATCCCATTTTCCTCTGGCACGACACTGCACCCCTCACAGTGCATGCATCGCACCTCTCCGCTCCCACACCCAAGACACCAGTATCTTTCCAACTACCCCTCCCTCCTGGGCCACGTTGGTCAGCTGACCATGACAGCTATTTCGAGAGCACTTATCCTCACCTTTCTTGGCTCTTTAACTTTCCGTGTGTGTGTGTGTGTGTGTGTGTGTGTGTGTGTGTGTGTGTGTGTGTGTGTGTGTGTGTGTGTGTGTGTGTGTGTGTGTGTGTGATGGCACCTGTCCGAGATTAAGTAAGATTGTAAAAGATAGTTGGAATAATCCTGCTCTGTATCCTCTTTTGCAAGACACCTTTTGCAACACCCCACAAAGTCCTTGCTGTCCCTGCTGCACATAAAACATAAAACCACCATTCACTGTGCCACATACCTTTCCTCGCTTGGTTGTAAATAAATGCATTG
>NC_140972.1:73621861-73631861 GCF_056783735.1 Eptatretus burgeri | reverse complement strand
AAATAGGTCATTCCTCAAATGATCTCCAAAGATGGATCGGGTTTAAAAAAAATAACATTAAAATAGACCAATAATAATAATATCTTGTTTTCTTCTGCCATCTCACAAAATTGCAATTCCAAGGGATGAAATCAACAGGATGATCGATGTATCAAATGGTAACCACCGTGGGAAGTAAGGTGAAGCTGATGTTTCAGGTGTAAACCCTTTGTCAGAGCAAACAAGGTCATCGGAGTCGTTTGTTATGCATGCTGTTTAATGCACAATCTCGATTTTAACTGGAATTAAAAGTACTGGATATAAATGGAAAAGCACACAAATGCATACGAAGCTAGTTGAGAATGCTACGTTTAGCAGGAACCGCCATTATCCTTCTCCATTCAAAAATAGTTTAGCAGCCTCTAAGCTTCACTTTCAAATCAAGAGTTGTCGATTTGTGTTGGTAAAACCTTTTTTTTTTCGACAAAATATGCACGCCTTAATTACGGATAAAATAAATAAGGTTTAAAAATGTAACTGCAAGCGAGGCAAAAAGACTAATTTGCAGATGGATGAAAAATAATGTTGCCAAGTAAATTACTTGCGAACACGTTTGTGGCCAAATTGTGTGCTGGGAATTCGTTTCGCAGCTTTGCAATGGCAGAGCTTTTATAACACATCACCAACAATGGCCTGATAGGGTAGCTCAGTGAGAGCACATTCGCCTAAGAGGCCATTTGATTGAACTCTGTCTCCGTTTCGTAACCTGTCTGTAAACTGTCAACCTCGTGCTTCGCAGGAAGGGTGTTGTGTCAAACAGATGTCCTTCAAGGATGACATTAGGTGGGATGCCTTGCTTGCCCACATTTGCTTGTGAGTGTTAGAAATTACATGAGGTACCGTTCAAAAAGAGCAGATCATTGCATGACAGAAACCATGTCAATCGTCCAAGTTGCTGTTTCCTAATATGTGGGAAGAACTATATTCGCAGCATAGTTGCACCTCCATAAATGTTAGAGACCAGCAGTGAGGTGATGTTTATTAATAATGATGATAACTAAAAGTGACTGCACCACAACTCAACGTGGGAAACTGTCACTAATCCTCATTTAACACACCTCTCTTTCTTTTACTCATTTCATCCATTTGACATCCTTATTTTCGGCACAAATGACGACTCAATGAGATATCTTCACAATTACAATATATAACGAGAACAGCACTCGGTGGAGAGCATACCTCAGCCAGACTGATCAGTTTACATTTTTTTATCCCACCAATCGGTCGGATCTGCATCTGGACATGACTCAAATTCTAATCGGCTTGTTCTTGTCACCTCAACAACTCATCCATCGAGTTTTGTCATAACTCGTCCACAACATTTTGAGATATTGTGTTTTATAATTATCGTTTTTTGGCCCCATCTCTCACTGGTGAAAAAATCACTGAAAAAAATTGTAGGATCCAGATCTGGATCTTCACCAAAATCAAATCAATTCATTCTTGTCACACATCTAATCTGTACACCAAGTTTCGTCTGAATCCATCCATGACTTTTTGAAATGTCCTGCTCACAGACAAACAAGCAGACAGACAGACAAACAAATGGGGGTGTAAACACAATCTCTATCCATTTTCGGTGGCAGAGGTAATTATCAAGCTGGACTCATCATTGCCTGGTCACCTTATAACTCTGCTTGAACTCTGAAACGAGGCCATAAGCAGGTTTGTGTTCATGCAACGTGTTAAAAGAGAATGGGAACAGTCTCTTTCTGCTGCACACAATAATCACTATTTTAGAGCAAATTACTCCAAGAGAAACATAAACCTAAAAATAAAAAAGGGGCAATGCCCCTGGGCACTGATACTGGAACTGGAACTGGGCACTGGAAAAACCTGATAGTGGCTGGATAAAAGAAACAGGGAAACCACTGGTAGGCGTGGATGATCCACAAAATATGTAACGAACGGAGAAGAAAGTAAATACCGATGGATTTTTTTTTTAATGCCATGAACAATCTTTGGTACATCACGGGTGATGAAGGTAGTGGTCAAGTTTAATCAAAATTTAGTGTGCGATTTCAGAGAAGAGAGCAAACACATTTTTTGGGGTGGCAACCCTCCCCCCCCCCAATAAACATGCTCGTAGACCCCCTTGGGGTATGATTTTTTAAATACAGTGAATAAACTTTGGTACATACTCGGTGATGAAAGTTGTGGTCAAGTTTCATTGATATAAAAGGTGTAGTTTCAGAGAAGAAGTTGCAAATGTTTGCGCACTATCCCATAAGCTCACCGGAACTACGTCCAAGGTGAGCCAACAAGGAGTTGATATTCTACTTCCTCCACCTTTTTGGTGGTATGAGGAGTAGATCTGTTTAATATGAAAGATAAATGTTGAACGGCTTTTTAAATATCACGAACAGGAGCGGGGGTACCAAGATGGTTGCCCCAACAACAGAATTCAGCCAATCGCAGCCGTAATCCAATCCGATTGAGATAATGGCATGAGCAATACATAGCTGCAATATGAAAGCTAACTGTTCTACGGTTTTTGAAATATCGTGCACACAAAGGTACACGGATGGATGAACGGGACTCATTTTAATGTTCTGCTCTGTGTCTGGCCTTTAAGGAAGATTAAAAAAAAAAAAAAAACCTTAATACATTGGCCAAAGAACTACCTACCTATTATGAAGGCAAAATTGAAGACTTCTCAAACCTGTCCCTCCCAAACGACAGAAATATCACCTTACTTCCAACTCCCAACTTGCTTCCTTTCTCAACCACCCCAGCCAAAACTCAGCAAAGTCTCCTCTTCACCTCTATCCTCCCCTTGTCTTCTCATTTAGATATTTCTCAATTTACACTTCTCCCCATCCACCGTGCCGCAACACTACATATACCCAAATCATGGCATATACGTATATGGACCTAATTCCGAGACATGACATACAACTATAAAGATGACAAGAGAAATGGAAAACTACAATAATAGTTCTAAAACTTATTACCCCTGCCACCGAAGGTGAAGGAAGTTATGTTTTCACTCCTCTCTGACTGTTTGCTTGTCTGTCTGTGTGCAGGATATCTCAAAAAGTTATGCACGGATTCGGATTAAATATTGTGGACAGTTTGGGTGTGTGATAAGGATGAACTGATTAGATGTTGGTGAAGAGCTGGATCTGGATCTGGATATTATAATTTTTCAAGTGATTCTTCACCATTGAGAGATGAGGCCAAAAACGATATCTCAAAAAGTTGTGGACGTATTCGGACGAAATCGGTGGACACGTTGGGTGTGTGGCAAGGAAGAATTGATTGAATTTTAGTGAAGATCCGAATCCGGATCTGGATACGATAATTATTTAATTTTCTAAGTGACTCTTCACCTTTGAGAGATAGGGCCAAAAACGAAATATAACATGATATTTAACCTCCGCCATTGAAGATGGACGGAGGTTGCTGTTTTCACCCCTGTCTGTTTGTTTGTTTGTTTGTGAACAGTATTACGGAAAAATTGCTGAACGGATTTCGACGAAACTTGGTGGGGGGATTAGGTATGGTCCAAGGATCATGCCATTAGATTTTGGACTTGGTCCAAAGTCCAATATGGCCGCTATGGCGGCCATTTTCAAAAAATATTTGAATTTTTGTTTTTGCATTTCTACATGTTTTAAGTGATTTCCAACCAAAAAAAAAATTGTTAGAGAAAAAAAAAATATGCAACTTTTTTTCAAAAAAATTACGATTTTATTCGATAAATATTTGATTTTTTTTGCATTTCTGCATGTTTTAAGTGATTTCCAACCCCCCCCCCCAAAAAAAATTGTTAGAGAAAAAAAAAACAGAAATTTTGGAACTTTTATTTCCAAAAAATTTCGATTTTCTTTTTTGGGCATTTAATTTCTACATGCGCGTCGATCTAGTTTAGTTTATTCAATCGTGGTTCAGTAGAGTCTGATCCGTTTTGACCTACAATGAATAGGATATCAGGTTCACTTTCGTGACCCAGCAGTATTGGCGGCGGAGGTTTTGCACTCGACCAAGTGCTCCCCCTCGAGTTCAAAAATGTATTGGGCCCGATATGTTCTCGTGGATCAGATATTATGTGGCAGAGGTATGCGCTTTCATGAGTGCCCTTCTCATTGAATATGTGATACCAATGAAGGATTTGCAATTTGATTGAAAGAAATACAAAACGATTTTACTGTGTGTACTACAAATGTAACAATTTCAAAAATACATTTTCATTTCCTTGCAGATGGTGACGTGGTATAAAAATTATCAAGGTTGAAAACAACATCTTGTTCACAACAAGTACAGAATGAGAATATTTAGATGCCTGGTCAGGCAACGAGGCATGTCACTTCAAGCATAATCGTTTGTGATGAGGCCTTTACAGCTTCCATATTATGTCTTGACATGGAAAGAAAGCAGTTGGAGCCTGAGAAATGTGGAACTAAGAGTAGCATCAGTTCACCGGAGTGTAATGTGTGATGTCCTTCAATGGCTCGTCGGAAAGAATCCTTTAATAGTTCATACTTGATCAGTTTTGACGCTGCAGATGGCTTAAAACCTTCAAACTTTGCACGCCCCATGAGGCCATCACAGTCTGTCTGAATTAAGCTAATGTAGACACTTCATTTGTCTCTTGTGAAAGTCGTTTTCGTCCCAACTGGAAATTAACAGTCGATGGTGGGAGACTGCACTGCACAACATTGGTTGCTTACTCAGTCATAGCCAATATAAAGTGCAAAATTTTATGCTTGCATGTGCGGAACCACCTCTACAACACTCACAGTATTCCTGGTTGCCACAGAGAGCTGCCGTGTCTAGTTCCAGGACAGGAGTCAAAGCAGTTGAAAAATGGCTTCATCTGTTGTGCTGAGATTATTTTTACCATCTGTAAAACGGGCGCAGATGGCTAGCTCAACCAACTTTTGAAAGCATTTCTCAAGGGACGTCAATGAGCTTCGCAAAACAATTATTTCTGATATAAGTTGCTTACTAAAAGCAGGTCTACACAAAACAGAGTTACCTGCGCAATTTTTCTCCTGGAGTCATACTTTTGACGTCCTCATTCATTGCAATCTGTACTCTTGGCAGTATTTATGAAACCGTTTATCGCCGCCGTGTTCCTAAGCATTTGTTCATTGTCCCAAACAATTCAGATGAGGATGAATGACATCTCATGAGGAGGTGGTACCCAGTTTACAAGTGAAACAGATTTAGC
Organism: Eptatretus burgeri; assembly: GCF_056783735.1. Taxonomy (NCBI): domain Eukaryota; kingdom Metazoa; phylum Chordata; class Myxini; order Myxiniformes; family Myxinidae; genus Eptatretus; species Eptatretus burgeri. The sequence goes on along the minus strand of NC_140972.1, from coordinate 73,626,646 downwards.
TGTGTGCATTTGTAGCGAGAGAACCATGTTGTCAATATCATGTTCAAATTAAAACAGACTATCATAAATAGATCATACTGAAGGAGTTAAAGTAAAACAGAAAATGAAGTTAACTCAGCAGCAAACTGGAATTAGGCCAAGCCCGACAATGAAAACAAGTGCGATATTTTGGTCTTGAGTGAAAATCCAGCTGAGCATACTACAATGTGGACAAGTATTAGAAATTGTCCGGTGTTGGTGAAACTAGCATAGCCTTGGAAAAAAAAAGAGGTTTATCAAAGGATTTTTAACCAGTATGATTCGGGGAAACCATAGAAAACAGATGAGAGAATTCCTGGAGAAACTGGATGTTTTCCAGCAATGAAACATTAGAAATCGATTTACACACATACATGCACATTGACACACCTGACAGGATAGCAAAGAGGTATGTACACTCGCCCTTGTGCTGTCCAGTTTGCGTTAAAACCTTGGCCCATTAATAAACAGTCATCCTGGTGTGTTGAAGGCAGGCTGAGACATCAACGTGTGCGCCATACATCGGAAGGATGTTAAGCCAGCCATAGGACCTGTCTGTAGCATGGCGGGCAATGGTGAACATTAATGATCCCACTTTTGTCAATCACGAATAGTCAGTGAATCAATGCCAGCACCATGGCAAAATTCAAGATTCCTGTCCCACTGAGTGCTGGGAAGGCAATGGCAAACTAGCCGGCATCACACCTTGCCAAGAAACCGCTTCTGCAGCACAAACACATATTTATGTCTACAACAATGCAATAAAACATATATATATATATATATATATATATATATATATATATATATATAAATATATATATATATATATATATATATAAATATATATATATATATATATATATATATATATATATATATATATATATATATATATATATATATATCTTCTTCTTCCTCTTTCGGCTTGCTCCCGTTAGGGGTCGCCACAGCGGACCAACTGTCTCCATTTCGCTCTATCCTCCACATCTTCCATTGACACTCCAACCACCCGCATGTCCGCCCTCACCGCATCCATGAACCTCTTCTTTGGCCTTCCTCTTCTCCTCCTGCCTGGCGGCTCCATCTTCAACATCCTTCTCCCGATATACTCCGTTTCCCTCCTGTGCACATGTCCAAACCATCTCAATCTCGCCTCTCTCACTTTGTCTCCAAACCGTCCTACCTGCGCTGTCCCTCTAATACACTCATTTCTTATCCTATCCATCCTCGTCACTCCCAACGAGAATCGCAGCATCTTTAACTGTGCCACCTCCAGCTCAGCTTCCTGTCTTTTTGTTAGCGCCACCGCCTCCAAACCATACAACATAGCTGGTCTCACTACCGTCTTGCATACTTTCCCCTTCACTCTTGCAGCTACCCTTCTGTCACAAATCACTCCTGCAACTCTTCTCCACCCACTCCATCCTGCCTGCACTCTCTTTTTCACTTCTCTCCCACACTCTCCGTTACTTTGGACAGTTGATCCCAAGTATTTAAACCAATCCACCTTCCCCACCTCAACTCCTTGCAACTGCACCATACCACCACCCTCCCTCTCATTTACGCACATGTACTCCGTCTTACTCCTACTGACTATCATTCCCCTTCTCTCCAGTGCGTACCTCCACCTCTCAAGGCTCGCTTCAGCCTGCTCCCTACTCTCCCTACAGATCATGATGTCATCCGCGAACATCACAATCCATGGAGACTCCAGTCTGATCTCGTCCGTCAACCTGTCCATCACCATTGCAAACAGGAAAGGGCTCAGAGTCGATCTTTGGTGCAATCCCACTTCAACCTTAAACCGGTCCATCATTCCTCCCACACACCTCACCGCTGTCACACTGTCCTCATACATATCCTGCACGATCCTCACATACTTCTCCAACACTCCCGACTTCCTCATACAATACCACAACTCCTCTCTTGGCACCCGATCATAAGCTTTCTCTAAATCCACAAACACACAATGTAACTCTTTCTGGCCTTCCCTATACTTCTCCATCAACATTCTCAAAGCAAACATCGCATCAGTGGTGCTCTTTCCTGGCATAAACCCATATTGCTGCTCACAGATCATCACCTCTCCTCTCAACCGAGCATCCACTACTCTTTCCCACAACTTCATGGTGTGGCTTAACAACTTTATCCCTCTGTAATTTCCACAGCTCTGCACATCACCCTTATTCTTGAAAATCAGAACCAGTACACTTAATCTTCACTCCTCCGGCATCCTCTCACTTTCCAAGACTTTATTAAACAATCTGGTTAACAACCCCACTGCCATCTCTCCTAAGCACTTCCATGCCTCCACTGGTATACCATCTGGGCCAACCGCCTTTCCACTTTTCATCTTCTTCATAGCAGTCCTCACTTCATCCTTACTGATCCACCCCACTTCCAGATTCACTATCTCCACCTCTTCCAACCTTCTCTCTCTCTCATTTTCTTCATTCATCAGCTCCTCAAAGTACTCCATCCACCTTCTCAACACACTCTCCTCGCTCGTCAGCACATTCCCATTTGCGTCCTTTATCACCCTCACCTGCAGCACATCCTTCCCAGCTCGGTCCCTCTGTCTTGCCAATCGGTATAAATCCTTTTCCCCTTCCTTTGTATCCAACTTCTCATACAGCTCGTCATATGCCTTTTCCTTGGCCTTTACCACCTCTCTTTTTGCTTTTTGACGCCACTCCTTGTACTCCTGCCAACTTTCTTCATCTCTCTGACTATCCCACTTCTTTTTCGCCAACCCCTTCTTCCTTATACTTTCCTGTACTTCCTCATTCCACCACCAAGTCTCCTTATCTTCCTTCCTCTGTCCAGATGTCACACCAAGTACCTTCCTAGCTATCTCCCTCACAACTTCTGCTGTCGTTGCCCAATCATCCCACCCATCTTTACCACCATCCAACGCCTGTCTCACCTCCTCCCTAAATTTCACGCAACAGTCTTCCTCCTTCAGCTTCCACCATCTGGTCCTTGGTTCAGCCCTCACTCTCTTCCTCAACCTCACCTCTAAAGTCATCCTACAGACCACCAATCGATGCTGTCGAGCGACACTCTCCCCTGCCACAACCTTACAGTCACTAATCTCTTTCAGGTTGCATCTCCGACTTAAGATGTAATCCACCTGTGTGCACTTTCCTCCACTCTTGTATGTCACCCTGTGTTCCTCCTTCTTCTTGAAATACGTGTTTACCACTGCCATTTCCATTCTTTTTGCAAACTCTACCACCATTTGCCCTTCCACATTTCTCTTCTTGAGACCGTACCTCCCCATCACCTCCTCATCCTCTTTATTCCCTTCCCCAACATGTCCATTGAAATCTGCTCCAATCACCACTCTTTTATCCTTGGATACACTCTCCACCACTTCATCTAACTCACTCCAGAAATCTTCTTTATATTCCATCTCACACCCCATATGTGGGGCATATGCACTGATGACATTCATCATCACCCCTTCAATTTCCAACTTCACACTCATCACTCGGTCAGACACCCTCCTCACCTCCAATACCCTCTTGACATGATCTTCCTTCAGGATTATCCCGACACCATTTCTCCTCCCATCCACACCATGGTAGAACAGTTTGAAACCACCTCCAATGCTCCTCGCCTTACTCCCCATCCACTTGGTCTCTTGTACACACAGTATGTCCACCTTTCTTCTCTCCATCATATCAGCCAACTCTCGCCCTTTGCCAGTCATCGTCCCAACATTCAGAGTTCCAACTCTCACCTCCACACTTCTACCCTTCCCCCTCTCCCACTGCCTCCGGACTCGCCTTCCCCGTCTCCTTCTCCTCCTTCGCCCAGCAGTAGCACAATTTCCACTGGTACCCTGCTGACCACCGGTACCGGTGGCGGTCGTTGGTAACCCGGGCCTCGACCGATCCGGTATGGAAATTCGTTTTGTTGTCCGCATAATGATTTGACATAGGTTTTTACGCCGGATGCCCTTCCTGACGCAACCCTGGTCGCCTCTTACGACACACAGGGATATGGTACACCTATTCTAACCGGGGCATACACCGGGCCCAGTACAACTGGTGCTCATTTCGCCGACCTCGGAAGGATGGCAGGCTGAGTCAACCCCCTGGTGTTTTCGACTTGGTTTTATATATACATATACATATATACACACACATATATACATATATATATACATATATACATATATATATATATATATATATATATATATATATATATATACATATATATATATATACATATACATATATATATATATATATATATACATATACATATATATACATATACATATATATATACATATATATACATCTTCTTCTTCCTCTTTCGGCTTGCTCCCGCTAGGGGTCGCCACAGCGGACCAACTGTCTCCATTTTGCTCTATCCTCCACATCTTCCATTGACACTCCAACCACCCGCATGTCCGCCCTCACCGCATCCATGAACCTCTTCTTTGGCCTTCCTCTTCTCCTCCTGCCTGGCGGCTCCATCTTCAACATCCTTCTCCCGATATACTCCGTTTCCCTCCTGTGCACATGTCCAAACCATCTCAATCTCGCCTCTCTCACTTTGTCTCCAAACCGTCCTACCTGCGCTGTCCCTCTAATACACTCATTTCTTATCCTGTCCATCCTCGTCACTCCCAACGAGAATCGCAGCATCTTTAACTCTGCCACCTCCAGCTCCGCTTCCTGTCTTTTTGTTAGCGCCACCGCCTCCAAAGCATACAACATAGCTGGTCTCACTACCGTCTTGTATACT
>NC_140972.1:73594361-73614361 GCF_056783735.1 Eptatretus burgeri | reverse complement strand
GGAAAAATCGTCGATGTGATACGGTCAAAAAAATTTCGCCTGATATTGATGAAACTTGGTATGTAGGTCGGGGTCGATGAGTGATGCACGACGGTATGACTTTAGGCCTGATTGAAGGTCAATGTCAAGGTCACCGATGCTGTAAACTTGTGAAATCATCCATTGTCAAAATACCATCCACCATTTATAACTCAGAAATGCGGTTTGATTTCTGAGGTCCGGTTTCTATCCTTTTGAAGACATATTGATCATAAATATTCCAAATCAACCATTTTCAAAATCTATCTCCGGATAACTCAGAAATGTATTTGATTTCTGAGGTTTTCATACCTTTTTACTCCCGGGCTTTCGTCTGTACGTTGAACCAAAAGACAAGACGACATCGAAGCCATTCTAAGCTGATCAGAGATCCACATCTACAGAGCTTCAGATATGACCGTCACCTCCGACCGGGGGTAATTTTTTTTCCCAACTTCAGTGCCAATTCACCCCTCCCTCTCAAAGCAACCCTCACAGTCTTCCCCCTTCAAGCTTCCCTCTCACCTTTCTCAAAAACTCCCCACTCACCCTTCTCTCTCCAATCACCCCCTCACTCCCCCTTCTCAAAGTTCGCCCCCCCCCCAATCACATCCACAAAGCTGCCTCCTTCCCCTGCCATCTCTACTCCATTTCATCACTCCACCTCCTCCAATCCCCAACTGCCTTCTTTCCCCTCTCTTATTACTCCCCACTGTACCTCAACTCAGCTCCACTGATCCATTTCTCCTCCTCATCCGGCCATCTCCCCGAGCTCTTCTGCAATCCCCCACACTCTTTCAACAACTCTCCTTCCTTTCCCCACTCCTCCCTCATCCTACCGTCCCCCTCCCCTGCACCCAAGACCTCCTACCATCCATCATCCTGAAAAGTGTGGACATCCAACATCTGGGGCCTTCGCTCAAAACTGACAGATCTTTCCATGCAGATTGCCACCGACAAACCAGACACAATCTGCTGAACAGAAACTTTCCTCCTTCAAGATGTCTCTGACTTCCTAGTTGTAGTATCTCTCCCTGGTTACTCCCTCCAACTGATGATATTCAGGTATGACAGACCTGAGCCTCGACCTGGCAGCGGAGTTCCTCTCTTCATCAAATACTCTAGTCCTCACTCTTCATGCGCTGTCCTCACCCCCAACACAGCCAGGAATACCTCTGGCGATGGCTTCCCCTCCACTCCCACCTCATGTTTATATGCGTGTTGTACCATCCACCAAACAGTGATGACTCCATTTACAGCTTGCCCTCCGAAAACATGGACCAACTTCTATCTTCTCATCCAAACTCTCTCTTTCTCATATGTGGTGACTTCAATTGTCATCATGCCAGTTGGCTAGGTGTGGCTACCTCCCTCACCTGTCATGGCACTTCATCAAAAGACTTCTGCGACTCATTGGGACTGACTCAATCGGTCAACTTCTCAACCCGGATCTCAGCCAACGGAATTCCATCTCTTTTGGATCCGATTTTCACCAATTTCCATGAAAATATCTGCTGTTCTTCCTCTGCTCCAATCAGTTCTTCTAACCACGTGCTTGTCAAAGTGGACATCTCTCTGGTTGTTATTAGAGAACCACCTCAGTGCCGCCGAGTCTGTCATTTCACTCAGTCTGACTGGCAGGGTCTTCAAGCAGCCATAAAACTTATGGACTGGTCTCCCATTTCTACTTTCTCCAACATCAACTCGGCCTGGGAATTCTTTCAAAGAAACTTGCTCTCTCATGCACAGATTTATCCCCTCTCGTCTTCAGTTGTCCGACCCTTCCTCCCGCCCTTGGTTCACTGAAGCTTGTGGCGAGGCAGTTGTCCAGTAACAACTTGCCTTTGCCTCATGGAAAGCAAACCCAACTGAGAGCAATCTCAGTTCCTTCCACAAAGCTCGGAACAAGTGTGTATCTACCCTCAGGAGAGCCAGAAAACAACATCTTTCTAATCTCAAGTCTGAACTCTCAAACCTCTCTTCCCCCTCCAAATCCAAGTGGCATCGAGTAAAATCTGCTTCTGGTGAATGTTCCCCCTCCATCCCTTCCCTTACCTCAAACGGCTGCCCAGCTGACACCGCACATGAAAAGGCTGAATGCCTAAACTCGGTGTTTGCTTCTAAATCTTGTGTCTGAAAGCAATAGCTTTCTGTACCCACCTTAATCAGTCACATCCAGCTGTTCTTGCACTCTGTGTCCATTTCTCCTGACAAGATGGCGACCATGCTGTCAAACGTCGACTCTGATTCTGCAACCGATCCAGACGGCATCAGTCCACATGCCCTAAAAGCCCACTCTGCTGCCCTTGCTCACCCACTCTCTGTTCTACTCACCCTCTCACTTGCTCAAGGTAAGCTGCCATCTGCATGGAAATCAGCAAACATTACCGCTCTGCAAAAAAGAAGTGCAAAAACAGATCCTTGCAAAAACAGACCAATCAGCCTTCTCCCAATCATCAGCAAGGTTATGGAATCCATCATCACTTTCAACATTAAATCCTTCCTCTTCTCCAATGGCCTGATTTCTGATCATCCAGGTCACTCTAGATTCACACCAGGTCACTGTACCCTGGACTTGCTGCTCTTGCTTTCCCAACAATGGATGGGGATCCTCAATGTCAGACATGAGATCAGAGCCATCTCCATAAACATATCGCGTGCTTTGAATATGGTCTGGCACCCCGCCCTGCTCACCAAACTATCTTCCTGTGGTATCCAAGGTCAACTCCACTCTTGGCTCACACACTTCCTCTCCTGTCGCAGTCAACGTGTGGCCCTTAATGGAATCTTCTCATCCCCTCTTTCTGTCCAGGTTGGAGTTCCTCAAGGCAGTGTTCTAAGCCCAGTGCTTTTCTCGTTTTCATCAATGATCTCTCTGACTCTCTGGAAAATCCTCTTTATCTCTTTGCTAATGACTCCCCTCTGCCGTGCCATCTCTCATCCCTCAGATCAGCAAGCAGCAGCCTCTTCACTCTCTGCAGATCTGGATAAAATCATAAGCTGGTCCAACACAAAGAACATGTCTTTCAACCCTGATAAATCTCACACTCTCACTATATCTCTCCGAAAGGACAAGGACCGTCTGGAACCCCCCACCCCCCCCCCATCTACTTTCTCAGCAATCCTCTTGAAGAAGTCCTTTCATTCATAATTTTGGCATCACTATCTACCATTATCTTTCCTGGCAAAGCCACATCTCCAAGCTGGCATCCAAAGCCAGTCACCGATTGGGCATCCTCTGTCATGCAAAGTCCTTCCTTGGCACACCTGAGCTCCTGACCACGTACAAAGCTTTCATCTGCAACCTGATTGAGTACTGCTTTCCCGTCTGGGCTGGTGCTCCCCCCTCTCACCTTTCTTGGCTTCATGCTGTGGAAACCAAGGCATTAATGATCATTGGTATCTACTGTGATGAGGCCGAGTCTTTGGGTCTCTCACTCTCTCACCGCAGGTAGGTTGGTGGTCTTTCTGTCTTCTATTCTCTCCTCTCTGGCCTCACCCCCCCCCCCCCGCTCTGTCTGCTCTCTGTCCCGCCATTATTTCTGCAGGGTGATCAAGGTCTGCCAACAACCCCCTTCTAGTTAAACTACCAAAATCAAGAATCACTGCTCATCTTCACTCTTTCATTCCTCTTTTTTCCTGCATTTGGAACAAACTCTCACACACTCTTCAATACCACTCTTCCATCCAAGTCTTCAAAATAGCTGTTCACCACCATCTTCTATCTTCCCCCGTCCAAAATCATGATCTTTTCTACCCCCATTAATCTACCCCAAACCCCCTCCTTCATATTCCCTGCTTTCCTTCCTGAATGTCCCTGTAGTGTCCATCTTGTTTACCCCATGTACCCCGCCCCATCCCTCTCCCATCCACAGATGTCCTCATGTGTCTATTCCTCACTGTTTTGTGCTTTCCTCTCCCATCCCTCTTGTTTTCCCCTCCTCCTGTTATACGTTCCATGCGTTCGCTCTTCTATGAGCCTTGACATTGTATATATATATATATATATATATATATATATATATATATATATATATATATATATATATATATATATATATACATATATATATATATATATATATATATATATATACACTACCGGTCAAAAGATTCAGAACACCCCCATTTTTCCAGTTTTTACTGAAATTTAAGCAGTTGAAGTCCAGTGAATAACCTGAAATGGTACAAAGCTAAGCGGTAAACTGCCAGACGTTAAAAAACAAAAAGTTTAGGTTACCAAAAACTGAAAAATAATGTAAATCTCAGAGTTGTTAAAAAAGGCCCTTTCCAGGGAACAAGGTCAGCAACTGCAGCTGTTCTGCAGCAATGGAAGTAAATTAAGCCTTGAAAGTTAATGCAAATAATTCCTACAGGTGTCCAAATTTTTATTGATTAGTTACAAACCCTCTGTCTGTATAAAAGCAGTGTTGGAACAGACTGTGTTGCTGCACCCTCTGAAGCATTATTTGGACAATATTGCACTGTAGGGAGTAGTATATTGCTATCATAATGGCGAGAAAAAGACAATCAACAAAGGAAGACAGACAGCCAAACCATTATAACCCTTAAAAGTGTAGATCTTTCCTTTGGAGGAATTGCAAAGGAAGCCAAGGTATCAGTGAGTACAGTTGACTACACCATCAAAAGGCACTTGGAAACTGGAGGAAACTCTGACAGGAAGAGGTCTGGCAGATACAAAGCCACAACACAATCAGAAGACAAGTTTCTGAGAGTCAACAGCTTGCATGAGAGGCGGCTCACAGGACAGCAGCTTCAAGCACAGCTTGAACTTGAACACTGGTCGAAGTGAGGAAGTCTCAGTTTCAACTGTGGAGAGAAGACTTCGAGCTGCAGGTTTGACAGCTCGAGTGGCAGTCAGAAAGCCATTGCTAAGATGGCAAAATAAGAAAAAGAGGCTTGCCTGGGCCATGAAGCACCGCCAGTGGACAACTGAAAACTGGAAGAAGGACTTATGGACCGACGAATCAAAATTTGAAATCTTCAGTTCATCACGCAGGGTTTTTGTAAGCCGTCGAGTCGACGAAAGGATGGTTCTTCAGTGTGTGAAACCAACTGTCAAACATGGATGAGGAAACGTAATGATCTGGGGCTCTTTTGCTGGATCCAGAGTCGGCGACTTGCACAGAGTGTCTGGCACCCTGAACCAAAAGGGCTACCACAGCATTTGCAGCGCCATGCAATACCCTCTGCTCTACTCCTAGTTGGTCAGTGGTTCATCTTACAGCAAGATAACGACCCAAAACATACCTCCAGGCTATGATAGAACTACCTAAGAAGAAAAGAACAAGACGGTAAGCTTCAAATCATGGAATGGCCAGCGCAGTCTCCAGACTTAAACCCCATCGACCTGGTTTGGGATGAACTGGACAGAAGGGTGAAAGCAAAGCAACCTACAAGTGCAACACATTTGTGGGAAACTCTGCAACAGTGTTGGGAAGAACTTTCCTCAGAATATTTGATTTCCATTGCAGAAAGAATGCCACGAGTATGTTCAGCTGTTATATCTGCAAAAGTTGGCTACTTTGATGAGTCAAAAATTTGGATTAAATTTTGTTCAACAAAACGATTCCATCATTTCTTTTTTATTGGCAATTGTTTATTTGTTCTATGCTTTAATTTCAGAGTACATTGAAACATTAAACTGCTTAAATTTCAGTAAAAACTGGAAAAATGGGGGTGTTTTAAAACTTCTGACTGGTGGTGTAAACATGTTAAAAAAAAAAGTGGCTGAGGACAAGATGTATTCCACGAGAGGACGGCGTTTCTTTCTCGTATTTCGATGATAGCTAAAGATTTGGTGTCTCGTTGCTTTTCTGCCTCATGTCGATCCAAGTGAGGTAAGAAAAAGGGAGGACAATGCAGCACGTTTCCCTCCCAATCACAGAGTGCGAGACTCCTCCCAGCTGTTCGTCAGTGCATGTGGAGGAGGGGTCTTAGAGTGGGCACCCAAGAGGCCAAGATTGGTTCATGTATATACTTATATTTGTCTATATTTTTATATATATATATATATATATATATATATATATATATATATATATATATATATATATATATATATATATATATATATATATATATATATATATATATACATATATATATACATATATACACACACACACACACACACACACACACACACACACACACATACACACACACACACACACACACACACACACACACACACACACACACACACACACACACACACACACACTACATACTCTGCCATAAAAAACTGAACATGTGTAATGTATCATGTAATTGCTAAAGGACTGTTCCAACGTCCACGCCACCTGCCTTTTTGGCATGAGGGATGTGCAGAAAACCCGATTGCAAGTTTCCACGTCATTGCACCCTTCGGTTTTTCGAGGAGACATGAGGCATTATGAGCAAATTCGGAAGTCTTTCTGAGACATCATGCATGTGGATCATCAAAAAACCACATTGATTACATCAACAATCCATTACAATCCCATATCGGTCAGAATATGAGAGGAATCAATTCATTGGACACTTTCAAGCAGGGTCTTCCATTCGCCATGTAGCAAGGCTCCAACATGAGGAGAGGGACCGTTTATGACCTCAGAAAACATTATCAAGCCACTGGATCAACAAGAGATATCCCAAGAAGTAGACGTCCCAGGATAATAAAGACTCCCACTCAGGAATGATACATTTGCTCGACGCAGCTACACAACCAGTTTCAAACTACCCAGACCTGCACATTCCCTGGACCTCACAGTATAGGTGTTAACACCATTTTGAGGCATCTCCACATGATGCAGGGATTCATGCTCGTCGTCTTGTTCAGCATGCAAGACTTTAACTGCAACACATACAAGCTTGCTTGCACTGGTGAAATCAGCAAGTCCGATGGAGATGGAGGCAATAAGCGAGTGTTATATTCAGTGAATCCAGGTTTCCCCCTGAAAAGCATGATAGTCATGCACGGGTGTACAGAAGATGCAATGAACAATGTGCCCCAGTCTGTTTCCAGGAAGCAGCAAATTTTTGTTGTGGAAGCATCATGATGTGGGGTGGTATTGCTGAAACCTTTCATACCAACCTGATCCGTATCCAGGGCAATCTGAGCAAAGTAATACACTAATGAGATATTTCAGCAGCATGTGTTGTCTCTTCTTCATCATGATCCGGGATTCATATTTATGCACGATAATGCTCCTGCTCACAGGGCCATTCGAACAAGGGACGTTCTTGTCAATGACAACGTTCATGACATGCCACCATGATCTTCCATCTTGCTCGATTAAAATCCAATTGAACATCTCTGGGATATCATAGACCATTGCATTTGAAACTTGCCATAACAGCCAAAGACCTCTGATCAGCCTGAACAGGAGCCAATTCGGGTGTTGAATGCTATTTTGAGTGCTCATTCGGTCAATGAGACGACAGTCTAATGCAGCGATTGCTGCCAGAGCTGGACATACCCAGTATCGAGATTGTTACTCCCATGTTGGATCCCTATGTGAAAACATTCACCACAACACAGTTTTACGTGATTAGGGCAGAATGAAATGGACATATAATTATTCAGCCTTTACCCTCTGTCGGTTCATTGAGGAAACTTGAGGAAACTCTGACAGGAAGAGATCTGGCAGACCCAAAGCCACAACACAATCAGAAGACAAGTTCCTGAGAGTCAACAGCTTGCGTGAGAGGCGGCTCACAGGACAGCAGCTTCAAGCACAGCTTGAACTTGAACACTGGTCGAAGTAAGGAAGTCTCTTAGTTTCAACTGTGGAGAGAAGACTACGAGCTGCAGGTTTGACAGGTCGAGTGGCAGTCAGAAAGCCATTGCTAAGATGGCAAAATAAGAAAAAGAGGCTTGCTTGGTCCATGAAGCACTGCCAGTGGACTACTGAAAACTGGAAGAAGGTCTTATGGACAGATGAATCAAAATTTCAAATGTTCGGTTCATCACCCGGGGTTTTTGCACGCCGTCGAGTAGACGAAAGGATGGTTTCTCAGTGTGTGACACCAACTGTCAAACATCAAGGAGGAAGCGTGATGATCTGGGGCTCTTTTGCTGGATCCAGAGTCGGCGACTTGCACAGAGTGATTGGCACCCTGAACCAAAAGGGCTACCACAGCATTTTGCAGCGCCATGCAATACCCTCTGGTCTACATCTAGTTGGTCAGGGGTTCAACCCACAGCAAGACAACGACCCAAAACATACCTCCAGGCTATGTCAGAACTACCTTGGAAGAAAAGAGCAAGACGGCAGGCTTCATATCATGGAATGGCCAGCACAGTCTCCAAACTTAAACCCCATCGAGCTGGTTTGGGATGAAATGGACAGAAGGGTGAAAGCAAAGCAACCTACAAGTACAACACATTTGTGGGAACTTCTGCAACAGTGTTGGGAAGAACTTTCCGAAGAATATTTGATTTCCATTGTAGAAAGAAAGCCACGAGTATGTTCGGCTGTTATGTCTGCAAAAGGTGGCTACTTTGACGAGTCAAAAATTTAGATTAAATTTTGTTCAACAAAACGATTCCATCATTTCTTTTTTTTATCTGCAGTTGTTTATTTGTTCAACGCTTTAATTTCAGAGTACATTGAAACATTAAGCTGCTTAAATTTCAGTAAAAACTGGAGAAATGGGGGTGTTCTAAAACTTTTGATCGGGAGTGTACTATAGTTCTAACTGTAGCATTTTTGCCTGGGAAGGCAAACATGTTTCCAGGTAATAGTCAGGGTGTCAATGATTAAGTTACATGAAAATATAAATGAAGGAAAGAATAACAAAAATACTTCTGTTTTGTTGAAAAATAAAGCTTTGATATGAAGACAGAAGAAAATAGAATGGCACTCGGTGAAGTGCAAACATCCGCCAGGATGAACAGTTTACGTTTTGTATCCAACTGATGGGCCGGATCTGCATCCAGACCTGAACCAAAATCTAATCGGCTTGTTCTTTTCATCTACTCAAATCATCCACCTCATATTGTCATAATCCGTCTACAACATTTTGAGATATCATGCTACATATAGTTTTTGACCCTTATCTCTCAATGGTGAAGAATCACTTTAAAAAAAATTCTCAGATCTGGATCTTCACCAAAATTGAATCGATTCGTCCTTGTCACACACCCAACTTGTCAACCAAATTTCGTCCAAATCCATCCACAACGTTTTGAGATATTCTGCACACAATCAGAGAAATAGACAGGGGTGCAAACATAACCTCCGTCCACCTTCGGTGGCAGAGGTAAAAAGGCAAGACCAAGAAAAAGGACAAACAAAAATGTCAGATTAATAAAGCGCCTTTGACAATTTCTTGTAGCGGAAACTTCAAGAAGCAGCACAAGGTTCACTGCAAACTTATAACAGGCAATGAGGTCTGAGACTTGAAGAATCCGATTGCAGAAATTGAATAAAAATCACGTTTCATATTTGGCACACAAAGTACCGACCTCCACAAAGATTGTCATTAATAGCACATCCTGTAACCGCTGTGCTTGGATTACACTTTCCCCACGATGCTCCAGGCTCTGCCGGAGGTGATGCGTTAAGGCCGGATGCAATTTTCCATTGACAAAGCAAATAGGTGAAAAATATGGCTCCAGAGTTCAATGCATGAAACCCAGCTGAGGTTACCTTCCATCAGGCCTAATAATCCCCGATGCTGGCCAGGCCACATCAGGTCGACCTTAGGACCACCTTCATAACAGGTTTCACACTCCCATACACTTCTTAGAGGACTATCGGCTTTCAGAGGCTCAAGTGGAGTCCGAGTCCTCACAGGCCATTTGACAAAAATCTGCGAGTGCCGAGCCAGCAATATTGTCTTTGCCTCGCTTTTAAAGGAGGTCACAACTGACTGTGTCATCAAAAGTATAAAAGAACCACCGCAGTACAGAGAACTGCAGCACGCATGGCAACTGCCTTCAGAGCGAAACAGAATTTGAGGGATGGGAAAGGGCAAGATGAGATTGGGCGAAGGTTACCATTTGAATAGGGGGAACTGAGGGGTGTTGTAGGGTTGAGGGGCAGCAGAAAAACGAGACAAACATAAGCAAGATTGATTGCAGACTCCGTCGGCGTCACGAGTCTTGCGTTCGTTGTCCTAACAGATGTCACTAGCTGGCAGGCGCTTTACCCTGCACACCGTGAACAATCCATGGTACTGCTGGCGCCAATGAGGGAGGCTCAGCCAAGTCGATGCTAGGGAATGCATTGCACCACCCAGATATTTCCGTCACACATTCCCCGGTCGTTATTTTACGCCTCATTAGGAGATGATTCTTGTCACTATCCTGTTAGAGCAGAGGGAGTGGCAACTTCACTCTGCTTTCCCTGTAAATCTCCTCCCTCCCTGCGTACTTTCTAATTAAGTTTTACCGTTGCGATCCATCTGCCCTAATGGTTGGTAATGCTGCTGATGTCCGCCAGTTCCTCCTTGACAGAAGATTATTGTGTTAAAAAAAACACAAAAAATCATAATCATGATCCTCACAAATAAATGACTCTTTCCTATATATAGGTAATAAAATGATCTGTGGAAAGAACGTGATGACAATGTTAATATGGAATACCGGAAGCCTGTTTATGATGGGGGAAAGTGGATCTTACTGGAAGCTCACCAGCAAATTCTTCTTGGAACATGGACTAGTGATACCCCAGTTGCATCTGCTGGGTTACAGTGATGATTTGTGGGATAGCAATAAGAATTGCCTGCATTTCCTCTCGCACTTACCCTGTTTCAAAAGAAAGGAAAATATTCTCAGGTCATCCATTCCAAGCCTGCGATCGGGTTGACCGCTTTGTACGGATTTGATACCGGGTATCTGATATTACAAAGCTAGATGCAATCTGGGAAAAAAATAATTTAAGTACTAGTATTATGCAAAATGACAACTTTTGCATGCGCTTGAAATAATAATAAAGCTAGACAACTTTTTGGAAGTCGATGGCATAGAGACGTGACCCTAAGTCCCCACCCTCTGGGGCATGAACTGGACGTGAAATCCCCAAAAATCGTTAAATATTTCATGCGTCCCCCAATGTTGATTGCATACACAAAGTTTCATTAAAAATTGTTTAAAAACTGCACCTGTAATTGCATTTTTTTTGGTATTTGACCGTTTGACCCCCACCATTAGGCCACGGGGCCAAAATGATACTACTCTTGCACCTTATTGCCATATGGTGATCAGAACTACCAAGTTTGTTAAATTTCTGCCCAACCATTTAGGAGGAGATAGCGTGACGGACGGACAGACAGACAGAGACAGACAGACTCAATTACAATATCCCCCAATTTTTTTCAAAAAGCGTGGGGATAATAAAATGTGCATACATGAAATGCAAAACACAAAGTAGGATGGGAAAACGAAATACGAACAAAACGGGTCCATCACATGATGCAGACTAAATTTCCTTCATTAATAACAGAGAAACAAACTTCGTCACACTTCAGGTAAGTCGGTATCAAATCCGTGCAACACTACGGCGGCAAAAGTTAATATGAACTGGCTGACACCTATGTCAATACCGCAGCTGCTCAAAACTTCCCTCCAACCCCTCTTACCCGTCTCTCTCTCCTGGCCAAGTACGACTAGATTTGATTTCAATGTCGAGGGGAAAATGTCAAGGAAAGAACGTGGCATCAAAATATTGCCCCGGAATGTGCAATTTTAGGAGGTTATGATTTTCTCCAAGGGTAACCAAGAGTTCACGGACTTCCAGTGAAAGGGTTTCAGATCCCCTTTATTCAAAGTCATCTCGAATGCCACATTCTTATCCAAATAGACAGCACAAAGCATCAACCACACCAGGAGCTCAGAACACATTTCTATAGCTAAGTTGAAACACACAGGCCATCTGGCCAATTACAGTGACCGTTTGAAATCAATTTTTAATGCTCACACATCACTGGCAATTCCTTGCAAGAGGGAAAAGTTTCGCAACTTTTTTCACTGAACACACTGGAGCAGGCACTATTGTACACACACACTCTCAAAAGCTTGAATAGCAAGCATATACGTAGTGAGAAACATTTTCAAGGAGAGCACAAAACGCTTCTCTTCCTTCACACCCGGAATTAAACCCACCCACCCCCCTATTCCCACCCTCAAACCCCCTTCCTATGTGCGTGTTTCACTCTTCATTGACAAACGAACTTCAGTCAGGAAAAATCTGCACAAGGACAACTGATCCTGCAGGAGCCTAAAGTGGGAGATGAACAGCCTTGTTTTCTCTGGCAATAGCCTATGTTCATTCTGGCCGTAGGCCCAGAACGGCCTTGTGTCCTCCATTACGACTTCTACTGCTTTGGCACATGATTCTTCATCAATTTCGTCTGCCATTCAAAGGCTCGTGGGCAGCTGTCGGCGAATGATGTCGCTATGGCCAGGAAACTGTGATTATCGCAATGCAAGGAAAACAAGTTGAGTTGAGAAGTGACATTATTTTCATAATGAAACCTTTGTGTGTGTATGTGTGTGTGCGTTCTTTTATTATTATTCATGGCTCTGCTCTCATGATTACACTCATGTTTAATTCAACCCCTACCACCCCCACAACCCCCTGGCCCAGGCCCCAATCATTTCCCGACCAAACGGTGCACCTTACGCCAGTAAAATATCGCTTGCATAACATGGTTGGAAATTTAATTCTCAAGCAAAGATTCTTGGCTCGATGCTGCCACAAAATCACCACATTCGATTGTACACAATCAGTGCAAATGCAACCGAATACTCAGCGGTTTGAGCGCACTCAATTAGGGATGGCAAACCCATTTACAATCACAGCACAATGACTGTCGGAATCCTTTTCAGAGCAGGAACATTTGGGGGAATAAACCACATTAGTACATAATCAAGTCCCCATTAACAAGCAACCAATACAATTGGCCTAACTTCATGAGTGACCTTGTAACGAGTCAACAGATGAGAGGGCAATTAATCATGAGTGTCTTGTTAAATTGTCCGCATCACGGTGGCAGGTCTAGTGTCGTTTCACATGGATCAAAACTTTGGCACATCAATCAAGGTAGCTTTTTCATTTGCTTCTGCAACATGTATCAAACTGCAATAAAGGAACACCAAAAAGGTTCCGGTAAAAGCACGAATCCATCGAGCTGCATAACGAGAATGGAGCACGAGTGTTGAAACAGTTTGGTTGTAATGAGCGTGAACAACAAGGCAATAGAATGAGCACGAGTGGTAACCATACTAGGCCCTTGGCAATTGAGGAATTCCATTTTGAGCAAATGGAGAGTTCATTCTATGTTTTTTTTTTTGAACCTTGTTTGCAGAGCGTAACTTTAACCCAAACTAACAAACCGACTTGCATGCCGTACTGCGTATTGGATTGGACTGATGGAGAACAAAAGGTATGCTGCTACAAACAAGTTGAAGGATTTTGAAACTTTCATTAAATAGGGAAATGATAAAATGTTGTATTTTAATCACGTGGCTTTCTTTTTTTCAACAGAAAGTGTGCGGTCATTTTGTACAACTTAAACATGCGGAAGCAAACAACTGCACCATATCACTAAAAAACGGTCATGGTTTATCCATTGTCTATTAATGTTCCTGAAATTTGTGCAGAAGTACACTAACCTGTCCTTTTTTTTTTCGCCTCGTTTTCGCTCCTTCTATTCCAGTTTTTGTTACTTCTGATCCATCAGTGAAATTCATTCTCTCTCTCTCTCTCTCTCTCTCTCTCTCTCTCTCTCTCTCTCTCTCTCTCTCTCTCTCTCTCTCTCTCTCTCTCTCTCTCTCTCTCTCTCTCTCTCTCTCTCTCTCTCTCTCTCTCTCTCTCTCTCTCTCTCTCTCTCTCTCTCTCTCTCTCTCTCTCTCTCTCTCTCTCTCTCTCTCTCTCTCTCTCTCTCTCTCTACCATACTGCAAACTCTCCAATCTACTTTCTCAACAACCTGCTTGAAGAGGTTCACTCACTCAAATTCTTGGGTCTTGCTCTCAGCCACGGTCTCCATTGGGCAAGCTGCATTTCAATGTTGGCCTCCAAAGCCAGATGCCAAATGGGTATCATCCGTCATGGAAAGTCCTTATTTGGCACACCTGAACTCCTATCCACCTATAAGGCTTTCATCTGCAGATTGATGGAGTACTGCTCTCCGTTCTGTGCTGTCTGGCTCCACTGCCTCACATCTTGCTCAGCTGGATGCCATGGAAACCAAGGCTTTCAAGATTGGAATCTCTCGCAATGTTCATCACCATCTCAAGTCATCCCCCATCCAAAACCATGATCTTTTTCTACACCCATTGAACCATCCCCCACCCCTCCCAAAATTTTGCTTTTGTATCCATCTTGTCCACGACTTGCATTCTCCCCTACCACTCTGCCCCCCCTTCCACCCCATGATTACCTGCATCTCTTGTTTGTCTGCCTCCATATATTTTATCCCGTTATGTTGTGTTCTGATGTGTTCTGTGTTCGAGCTCTTCCACGAGCCTTGACCATGTATGCAAAAAAAATTTCAAATCAATAGAGGAGAAAAATAAAGAAATAATCGATCGAGAAATAAAATTACTGTTTCGGCCACTAAACTCCAAGGTTTGACAAATGACAACCAGAATCTCTTCATCAGGTTCATCACTGCAAAAGTTACAGCAAAAGGACATCAACATGCTCATCTCGCCTCACAACACATACTAAAATAACTATAACGGCACTCGGTAGAATGCAAACATCCATAGGATGAACAGTTTATGTTTTGTATCCAACTAATAGGCCAGATTTGGATCCGAATATGACCTAAAATTGAATCAGCTTGTTCTTATCACCAACCCAACTCATCGACCAAGTTTTGCCACAATCCATCCACAACTTTTTGAAACATCATGCCATGTATCGTATTTGGCCTTTTCTCGAAATGTTGAAGAATCACTTAAAAAATTATAAAATCGTCGACAATGGATCCAGATCCAGATCTTCATCAAAATCGAATCAATTGGTCCTTGTCATACATTCAACCTGTCCACCAAGTTTCGTCCGAATCCGTGCATAATTTTTTTGAGATATCCTCCTCACAGACAAACAGATAAACAGGTGTGAATACATGACCTCCGTCCACCTTCGGTGGCAGATGTAATTGACAAAGCTGGCTAGTCTTATTGTGCAAAGTGTAAGCACGATGAAAGTCAGGATTTGAGACTCAAGTCGAATGGATTTTTGTCATCAAAAGATGGTTCCGATACATGTAGTACAAGGAAAACGAGTTCATCGATATGGAACCGACAGAGCATTTCTGATTGAGCTATCAAAGCTGGGGGGATTACAAGTGTTCAGTTTTAAAATATCTTGATGAAGTAAAGGTAAGTCAAATCAATGCTGTGGATTTCTTTTCAATCAAAGCAGCAAAGCAACAGATGCAAAGTGGATGATCATGTCCGAACTACCGTGGCTGTATATGGACTGCATGTTAATGAATATGACTGCATGCATATTACATAATAGTAAAGGTTGACTGTATGTGTGGACACGGTATTATTCACGGACACGTGAGGACACGGCACGGTGTTATTCACATCGAAGCAATTCAAAAAAAAAAAGTGGAATAAAACTAACAAACCACTTTTTTTGACATTCCCAGGAACGGGACAACAATCAAATTCTGAGCCAAAATTAAATTTTAAAATGTTTCAGGTGACAAAGCCAAAATTAAATATTTGAAAATCAGTTTTACCCTTCATCAGCCAAAGAACAATGCCCCAAAACAGCAAATCAGAGCCAAGACAGAATTGAATTCTTTTTGAGAAAAAAAATAAACGTTTTAGTTTCATAAGCCACGAATGTTTAAAAAAAATCTTTATATACAATGTCATGGCTCGTATATGAGCTAACACACAGAACGTATAACAAGGGGAACAGGAGATGAGGGACAGCAGAGGGAAGAACAAAACAGTGGGGAATAGACACATGAGGATATCTGTGGAAGGGAAAGGGACGGGGTGTGGAAGACAGGGATAAACTAGATGGACATCACAGGGACTTTCAGGACCTTACACGACAGGGAACTTTCAGGAAGGAAGGCAGGGAATTTGAAGGAGGTGGGTTTGGGGCGGATTAGCAGGGGTAGCAAAGATCGTGGTTTTCGATGGGGGAAGATAAGAGATGGTGGTGAACAGTTGTTTTGAAGACCTGGGGGGAAGAGTGGGATTGAAGAGTGGAGGACTTTATTTCAAAGGTGGGAAATGTTGTACATGTTGGACCAGCTTGTGATTTTATCCAGATTTGCAGAGAGTGAAGAAGCTGCTGCTTGCCGGTCTGCTTGAGGGATGACAGATCGTATGGCAGAGGGTGGAGTCATCAGCAAAGAGATAAAGAGGATTTTCCAGAGAGTCGGAGAGATCATTGATGAAAACCAGAAAAAGAACAGGGCCCAGAACGCTACCTTGAGGAACTCCAGCCTGGACAGGAAGAGGGAATGAAAGAACTCCATTTGGGCCACACGGTGACTGCGACAGGAGAGGAAGTCTGCAAGCCATGAGTGGAGATGGCCTTGGATACAATAGGAAGAGAGTTTGGTGAGCAGGGCAGGGTGCCAGACCATAGTAAAAGCACGTGATATGTCTTCGGAGAAGGCTCTGATTTCATGTCTGGCATTGAGTCCCTCCATCCATTGTTGGGAAAGCAGGAGCAGAAAGTCGAGGGTAGAGTGACCTGGTCTGAAACCAAATTGATGATCGGAAATCAAGCCATTGGAGAAGAGGAAGGATTTAATGTCTGAAGCGATGATGGAGTCCATAACCTTGCTGATGATTGGGAGAATGCTGATTGGTCTGTGGTTGCAGGGATCTGTTTTTGCAGCTTTTTATGCAGATTCTCACTCGTAGAAGGCCGAGAGCAATTTGTATCAAAAAACGTGACAGGAACACTTTAATAAGCCATCCAATGTGTGACACACTCACTAGTCATTGTTTTGTGCAACAAGGGAATCCGAAAATAAAAGTTTCCTAGACCACAGACAGGATGGTGTGAGACAAATTCATTTTGTTGTTCAGGATCCAGGTGGCAATAACTGGTATGACACGTGGTTCTGGTAGAACAACAGTTAAGCCGTTTGCATTTGATATCAAGGCAAATCAAAATATCTAATAGATTGTGAACATTAGTTTGGCATCTGAAATGCCAAGTTAAACTTTTTTATCATAGTGATTAATGTGAATACTCATTCATTAATTCAATATGTTCCCACCGATTTGGGGCTGCATCCTCTCTGTGGATCCTTTATCTCCAAAGTTTCCGATCATAAGCCTCCACCTCTGGGTGTTTGATTCATCGCTGGATATCCATTTCCTTAATCCCATCCATCCATTCTCTTTGTCCTTCCTTTTTTTTTAGCCCCCATTGGACTTCGCCCAAAACGGGGGCTTATGGACTTTGTCTCAATTTTCGTGTCTGCGTGCGTGCGTGCGTGCGTACGCCCACAACCATATTTTGGATATGTATGCACCGATTATATTCATACTTGGCACAAAGACAACACATCATTTTTCTTTTTCGAGATCAGATCCAAAATGGCCGACTGGCGGCCATGTTAGTTGTAAAAAAAACCCCGATGTTGAGCACGTCCTCAACCATTTCTCGCACATGCATGGTCCGATTTTGTTCAAACGTGGCACAAGCACACTTCATGATGGCATACATTTGCATCTATCTTTATTTTGCGATCTGATCAAATATGGCTGACTGGTAGAATGGTGGCCATTTTAGTTGAAAATAAATATGGGCTAGCCCTTTAACTCCATACAACAAAATTACTTGAACAATGGGTGCTATGACATTTCATGTCTTATTTCCTTGTTCTCCTTCATTCTGGCAGTCATCACTCCACCTTTCTGGCTATTTGATCTTCCCTGATCATACATACATGCCCAGCCCATGTCAGATACAGCTGTTTGGCCAGCTCACTTAATTTCCTGTCCAGTATTTATCCTCACTTCCTCGTCGGTTACTCTCTGAATCCTGCAAATCACAAGTATTCTTCTCAGGCATCTACTATCACAACCAATCAGTTTCCTTTTCTCCTCCTTCATCCAAGTCCAACATCACAGAGATTACTGCTGCATTGTACACCATCTTGGTTTGCAGGTTCACATCTCTTCTCCAGAGATCTTTGCTCAGACGATTGAACACTCCTCCCACCAAAACCAGCCTTCTCTTCACTTCCTTGTCACTACCTCCATTATCTGTTATGTTGCTTCCAAAGTAAACAAATGAGCCTACTTTTTCAATATCTTCATCCCTTATCTTCAATTCTGCCTTGTCACCATCTTCCACTTTGTCTTTGGAATAATCACCGCCAAACCAAATTTCTCACTTTTGTCAATGATCCTTCTGAGTGTTGGAAGTCCTGTAATCATCACAGCCAGCAAAACTGCATCATCTGCAGACTCCAAGTCCCACAATTTCTGATCTTCAATCTGGATTCCTTTCTCTCCTGGACTTTTCCTATAAAGTTTTTTAAACATTTTGTCTAATATGACATTGAACAAGCTGGGAGACAGGATGCATCCTGCCTCACTTTAGTCAACCTTGAACCATTCTGTACTTTCTCTTCGAATCTTCACATGGGCTTCTGTAACCTTGTACAAACTTCTGATCAGCAATATAATTTTTTATGGAATTCCATATTTCTCCAGTGCCTTCTAAAGACCTTCCCTCTATACAGAGTCATATGCCTGTTCAAAGTTCACAAAGCACACATTGAGATCCACAGCCATTTCATAGTTCTTCTCAATAAACTGTCAAAACGTGAAAATCTGATCATTATATCCTCATCCCACTCTAAACTTGTACAGATTACCATGCAGTACCACGATGAGGGTTTTAGTGATTTTGTCCAGCAACACCCAAGTGAAAATCTTCCTTGGCACACTTAATATAGACAGATCCCTCATGGATTATTACAATCCTGCAGACTTCCCTACATGAGGAATGGGCCCATCATGATCCTGCGCCAAACTTTCGTAGTTTTTTTTCCATTTGTACACCGATCACTCAAATGGAATCAACCCATCAAACAGCCTTGGTTTCTATGAAAATAACAAAAACATAAAACTTTGCCTGTTTAGCATTGCCATCCCAACTGGTGGCATAATGATGCTCAGAACACAGGTTAAGGTACGCTGGACTATATACGTGTTTGTCCACTCTCTACCAAGGTCCTTACGATTCACGTTAAACGAGAACTGCACTCGGTAGCGCAAATACCTCTGCCAGGCTGAACAGTTTATGTTTTGTATCCCACTAATAGGCCAGATCTGCATCCGGACCTGAACCAAAATCTGATAGGCTTGTCCTTGTCACCAATCCAACTCATCCACCAAGTTTCGTCCAAATCTATCCACACCTTTCTGAAATATCATGCTATATATTGTTTTTGGCCCCATCTCTCAATTGTGAAGAATCACTTTAAAAATTGAACAAAGCTCGTATCCGGATCTTCATCAAAATTGTTTCAATTTGCCCTTGTCACACACACCCAACCTGCCCACCAAATCCATCCATAACTTTTTAACATATCGTGTTCACAGACAAAACAGAGAAATAGACATGAGTGAAAACATAACCTCCGTCCACCTTCAGTGGCGGAGGTAATAAAATACACTGTGTACGGTAATAAAAATAATAATAATAATAATGATAATAGTAATCATAATAATAATAATAATAGGAGTTCCCTTTCAAGGAACTTTGACACAGGAGGAGGTCATTTGGCACATCAAAGACAGCACTATTATTAACAACATATAGTTGTTTGTCTTGGTTCTATCCTGTTAAAATGTGAAGTGTCAAGCAAGTTAGCAGCACATACCATTTTTAAAGTCTTTGGTAAGATGCGGCCTGGGTTCGAACCACCAACTTCCCAGAGTCCGAGCAGACACTAACCATTATGCAACCGAGGATGGTAATATTTATCTATAATTCCAGCAATCTTTGTGTGTGTG
>NC_140972.1:73574361-73586861 GCF_056783735.1 Eptatretus burgeri | reverse complement strand
ATAAAGCATTCGACGTATGCAATTATGATGTCAAAATGAAGGCACATCTGACATGAAAAAAAACCAACACGCTCGTTTCTCATGGGCAGTATTTCACATGTGCCAAGTTTCAATTTTTCTCCATGGAGCGGTTTCGGAGATACAGAGGTCCAAAGGTTTTCCTTTTTTCCAACATGGCCAGGGCTGGATTTAGACATGTGGTGGCCCCTGGGCAGCCTTCAGTAGTGGAGGACCACCCTACCTTAGAATACTAAAGAGGTGACAAGACATATTTACAGTCATCCATAAAGTATATTTTTCAAGAACAAAGAATCTGAACTTCTATATAAAATAGAGAATGAGATAAGATGAATATCGTATATCTGTTCCACTAACTACTAACTACCAAATATATTTTTCCTTTCAATTTTTTTTCATGAAATATGTGGAGGCCCCCTGGTTGTGGAGTCCCCTGGGCAACTGCCCAGCTTGCCCATGCCTAAATCCGGCCCTGAGCATGGCTACCAAACAACATGACCTATGATGTCATAATTATCACTAAAACATTCGACATGAGTGCGGCACCTGTGGTGAAAATTTTGTGTCAATCGGATAAGAAGTTGCAGAGAAAAGAGAGAAAATTAGTATGGACGGACGTACGTGTACGGACGGACAGACGGACAACCCGAAAACATAACGCCTCCATCGACTTCGTCAGCGGAAGCATACAAATTGAAACGGAAATGAGTGTAATTAATTTGACAACAGAAAGGAGACTCTCGATAATTTACTTTTCTTTTTTACAGTTCAAACTTTTTTCAGATCTGCAGTTCAAACTTCAGAAGGTTTAATTGTGATATAAATCACAACACATTAAACCAGAGAGTTGGTGTCAAAGCCACCCAATGCTCGCCTGTTTATACATTTATCGTTGTTAAAAGACTAGTCTAATAACATTTTTTATAAAGCATTGCAGTGAAGTCTGATCCAAATAATTTTAAAGCAATATATGTATTTGTATATTGTAATCAGTAAAAAAAATGATGTGGTAGATAAAAACATTAGAAAGGAAAAAACTTTAACGTTGATGTGCTACAAAAAAGTTAAGTTCAAAACAGGTCAAAAAAAAAAAAAAATTGAAATTATTTTTTAATTTCAACTTCACTACATCAATAATATACCCCAAAGGAACCTCCATGCAAAATATCAGCATCCTAGCACACATATTAAATGAATGGCAAGCTTCTAAATAACTTGCACCAAAAACTTTAACGCCAGGGGTATCGCTATAGCTCTCTGTTCTTCGAACAGGCAAGCTAAAAATGAAAAATAGGACCGCTGCTTGTAATTTGATAAACTGCACACCATTTTGTATTTTGTGTCAACAACAGGAGATTAACGATTTGTTTAACAATGTACATTTAAAGAATCATGAGAGTTGATGACAAAAAACTACCATCTTAATTTGCTATCCTCCAAACATAAGTCTGAGTTGTGCAAGTTCTTCACATTGCTGCATAATATCCTCCATGTAAGAGTTTACAGTTTGCCAGTTTAAAGGTAGGATTTTTTGTATGGGGTTGAGGCTTGTGGAAGAGCTATAACACAGAATAGACAAGGGCATAAGAGAATGAAAAGAACATGATAAAAAGGGGGTGGTGGAACACAACAGCAGCAGGGTTGAGAGACAACGTGGAGGGAAGGCATAGAGGGAAAGGGATGTGGGGAAGAATTAGAGCAACATGAGGACGCAGGAGGTGGATAAGATGGATATGGCCACAAACTCTCAATCACAGAAGTGGAAGGAAAAACTGAAAACCCAGAAAGAGGTGGGCTTGGGGTGGGTTAATGTGGGAAGAAAAGATCATGGTTGCGGCTTTGAATTTTCAGGCGATTTTGTCTTGCTGATGATACTTGAAGGGAGAAATGTGTTTTTCAAAAGTGATGTTTAAATGCTCAGCTTTCATGGTTCCCCTTCAGGGTTATGGACTTTCAAGAGATTCCTCTTATACTGTCATCATATATCATTTTCCTCCCGGGCTGGCAGGATGGCCGAGGGTTACACACTCGTCTCTTCGCTGTTTAGCCTGGGTTCACATCCAGGAGCAGCTATAACCTGTCATCCCGGTGTTTCACAGGCAAGGTGATTCATCAATACGTGTTCCATCCCTCAGATGGGAATCAAATGGGAATCCCGTTTGCCAGCATTCGTTGGTGGACGTTAAACATCTCATCGGCCTGGTGTTGGCTTAATGGCTAAGGTGCTTGGCTTAAGATCCTAGGGTCTTGAGTTCAAGCCCCTGTTGGTCCGTTTAATAAACACCAGGTCGGGTTGACTCAGCCTGTCCTCCTTCCACGGTCAGCAAAATGAGTACCAGTGTGCGAGTGGTAACAGGGGTGTTCCATTAGAAGCACAGCCACACCCACAGAAAATGATGCAGTCAAGCAGCCACAGTCTGCATAGGAATAAATCGTAAAAAATATCCCACAGTGTCCTTCGCAAAGAGTCGGCGAGCTCTTGCCGGAACGATGAACAAATTCAAAATTCCTGCCCTAACCCTCAGCGGCACAGCCACAGCCTCGGCCAATGATGCAATCCCGCAACCTTGCTCTGAATACGAACGTGCTTGTGCTTTGTGCTACATTTTCCTCCCAATTCTCAAAACGAAAAATAAATACATAATAAAGAAATGCAACTTATTTCACATTTTTTTTGCTTTAAATTTTCAGGGAGTGCCCACATGTCAATCAATTTTTCCTTGAAAGAATTCATAGAATCCATGTTTAAATTTGAATTTTTTATTTCTATTTTTTTACTCTGCAATTCCAAAGCCTCTCAAAAGCCAAAGCACTGACACATTCTCTCCCACTGGCATTTTCAAAAGAACTGAATATAAACCAGGAAAACCTTTGATTGTCATATTTTGAAGCCAAAGTATGGATCGCACAAAATGGAAATTGTTATTTCTTTGAAATGAGAATGGCATAGTGACCATTTTCAAAGCCATGTTCTTCAACCAATGCACAAACTCTAATATTCCATGGGATACATTATTAATCTATTGTTCAAAGAAAACAGAATTCAATCTAGGTCTATATGTCAAATTTGGTCAAAGCACGTAGAGTCATACATTAATGAAAATATATGATCATAATAATTTGTATAGGCTAGCAGGATAGCCTCGAGGTATGCAGACTGGTCTCAGCAGTCTCACCTGGGTATGAATCTCGGCCCAGGTATAAACTGTCATCCTGGTGTCTCACAGGCAGGGTGATGCATCAATGTGTGTGCTGTCCCTCAGATGGACCTCAAACTTCACGACATCCTACCTGCCAGCATTAGTTGGCAGATGACGAGTCAGTGAACACCCTGAACAAAACAAATTTCTGCCACCTTCAGTTGAGTATCCTGCATTAGAATGGTATCATTCTAATGATTCCATCATTCCATCATTGTAACTCTAAGCAAGAAATTAGTTCAGCAGAACAGACGTTCTGTAGAGAACATGGAACACAAATTAATCTTCATGCTAATTGCCCTAATTCTGTTTCCTTGTTTGTTTTTATCGTGGAACATACTTGCTTTTGAAAATCGTTTTCATACCAATAATAATTTGTCATTTACTAATAACAATCCCTTTATTTGTTTAGTGATCCAAGGCTCATGATAGAGTTTGATATCTCATTTACAAATAAGAATGCTGCTTTTGCTTGTTTTCCTTCTTACAATGACCTAAAGCTTATGGTAGAGCTTGTGCATATAAATAACTCAGAGGACAAATATATGAGGAGATATAAGTAGTTTTACATTAATTATAATGACAGCACAAGCCAATCTGAAAATGGATAATGTACAGTATATAGGATTTGCATAGATCATGCAGCCTCCTCCCTCCTCCTTCATATGCAGCACAAGGTTGCAGGTAGCATCATTGGCTGAGGGTGCAGTTGTGCCTCTGATGCAATGCCCCTATTACCAGTACAATGGTACTCATTTCGCCAACATTGGAGGATGACAGGCTGAGTCAACCCCATTGGGACCACACTGTGCAGAGCGTTGGTGCTGCTTAAGCAGTCTCCTTGGCTATTGGGCACAATCCTGGATGGGTCGCCACTCCGACACAGTATACCAGCATGCTGACACTCATTTTGCCGACCTCGGAAGGATGACAGGCAGAGTCAACCTCACCTGGTGACTAATTCAATGGCAAAAAACAGGAGCTCAAACTCAGGACCCTAAGATCCCAAGCCAGCCACCCTAACTGCTAAGCCAACACCAGGCCTCAATCATGCAGCAATGACCGATCAAGTGGCAAAGAGGAATAGATTTTCTGTATATCTATAAATATGATAGTTAAAAATAAATTGAATGTAAAATATCTACTATAATAAAGAGGTTGTGTGGCTGTCTCAATGTCGCCAATATTGACTCATCTATTGGTCGTGGCACTGACTAATTGAGTGTTCCCGTTTTTCTCAGCATCATTATTCACTCGTCGGTTGGTCACGGCACTGACCAATTGGGGGATCCTTTTTTTGCCTTCACTCGATTTGTCGAATCACTGACCAATTGGGTGTGCCCATTTTTCCCTTCACTCGTCGATTGGTGGCGGTACTGACCAATTAGGTGTGCCAGTTTCCCCAGCATCATTCTTCGTGTCATCGAAGGTGGGCCTAGATGGGCACTCCGGCCCGGAGACAAACCATTAAGAATTAAATACGATAAATGGTGAAATGTTTAATGAATATGTTTCTGTTTCCATTGGTGCTGTTTGTGTCAGCAGAAAACGTCATCACAATGGACATCACAACAGTGTGTTTCAAGCTTCGAATGGAGTGTGATACTGTATGCTGTGATCAACAAAATTTACTTGAAAAAAAAATTACCCCCGTGCGGGAGTGACGGTCATCTCTGCGAGAAATAATACCACAAGTTCTCAATGTTCAGTTATGACCGAAGACTACTGCGCAGTTCTACTGTGCAGCTCCACTGCGCAGTTTGGTTAAAGATGACTCGGCATTTTGGGGCGCGTGTACGAAATTATATTTTGAAAATAAATGCCGACGTTTACATTTCGGGTTTTGAAACTTTTGCACTTTCGGCGGAAAATGTAAAACTATAATATACAAGGTCAGCTGCTATGCAATGATACCATTCACTAACTTTTACCATGCCCAGTAGAGAATATATAGCCTCCTGAAGGTAGGGCAGTTTTTGCAAACTTTGAAGTCACGTGACGCGAAAACGAAAGCGAAATTCGAAAATCCGGCCCGACCAAAATTTAGATATTGTCCCATAGATTCATATGCCACAATCAAATTCAAGATTGCCTGAGAAATGTAGGAGATAGATTTTTAAAATCGTCATTTTCGGATTTTTTGCCAACTTTGAAGTCATGTGACACGAAAGCGAATATCGAAAATCCGGCCTGACAAAATTTAGATATTGTCCCATAGATTCATTTGCTACAATCAAATTCAAGATAGCTTGAGAAATGGCGGAGGAGATAGAATTTGAAAATCGTCATTTTCGCAACTTCAAAGGCCTCGTGACCTTGACCTTCGGTGACCTTGAAAGTCATACCATCGTGTAAGTTTCATCGACCTCTATCAGGATCACTAATGACCAGATCTCCCGCTTCAACTTCATTGTGAACGGACGGACGGACGGATGGACGGATCGAAGGACATCGACACCCATATTATTAGGTCATGCTCGAAGAGATGACCTAAAAATGATGAAGTGCATTTCCAAGAATGTGCCACAGCACATTGCCCACTGAACGTTGGTCAAGAAGGGTACTCCCGTCAGGAGTTGGGTTTGAATCCCAGCTTGAATCAACATTCCAGGAGGGTGGGAGTACCCACTAGTATGAGTAAAGGAGAAGCAATATTCAAATGTTGATGGCATTGGTAGACTGATAATGTTTTTGAAAAGACTGTCCAATTGAGCTGAAATTATAGGTCATCTGTATACTACATAAGGAAAAGGGGCAGAAATTTTTACACCCATCATCTGAATGCACTACATACCCATCAGCCCAAACCCTCTCTCCAATACCAGCCCTTCCCCCCCCCCACACTATTTTCTATGAAGTATGCATTTCAACTTAATCTTCGCAATTTAAAACTGCACTGGTCAGAGTATCCTCTATAACTAATAAAGCTTAAGACAAATAGCAAAGCATGTTTCTAAAAACATAACCAGAAAGATAAATGAGAGATTGCGTGTGCAGACTCTCGGCAGGACTTGTTTCATGCGGTGTATTTTGTGTGCCGGTGTGTTCTGTAATTAATACGTTCCAATATGCAATTTATTGGTGTGCTCGCTTTTCAATAGTACATAATTAATAGACATACTCAGGGTCCCATGGTACATAATTAATAAAAAATACTTACATTCCAATAGTAGGTAATTAATACTCACGTTCAGTGTGGACAGACAGACAAACAAATGGACCCAAAATGCAATGCCCTCTACTCTGGCAAGGGGAATAATGTCCTTGCAAAGTGAGTGGTTATTTATAATATAAATACAACTCATCTGTGCTTAAAACAAAAGTGATAGCTTTCCAAGCACGAGAATCGACATCCAATTGAAATTAACATTTTAAAACTATGACAAACACCCTGAAAAAAAATCTTCATACAGTACAAACAAAATGTTAAATAATACAGAACATAGTAATAGCAATTCATATGTATGTATGCAACCTTTAAATTCCCACCGTCCTCAAATATAATCACTGACCCATACGGTACGGTATGATACCCTTACCTCATATTTATATACAAAACAAATGAATGGCCTCTCATCTTCAAAATTATTAATTTGACACTTCATCATGACATCATCAAGCATATACAGTGCAGTGAAATAGTCAAAATTGTCATATATGTGCAGAGATGTCTGCAGCGACCCAGTAATCTGAATATGAAATATTACATCAATACACATAAACTACCAGATTTTTCTCCCTATTGTGAAATAGTTTGTTTCTAAGGAATTATGTGTTATATTGGCAAGTCAACACATGCTTTACTATTATCTAAAACTTTATCGTTATTAAAGGGAGAGTAGTTTACATTAAAAAAAAATAGAGGCAATACCCATCGACATTCACCTGGTCGCGGCTGCATAAGCTAACCAGAGAACCACCGGAAGGCCTGGATGATGAACAAAATATGTAACGGAGAAGAAAATAAATACCTATGCAATTTTTTTCAATGCTGTGAACAACCTTTGGTACATCTGGGGTGATGAAGGTTGTGGTGAGGTTTCATAAGAATTGTGCACGTAGTTGCAGAGAAGAAAGCAAATACATGTTGTGGGGGACAACCCCCCAGTAAGGCCCCAAGACCCCGACTTTTTTTTCTTAACATCGTGAACAATCGTTGGTACATCACGGGTGATGAAGGTTTTCGTCAAGTTTCATCGAAATTGTGTGCGCAGATTCACAGAGGAAAGCAAATACGTATTTTAGGGGACAACCCTCCATGTAGGAGGACCGATAATAATTTGAGTGCTCTTTATACCTCAAATTATTAATGGCATGAACAAACTTTGGTACATCACGGGTGATGAAGGTTGTTGTCATGTTTCATCGAAATTGTGTATGTAGTTTCTCAGAAGAAAGGAAATACCTATTTTGGTGGACAACCTCCCTGTAGACAGACTCCTTTACACCTCGATTTTTCTCATGTCATAAACAAATTTTGGTACATCATGGGTGATGAAGGTTGTGGTTAAGTTTCATCAGAATTGTGTGTGTTGCTTCTGAGAAGTTTGCCCTGCAAAATATGTATTTTCTTAATTCTCAAAAACTACACACACACACACACACACACACACACACACACAATTCCGATGAAACTTGATAACCACCTTCATCACCTGTGATGTACCAAAGATTGTTCATGGCATTAAAAAAAATCAGGGTCTCAGGGGGTCTACAAAGGGGATTTCCTCATCAAAGAGGTATTTGCTTTCTTCTCAAACGATACACACAATTGCAATGAAACTTCACCACAACCTTCCTTGCCTGTGATGTACCAAAGCTTGTTCATGGAATTAAAAAAAAATTGGGGGTTTGAGCGATTCTACGTGGGAATTGCCCCCCAAAATATGTATTTGCTTTCTTCTATTAAACCACACACAAACTTTTGAAGAAACTTGACCACAACCTTTAGTTTGTTCATGGCATTAAGAAAAAAATCCAAAGGTATTTACTTTCTCCTCCATTATATATTTTGTGGGTCCTCCATGCCTTCCAGTAGTTCCCTGGTTATCTCATGCAGTCTCCACCTGGTGAGTTCCCAGGGGGATTGCCCCTATGTTTACTCAACGTGATGACTGGAAAATGTCTCCACACAGTACGATTTTAAACTAAAAATTAATATGATCAGAATTACATAGTAATTGGGCACAATTACAACAAGGCACTTATACCGAACAAGATGACAAACATAAAAACCTCAACGTAAAACCTGCAATACCACACCGTATCTAAACTTGTGCACAATTCTTGCACAAACATGGGGATGGAGGGAACAATAGGGAGGGCAAACTAAGAAAAGAATAAGCAAGGGAAGATGCAAATAATTGAGGTTTAGGAGGTCGGGAAAGAATGAGGCCTCCAGGCTTTCAGCAATGTAACCTAAACTGGTCAGACCGGTGGAGTTACTTGGGACCTCTGCACTCGTGTCCCAGGTCATTTAGCCTGCATGTGCAATGTGTTTTTCTCTGTCAATGACACCCACAGCACCTTGTACTGTTGGACTTAAGGCAGCTCTACAAAGGCTCACTGCTCAAGCTCAGCATGGTCTCCAATGGCTCCCTCTGCAGCATGGACTCAACCTTCCTTGGACTCAACTGCCAGGCAGTGTGAACTATTCACCACTCCATTAACTTTTTACACTTTCTTGCCTCACCTCCTCCTCTTCTTCTTCTTATTCTTCTTCTTCTTCTTCTCTGTACCTAAATCCCAACAGTTAGAGGTCGGCCACTCGGATCCACCTTCTCCATTCTCTTTGGTCATATAAAAATCCCACGTTTTTAAAGATCTTTCCACGACCTCCCTCTACCTTAATCTCTGTCTTCATCTTGCCCTTTTCCTTCTAATTGACTCATTCCATGCTTTTGTGATTGGTTCTTCATCCTTTTCCTAGTCATGTGTCCAAACCACCACACCCTAGTGTCTCTCATCCTTTCTGTGATAGTGAAAACTCCAGAGATCTTGGGTATCTCCTCATTCCTAAACCCCTCTCTTTATGATGCTCTGAGAATCCACTGAAGCATTCTCATTGCTGTCCTCTCCAGCAACTCCTCTTCCGTTTTTCTCAAAGCCAATGTTTCTGAATCATACATTATAACTGGTCTACTCACTGTCTTGTTGATTCTTACCTTCAATTTTCTCAGTATCTTCCTATCACAGATGACTCCAATAACCTCATTCCATTTTGCCCATGCTGCCATCACTTCACCTTAGATTTCTGCTTCACAACCTCCCTCTTCCTTTCGTGTTGAACCAAGGTATTTGAATTTGTCCACTTGCGTCCGCTCTCCACCCCTTATAGCTACAATCTTGACCCTCTCTGCACAAGTCTCACTCACACAACATTACCTCTGTCTTTCTAGAATTAACCTCCAATCCCTGACTCTCTAAGCTCTCTTGCCATTCCAGCACTCTTCTCTGCTGCTATTCCTTTGACTGCTGTTATGACAAAGTCGTCGCCAAGCAAGAGCTCTCACAGTTCTCTCTCTCTGATGTTGTCACTCAGCACATCCATCACTGATACACCTCCCCCTTACACTTCTCAAATACCTGCAATGACTTCAGTTGATACGCAGCTACTCCTTGAGCTATATATGGGCATAAAAGGGGGGAAAAAAGCCATGCCACTTCACGCAGAACTTTCCATCCATGGGCACAGCCGACATATCAGCTTGTTGGCAAATATAAACATCATTGCTAGTTTGTACCCCTGGTGGATGCAGATTAAAGGGTGGGGGGGAGGGTAAATAAAATGGTATAATCATTAAACTGGAGAGAAAATGGGAAAACAATACAAGTTCCCTGACAAGAAACTTTAATGCAACAGGACATTTGCACCATCAGACCTTTTGTCCGTGCTGTGTCCTTTTAAAATGCCAAGCATCAAGCAAGCAAGCAGTACATACCATTTTTATAGTCTTTGGTATGACTCAGCCGGTATCGGGTATAAATCGCCGACCTCCCACACTCAGAGCGGTCGATCTAACCATTATGTCACCGAGTCTGGTTCCAATTTTGTTACATGAACGTACACACTTACAAACGAGATGTTCTTTCACATGCATAAATCTCTGACACTCTTAAATCTGACACACATACACCCAAGAACACTACACAAGACAACCAATTGGCTGTGCATGTCGTCATTCTAAAATCAGTCAAATTTTATATCTCATTAAAATTGTGTGTTGAAGGACTGCAAATTGGTTACCAAATTTAAAGAAATTATTTGGAGACACATACTGTATGAAGATCACACATAACCACAAAATCAGTGCATCAACGACGTAGAATATTGATCAATCCAAAACCTGTCAGAAAGTGATCCCTCAAGCAAATCCTTTGGGATGGCATGCTATGGGCCAAACAGCCAAAGTAAATATAGCATTGAAGAATGGTAAAAGAAAAAGAACAAAAGACAATTATTTTAAGACTGAAATCCTCCCCCCTCCATGGCAAAAATAAATAAATAAATAAATTGTGCAGTATGCACATGTTGGCAGGCACAAAGTTTGCATCAATATGTGGCATGCACACAAAGAAGTAAAGTTATAAAACGAGAAAAAGAGCAGTCAGAGATTGCAGACCCTCACCAGGACTTGTTTTGTGTGGTGTTTGTGTACTGGTGTTTTTGCAATTAATATTAGACATAATTAAAACTGCAACTTTGTAACTGCGAGCAGTGATGACCAGGTACCAAGATGACCCGCTTTGATTGGACACCTCACCCTGACGTTTATTATTCAATTTAACTCGCAATGGGATTAAAATAAATTCAATTCATATCAAATGAAAAACCAAATATATACCTGGTGTTGGCTTAATGGATAGGATGGTGGGCTTGGGATCTTAAGATCCTGAGTTCAAATCCCACTTGGCTGTTGAATTAATACCAAGTGGGGTTGACTCTGCCTGTCATCCTTCTGAGGTCGGCAAAATGAGTGCCAACTTGCTGGTATCCTGTGTTGGAGTGGAGACCCATCCAGGATTGTGCCCAATAGCCAAGGGGTCGGAGTGGAGACCCGTCCAGGATTGTGCCCAATAGCCAAGGAGACTGCTTAGGCAGCACCAACGCTTTGCACAGACTATGGAGTAGTATGGAGTATGGAGTTAGAGTAATCAGAAGGAACTCAAACAAGCAAAAAGCAAAGATGGAGTCTTCAGGAGAAACCTGGATAGGATTTGTGGTTCAGCTCCTACTCCTCTACCATCAAATCCATCAAAGCACAGCCAAATGAGCCTTATTAAAAATAAAAGAAAAAAGAACACAAATCCCCAAAATTAAATAATTCTGGCTGTGAGACCATGTGTCCAATCAGGTTGAAATTTCAAACTTGCATTCCCCGTCACGACGAGATCATATTTTGAAGTTCCATGCTGATTGATTCAGTGGTTCTGGAGAAAACATTATTTAATATTTTTCTTCAATCGAATACAGCTTCCAAACCATGTGACCTATCAATTATTCCTTAACAAACTTGTCCACCCATGGCTTGAGGAACATTTGTGTGAAGTTTCCCTTTTATCTGTCCAGCTGTTCTTGAGAAGATTTTTTATTTTTATTTTTAAAGGTTTAAGGGTAAATCCATTATGGCTGCCAAACCATGTGACCTATGATGTCAGATGTGTGAACCTTTTGTTCCTCATGGATAGGCAGTCATAGCTGTAAAGCTTTGCCTCCATCTGTTCAGCCACGTCAGAAAAGAAGATTTTTGAAGGTTATTATTTTTTAAACAACTATTGCGTGCCCGTACATGCATGGCCATACGTGCGTGGCCGTACGTGCAAAAAAAAAACTTTCAAACAAACACACAGGCCATTCCTTCGCTCTCGTAAACAACGACTGAATTGGGGCATTGTGTTTATCTCTAAATGCGCAGAAAAAATCAAGACATTATTAGAATACAGTAAGTCATCACTATCCGGAAGTCCGTACGTTGTAACCCGTAATGGGGAACGCGCTCTCACTTGGCCATAACTTGGGAACCACTTGTCTGATTAATTTCAAACCTTGAAAAGGCAAACAAACAGAGATTGCTGGAATTATAGAAAGAAGATAGATACTGTGGGTACAAAACGGCAAGCAACGTGTCCTGTCATTGTTAACTAAGGATCTCTTCCCCAACGGCCACGCCTACGCAGCAACGTGTCCTGTCATTGGTAACTAAATGGCACCCTTTCCCCATCGGCCACACCTACGCAGCAACGTGTCCTGTCATTGGTTTGGTAAATAAATGGCCATAACTT
>NC_140972.1:73566861-73569361 GCF_056783735.1 Eptatretus burgeri | reverse complement strand
GTGTATATATATATATATATATATATATATATATATATATATATATATATATATATATATATATATATATATATATATATATATATATATATATATATATATATATATATATATATATATACACAATTTATGTAACTCGATTTGTGTCCTGTTGCAGAGTCATGTAATGGGGGTTTGACTGGTGTGCAAACATATTCACATACACATCCACAGACGTGTAAAAGCCTTCGATCTTCAGGAATTTCAATGTATGGATGTTAAATGAACACAAATTTACTCAAAGCCTCCATGAGTGTTTTCTATTTTTATAAGAATGTTGATTGTTATTGATACAGCTTAGTTTGGATGAGAAGAAACCAAGCTTGCCATTTAGCAATCTTAAATTCACATTGATCAGAATCTTCAAAAACTCGTTATCACAACTCAAAGTAAACTGAACATGAACAGTCTTCCATCACATTTACCAATTAAATATAATTGACGACTCATTGCCAGGTGTTTCTCATCATTAACATCAGGTGTTGCTCTCGACACATCCATAAAAGCTAAAAGTCCAGTTTTTGTCCTGCAGAAAACATCTATCAGGATTAACTGTGAGTTTAAAATAAAATGGCTGAAACCTCAGTACAAGATCACTATATAATTGTGTTTCTGCAAAAAGAAGGAAAATTATTCAGTGAAATAGCACACATCACTCAAATTTCAAAGTGTGGCATCCGAAGCACAATCAACAAACACAGAGACATATCATATGTAATTGATAAATCCAGGATTGGAAAACCCAAAAAGCTGGCTAACAAGTATTAGCAATCATAATCGTTTTTTAAAATGAAATAAGGACTCCGTCTCATTGAAGCAATAATTGTGTTACCATTTCACCGATAGCTGTCCTCTGTTTAGAACAGGTAGTTCATTAGATTGGTGTAGATTTTCAGGGTGATCTCAATTCAGGACAGGCCCATGTTCGAAACTCCATAAACGTTGGTATTTCTTGAACGCTGCAAGCTCGGTAAGTGTCTTGGCCCAATACCAAGGCGTTTGTAAGGATTAAAGTAAAATTGCCGAGAGATTTTCTGAGGACGAGTCACTCCGTCCATACAAGTTACGATTCAGGGACAAAGGTGATTGCAATTTTTTTTGAAAAGTTAAATTTTATCTTTTTGTCAAGAAATATTTTGAGACCACAGATTTTTCATTTTTTTTTTTTGTTTATAACTAAACGTATTAATTATTCTCATGCAAATTTAAGAATTCAAATAAAACATAAATAACTAGAGTGTTGATGGAAAACAATACCCAGTGCACTGGTGCTCAAGTACTGTATCCTTGCTATAATTCACGGACCGGTGTTTGTGTGTGTGTTTGTTTGTTTGTCACACGACTCCTACAGTTCTGGGCCAATTACATCCAGACTTGCTATGTAGGATCAGCATGACCCCAATTAATATATAGGGTTTTTTTAATCTTTGCTGGTGGTCTGGGCAGGTGAGGGTGGGGGGGGGGGGACACAAATTCTCTATGTAAATGTGTATCATGCAGTGCAACCTCCAGGTGGGGGAGGGTATTACAAGTCCCCACCATTGACAGTACAGTGCAGTATTCCTGTCCCCACGTTTTCCTGTACAGTGAGGTGTTTTGAATTATAAGCTGCAGGTATGTCTTGGTTCATGCAGGTAACCTGCGTTGTTTTTTTTGCCTCTACAGAGCTATCAGTTGCCTACACACCACCCAAATAAAGGTATGTGTCAGAAGAACATGTTGTGTGCTTGGACCAAGATCACCCGTAGTGTGGGTACTCTGCGAGTATACTTCAATCTAATGAAATAATGATTTGAAACATCGTTTAAGAAAAATCCAGAAGTTTAGTTTTACTTAAGTAGTCTTATATACGGTAATAAGATGACGTTGAGTCACAGTTTAAGAGATGAAGGTTTTATTGATCACTATCGAACACAGCATCAAACAGCATCATACATAGCCATATTGACGGCCTCTTCTTCACCCTGATACTGTTTCCTATCACATGCCACACCCTCTCATGATATATATATATATATATATATATATATATATATATATATATATATATATGTATATATATATATATATATATATATATATATATATATATATATATATATATATATATATATATGTATATCATGGTTCTTGGAAATATTATGAAAGCGTTTTGTGTTCTCATGTTCAAGTATTTAATTCAATTTCAGTAAAGGTTTAAAGAGGTTTAAAGGCGAAAAAATAAATGAATTCTGGAACTTACTGCCATTTTAGCCAGTGTCTATTATATCACCTTATCTAACACGTTACATCAGTTGTTCGTGCCTGTTGGTTATGTCCTTTCTGATATCCTCAGAAACGGTAATTAAGTTTCATGTTTGGAATAATTTTCTATTTTTTGTTTTATTGACAGGCAGTCAGGCAGACAGAGTAAAAATATTATCTCACTCCTCTCTGCGCATGCACGATCTGGACGAATTCA
>NC_140972.1:73536861-73561861 GCF_056783735.1 Eptatretus burgeri | reverse complement strand
ACAGAGCAATCATTTACAGGGCTCTTTAACAACGTGTGTGTGCATCCAAATATTATTTCATAAGTCTTCTACACACAAATGTTTTTTTTTTTAATCAACATAAATCCATTCTATAATTCATACTACGATGGTGGATTATGATGCATTAACAGGGGTAGCTAGTGTTGGCCGGTATTGTTCCAATCCTGTTGGAATTTTGAAGAAATCAATTTTTTGTGTGTGTGTGTGTGTGTGGGCCTTAAACACTTTGCCTATGTCGACGAAGGAATGGGATCTGGCTCAATTTAATATTACCTTTCACATAGCTACAATGGCTTAGGCATTATAGAGAGATTAAAAAAAGAAATCCAACTTCTTTTTTAATTTTCAATTTATATTTTATTTCAATTTTTGGTCTAAAACATTCCTTGACACCTCTGAAAGTTTGTCAAAGATCTGTTTGCTCATCTCTGAGAAAAATGGTGAGACAGACAAACGGACATCTATCTTAGAGTACAGATGGTGTTATACTTTAAAGCCTGCAGATCAAAATCTATCAGCAAACAGATTACTTTGCTGGCACCTGATTCCATGCCTTTCGCTTATAACCAGTGAAGAAATATTGAAATGGTTTACACTCTGTTAGCAGCTGTGATGCTTCCAGTCAATCTTAGAATATCCCTTTTATTTTTTATTTTCCCTATCTTCTTGCACATCATAACAAAATTGTTTTGGTGATGTATTTATGAAATGAGGATCACAATCAGTTATCATTTTTGAAATAAGCTGTCAAAAATGATTCAGTAGTTTCACATGTGGGTAGGTTATTTTCATCAGGTCATGTAAATATCTCATTATCTGCAGATGTTCTTAATTATGTTAAGAATTTTTATATGGCCAAGAATGATCCCTTCTGACCCTCCCCAATGACCAATCTGAAGACATAGGGAATGGTTCAGTGCAGCTGTGTCAGTTTACACAAGGTTCAAACAACTCACCTCGTAGCATGCCGAGGGAAAATTAACCTGCACACTTTGACCTCAAACCCGCAGGCTTCCTCCCCTAGTGAGAGAGAGGAATGAAAAGGTTTAAAACGAACCCCTTTCGTCCTCTTCCTCCCACCCACCACAACAGTGTTTGGCTCCCCATGATCTCAATGATCTGCCTGTTTCTCACATTATATTGTGAGGCCTCCCCACGCCCTCATGCTGCACACATTATGTGCACACTGGATTTGAATCGCTCCAGAAATTCTGCATTTCCAATTGTCCAGGTCCCTTGCGCCATCTCAGAGACAAGCATGAATGTTTGTGAATGTAATAACTTCTGTTTCAAGATTCCCTCTTCATGGTAAACGAGCAAAGACAGAAAAATACTTCCTAAATTGCAAGGTAAAGAAAACAATAAGCAGCCCTATCAGGAGATGGTGTGGATGAAGTTGAGACGATTACCTGGGTCGATTACCTGGTCTAAAAGCACCATTCCAGCAGAAAATAACTGACTCGTGACAAGTAAATGTCAAACAAGCTCACATGTTGTCTTCCAAAATGTGTGTTATCCTAAATATATATGTAGCATTGCTCGCTTTTCAAATCAACTCCCAGATAATTTAATTTTCTTTTCTGATTTGGGTTTTTTCTCATTATTGTCTCAACAATATTAAGGCTCAAGGAGGGTGTGAATTGACCATGGGGTTTGCGGCAGTGGGGCAACAGTTGGACACAATAAGCAAGGCAATGAGTGAACATAAAACTAAGAGAGGGAGAGAGAGAGAGAGAGAGAGAGAGAGAGAGAGAGAGAGAGAGAGAGAGAGAGAGAGAGAGAGAGAGAGAGAGAGAGAGAGAGAGAGAGAGAGAGAGAGAGAGAGAGAGAGAGAGAGAGAGAGAGAGAGAGAGAGAGAGAGATAAGGGGAGGAAAGACAGGAACCTGCAAGAAAGAGGGATGGGTGAAGTTGGGTTAGTGGAGTAAAAGTAAGCCTGGTGTTGGCTTAGTGGTTCGGGTGGCGTCTTGGGATCCTTGGGTTTGAGTTAAAGCCCCGTTGGCCGCTGAATTAAAATACACCAGGAGGTTGACTTAGCCTGTCATCCTTCCGAGGTCGGCAAAATGAGTACCAGTGTACTGGTAAGGGGGACACTGCATCAGCAGCATCGCCGCGTCCCAACCAATGATGCAACAGAGAGAGTGAGAGAGAGAGAGAGAGAGAGAGAGAGAGAGAGAGAGAGAGAGAGAGAGAGAGAGAGAGAGAGAGAGAGAGAGAGAGAGAGAGAGAGAGAGAGAGAGAGAGAGAGAGAGAGAGAGAGAGAGATAAAAAAAATTGTGGGTATGGATAGAGTGTGACGTAAGATGGCAGTGGACTGCCTGCTTGAAGCCCTGGAAGGGAAACATTGGATGGAGGAGTCATCGGAAGGACATTGCACAGATGGGAGAAGTGAAGAACAAAGGAGTTGAGGAGTGCAGTTGGTCTGGATTTTAGAGGTTTGACCAGGAAGGGGTTCCAATTTCTGAAAAACTTCTTGCCATGCCAAATGTTGCAGGCATTCTACCTGGATCACCATCTTTTGCTGAATGCAAGCTGCTGAGCCTAATGTGTCAAGGATCCAATATTATAGTCGAGCCTAGTTATTGACGAGTGAGAGATAGTTATTACCTCAATAACCGAAGCTGGACAG
Organism: Eptatretus burgeri; assembly: GCF_056783735.1. Lineage (NCBI taxonomy): Eukaryota > Metazoa > Chordata > Myxini > Myxiniformes > Myxinidae > Eptatretus > Eptatretus burgeri. The sequence continues at coordinate 73,559,213 of NC_140972.1, read as the reverse complement.
AGGTTATGTTTTCACCCCGTCTGTCTGTCTGTTTGTCTGTGAACAGGATATCTCAAAAAGTTATGGATGTATTCGGACATAACTTGGTGGAATGATTGGGTGTGTCAATGACAAATCTATAAATTTTGGTGAAGATGTAGAATTGTAGTTGGATCTGAGAATTTTAAAGGGATTTTTCACCATTGTGTGTTAGGGCCAAAAAAGATATTGTTGTGGGCCGGGGGTCGGTGGCAAGAATGACCGCTAGGTGGGGGAGGTTACGCCGTCTCCCACCAGACTCCCCAGAATTGTAGGCCGTCACTCCGGATAATTTCGTGAGCTGGAGGGTTGCTGAACCGACTGTGGATGCCAATATCTAACCGCATAGCGGAGGGTCTGTTTGTCTCAAACCAATTAACCCAAGTAACTACGCGATTTCGACTACCGGGGAAACCACGCCCTCGGCACGTCTTGCTCGAACCGGGTCACTCTACCGACTGCGGTAGAGTTCTAACTACTGACTACCAACTCCGGTTCGGGTGCAGCCGAGCGGAAACTGCCAAAGCAGTGCCGGCTGGAATGAACGGATTATTAGGGATGAAACCCCGCTTATACTCAGACCCGGACCATGCTAGAGCAATGTAAGAAGGGACAGAAATGGACTGGGAACAGTTCTAATAAATGTATTAACAGTAAAATAAAGACAAAGGCAAGACTTGGTGTGAATATGCAAACAGGGAAATATTTACAACAAGCAAAAACACTTACTCAGTTCTACTTAAAGAAGGGCCCACACGCAGACACACAAACAAAAAGAAAAGAAACCCCAGAGTCTTTATTTGACCCTTGCAGCCGTGAAGAGAGACAAGCTGGGGGAAGGAGTTCGGTGGGTACCTGGTCGTCAGAGGGAAAGTGTGCTCTATAGTGCGGCACCTGCCAAAGGTCGTCGGTTTGGTCCCAGTCGCACGTGTGGGACTCGTGGCTTGTGGCAGAGCTCGTGTGGCGAATAGTCGGGGTCCACAGAACGCCTCTCCCCGTAAAAACAACCGTGAAGAATGAGCCAGACTGCTCACAGCCACCGTGAACAAAAGCTGACTGACTCAACCACCATGAAAAACTCATCATAACCACACAATAACTCTTGTGCAACCCACCAACAATACCTCAGAGAGTCCTTGGGAATTTATGGACCTCCCTCAGTGGGGAGGGGCCTTGGTCAACACACCTCGCTGTTGGCCTCTGATTGGACAGGGTCCTACAGCCCACCTTTCCGGGGCGGGGCCTTGGCCCCTGCCGGGAAACCCCAACCGCTCTTTCCACGAGGGGTCAAACTTGATGAGTAACAGTATAACGCTGCAAAGGTACGTTGGTGTTGCAGCCGGTTGGCGGTGGATCGTGACGGGCCAAGGGGTCATGCAGATGGCTTGTTGGTTGTTAGATGTAAAGATTTAATAACCTAACTAAAAGAAGTCGCAATGCACGTTTTTGGTTCTCCCACTAGACAAAAGGAAAGGGATCTGACTACACATGTACTTAACAGGATAACCAACTTTTGGGACCTGTATGTTGAATGCAAATGGTTTCCAGATCCGTAACAATATATAGCACGATATCTCAAAAAAATCCGATTCGATTTTTGTGTGGGACAAGGACGAATAGTTTGAATGCATATCTGGCCTATTAGTGGGATACAAAATGTAAACTGCTCAGCCAGGTGGAGGTATGCACTCTACTGAGAGCCATTCTAGTTTATTATGCTAGTCATGGCCACCACAGCTATTGCTTTCAATAGTTATTCCAAAAACTCTTCCAGCTCTTCCACGAGCCTCGACCAAGTATACAAAAAGAAAAAGTTTGATTTTGGGAAAGGAAGACTTTTTTGAAGAACAGTATTGATTTTTTTTTCAAAAAATACAGTACTCCCACACCCACTATAAAAAAAATAGCTTTTCAATGTAAACAGCTTTTAAAAAATCGAAAAGCAAATATATTTGCGCATATATGTGTTGTTTTGTGAAGTCAGTTTGAACGTTGATGAATGAAGCTCAGCAGGGATTTGGGATGAAGGCAAGTCATAGTTCAGACTCTTTGTGATACGAGTGCATGGACAAGCCATCAAATTGTCTCCAGACTTTATGTGTCTTCACACAGTAAAACCAGACAGATTGAGCTCAATTGATTTCAGTCAAGTGGCCATGATCATAATCTCAAGATAAACAATTCTCATCAATGGTCCCAAAGTCCCCTTGATGGTAAACAACTCCTGCCAAGCATAAAAGCTATTTCTCGAATTTCCATAACTGAGGCTTGAATCAGAGGGGTACAGAGACTAAACCTTTTATTGGTTGAAGCTCTCACTACATCAACCATCGCTGCAGTCAGGAAAACTCAATGATTCGCCGTCGATGATCCACACAGTCAAAGAGCCGCACAATCCAAAGATTATCCACCTTTCCACCCCCGCTCTCCCCCACTTACTACAGATGGTGTCCCCACATGAGCAGTTTTGCACATGCACAGGCTGTAATTAATAGCTCGGAAAGACTTTCATGATCAGTAATGCGCTAAATATGAGAACCCGTCTGTCCTTCCCATGTCATGAGTCCCTGATGGGCATCGTGCACACAAATTTAAGGCAGTCGGTAAAATCATTAACTCGAGTTGACAAGCCATTATAAATAAAAAAAACCTGCATTCGTGATGCATCTTTACTGCATGCAATTGAGGTAATTATACGAGCGCTCGGAGATATTCTTTACCTTTGCAGGAAAACACATTTCATAATACACCCAGATGAGTGTTAATAACATCAGCGTGTATGCACACACATTGCAGTCGAGAAACACTCAATTGATACGAAACACAACACGTCCCTATTTATCTCAGAAAATTATATTATAATGCAGCTGCCACTGCAAGAAAGCTGCCATGCTGTGTGTCCACTTTGCATCTTATTTTACGATAATCGAGTGGATGCAAGAGAACAAGTTTGCAGAACCAAAAGGATGGCCATGCATATTTACAACATTGTACAAGACTTCAAAGAAGAAAAACAGTTTTTTAGGGGTTGTTTTGTTTTGTTTTTCTTAGAAGCTCATGTAACGACTGGTGTTCACATTCTTTTTTAAGAGGCTCTTGTAATGACAGATGGCCAACAAATCGACAGTGGGGCTGAGGGTCAGTGAGCTGAAAGGTAGGGCCCACAATCTGGCAATATGGATGAATTCGTCACAAAATCGAAAGCATGGCATGCTTATCAGTAGCTGATCTTCTTCAGCTGCTTAACAAAGGTGATGAGGCTCACACAATCGTTGGAAAATCAAAACCGTGATGGAAAATGCTAACACTTCTGAGGCTTCACACTTTTGCCTTTTTATCAAAGGCACAGCACCAAACAACTATATATATATATATATATATATATATATATATATATATATATATATATATATATATATATATATATATATATATATATATATATATATATATATATATATATATATATATATACTTTAGGGTGGTCCTTCGTTCGGGGGTAAATTTTCGAATTCATTTATTTTAAGGTCTCACCCCCGGAATTCGTTGGAATAGTCGAGAAAACTCTTCTGGTGTTTTTATTTCAAATTCCAAAAACATTTACCTCTCCCTCATCGACCTTGAAGTTTAGCCTCAGTTTCTCGGGGCGGCTGACATTAGAACAACGACGTATCGACCTGTGCTGAACTTTAAAACGCTCCTGTAATGTCCAATCGTCTCTTTTGATGTGATATGTCGATCTGTGTGTTTGTGTAATGTGTAATGTGCATTACTCGTTCTTCTCACCGCCCCCCTAACAATTTTTTTTTCAGGTTGAGTCATCAATCTATCAAGCATGGCAGCAGCGAACCATCGCTATTTGATTGCTCTGTTGGAAATCATTGCCGGGTCTCAACTTCCCTCGGAAGAAGAAGTGCTGGGACTGTTGATATACTGAATCGAGGTCGACAGGAAGTCTGTGCGGGAGGCGGCCAAAGATGTCATGAAAATTGTCATTGAGCTCTGGTTGAAAGCCAGGATCCCACGACAGCGACAGGACACCATCCTGGCAAAGATTGAAAAACTCCATAAGGAGTTTGGAAACGTCAAGCAGAACAAGGGGCGAGCTGGCTCTCAAGCGGTGCGTGAGGAAGCTTTCAAGAAGCGGACAAAGAATCTCTTCGATGTCGCCGCCGCCAATGCCCTGGACGTCCTCACAAATGAGGAGGATAATGCATTTCTGCTAGCTCAGCGCGAACCCGGTCGCCATGGAAAGCTGGGATCTGTCGACACACGGTGAGCTGCCATGGAGGCCCGCGCCGCTCAACACCGTGAGGAGCAGGAGCGACAGAGGCAGCGCGCGGAGTATGAAGCCAGCACGTCCATGATCCAAGTGGAATTGGAATTGTCGTCCACCTCTGCAGATGAGATCAGTCAGGAGGGAGCGGAGACGGAGAAGCGAGACCTCCAAAGCACCCCAGGAGTCTCAGGACTCCAACTGCAAGACATGGCATCAACCAACACGTGACGGTTCTTCCAGAAGCTGCGCCTGAAAGACGGCTTCCTCGACGCCGATCCCACGACCTGGCTGCAGCGGGAAGACTTCCGGACAGCGGCGGCCTTCGTGCAGGGGACAGCGGTCATCAACGACAACGCGGAGCGAGGAGTTGCCCTCATCCAGGAATACAACCGAATGCTAACTCAGGATGATGAGCAACTGAAATTTCTCCTCCAAGTTGTCTCTCGTCATTGCGCGGAGTTCCAGGACTCCAGAAAGAAGACCGTGGCTGCTGGTGTGGCGGCCCAGCAGGAGCAGGAGCATTAAGTCGGACGGGCCTAGGAGCCTTGTGGGACATTTTGTTTAAGATGTTTGTTATAGTTTAATACATTTAAATGTGTAATGAGGTAACCATTTATAAAATACTGTATGTTGTGTATTATAAGCTAACATTTTGGGAATAAATGGCACAACATTTTTTTTCAAGAATTATTGTTTTTATTTCTCAGGGTGAAACTTCAAGGTCGATGAGGGAGGGGTAAATGTTGTTCGATTGGAAAAAAAAAGTTCACCAGGAGAGTTTTCTCGACTATTCCAATGAATCCCGGGGGTTGGAGCTTAGAAAATCCGAAGTTGAGGAATAAGGACCACCCTAACTAACTATATATATGTATATATATATATATATATATATATATATATATATATATATATATATATATATATATATATATATACATATATATATATATATACATATATATATATATACATATATATATATACATATACATATACATACATACATACATACAGTCATGCGCCGCATTACGACGTTTCGGACAACGACGGATCGCATATACGATGGTGGTCCCATAAGATTATAATGGAGCTGAAAAATTCCTATCGCCTAGTGATGTCGTAGCGCTTCCAGTCACATAAAAGTACAGTATAGCACATACAATTATGTACAGTACATAATACTTGATAATGATAATAAACAACTCGTGTGGCCCCATTATAATGGGATCGTTATGGTCCATAAAATGTCATCGTGAAAAAAGCGGAGTTGCGCTAAATCAGGATTCAAGAAAATCAGCGTTCAACCTGACCCAATGTTGACCTCACATCCTAAAACACTCCTATTTTCGCCCTATTTGACCTGTTTTTTGCACGTTTACCTTCTCGCAAGTAAATTACCTTTGAGTTAAAAAATTCCGCGAATAAATCGTTGTAGTTACAGTCAAAATTAAAACACAAATTAGTTTTTAGTAAAGGTTTTGATGTTGCTCAAACATTTGCACTGTTCCGAAAATATATCACACAACTGACAGGTGCTCGTTTCTTCATTTGTAAATTATAACATTGATGCAATGATTATTATTTATAAAATCCAAACGCTATTGATTCACCTTTCTATAATTAATCGATGCGAGAGAAGATTGTAAGCAGCCGCTAACAACACACATGGCGGTCATGAACAGCACAAAGGTAAAACGAACGCGTCTTCCGTCGATCTTGGATGTGTGTTACAATTGCCTTCAGTATTCAGTACAGTAACATGCTGTATAGGTTTGTAGCCGAGGAGCAATAGGCTATACCATAGAGCCTAGGTGTGTAGTAGGCTATACCATCTAGGTTTGTGTAAGTACACTCTATGATGTTCGCACAATGACGACATCGCTTAACGACGCATTTCTCAGAACGTATCCCCGTCATTAAGTGGCGCATGACTGTATATACACATAGCTACATACATACATATATATATATATATATATATATATATATATATATATATATATATATATATATATATATATATGTCGGAGCGTCGATCACCCTTCACCACGGTATGAAGCTGTCGATGTACTTGAGAGAAAACTGTTTATTGCCCACCAATAAGTGTACACGGAGAGCAGCAAAACACAAGGAATACCAATTAAGCAATTGAGGAAACCGGAGAGTGCCGCTCTGCCAGAATCGGCTGGGCCACTCCCTTATATACGGTTCTATCTTTCACAAATGCTTACAAAAAAAAATCTTTCACAAACTGTACTCAATGACACCTTGGCTTCCTTTGCAATTTCTCCAAAGGAAAGACCTATACTTTTAAGGGTTATAATGGTCTGTCTGTCTTCCTTTGTTAATAGTCTTTTTCTCGCCATTATAATAGCAATATACTACTTCCTGCGTGCAATATTGTCCAAATAATGCTTTAGATGGTGCAGCAACACAGTCTGTTCCAACACTGCTTTTATACAGACAGAGGGTTTATACCTAATCAACAAAAGGTGGGACACCTGTAAGAATTGTTTCATCAACTTTCAAGGCTTAGTTTACTTCCATTGCTGCAGAACAGCTGCAGTTGCCAACCCATTACTTGTTCCCTGAAAAGGGCCTTTTTTAAACAACTCTGAAATTTACATTATTTTTCAGTTTTTGGTAACCTTAACTTTTTGTTTTTTAACCTCGAGCAGTTTACCACTTAAGCCGCTGTCACACCTTGACGTTTTAGCCAGCGTATGGCAACGTATCAAAATGTATGTAAAACGCTGGCGTACGCTGAACTATTGATGTTTTTTTTTCCAGTTTTGGGCGTATTCATAATGAGTTGGACGTATGCATAACGTATTAGTAACGTACACAGAACGTTTCGATAACATATAGATAACTTATACCAAAGAATGCTTAGCGTGTTGTCGGCGTTCACAACTTATGCCCAACGATAGTCTAACTTAGGCATAGTGCGCGGCAGCGTATCGCCGACGATCACGTGGCGTAGCCTATTAAAAGGCTGCAGTTCGACGATTCAAATCATAACCGCACTCGACATCGAAGTGTCAAGCCGCTGTCACACCTTGACGTTTTAGCCAGCGTATGCCGACGTATGAAAAATTTGCCGAATACGCTGGCACACGTTGAATATGTTATGGGTAAGTTTTGTATACGTTAAGAGCATGCTGAAGCACGCTGAAGCACGCTGGCATACGTCGTAGTACGCCGAGTTCGTCGACAAATTTTAAGCATGCTCAAAATTTTTCGACGTATGCCAGCGTATGACGCACACGTTCCGCATACGCTGGCCATAAGTTGTAGGCACGTTATGCGATCGTATCGTTGACACACGTTACTTGTAAGTTACTCATAAGTCGAAACACGTCGAGGTAATGTTTAGCGTACCCGAAACTTATTTCTAACCTATGAGTAACATGCTTTGAACCAATGAGTAACGTGCTTTGAACCTATGTGTAACGTATCTCCAATGCATATTGATGTATGTAGATGTATTTGACGTCTTCCGGACGACCACGGAACTTACTGAACGTGTTACTAACTTACAGCTACCGTATAATGGCGTATTGGCAGCGTTTAGGGGAATTGGTATATAAAATTGGGTTCACACAGGAGGAACCCGTGTTCTAGACTCCATGGTTTTTATTTTTATTTTTTCTTCGGCATGACGGTGATGTTGACACTTCGATTTCTAGTGCGGTTATGATTTAAATCGTTGAGGAGTCTGGAACACTGACGCTAAACATTACCTCGACGTGTTTCGACTTATGAGTAAATTACAAGTAACGTGTGTCGACGTGTGTCAACGATCGCATAACGTGCCTAAAACACGTTACTCATAGGTTAGAAATAAGTTTCGGGTATGCTAAACATTACCTCGACGTGTTTCAACTTATGAGTAACTTACAAGTAACGTGTGTCAACGATCGCGTAACGTGCTTACAACTTATGGCCAGCGTATGCGGAACGTGTGTCATACGCTTGCATAAGTCGAAAAATTTTGAGCGTGTTAAAATTTGACGAGCTCGGCGTACTACGACGCATGCCAGCGTACTACGACGTATGCCAGCATGCTCTTAACGTATACAAAACTTACCCATAACGTATTCGACGTGTGCCAGCGTTTTAGACAAATTTTTCATACGTCGGCATAAGCTGGCTAAATCGTCAAGGTGTGACAGCGGCTTTAGCTTTGTATCATTTCAGGTTATTCACTGAACTTGAACTGCTTAAATTTCAGTAAAAACTGGAAAAATGTGGGTGTTCTAAAACTTTTGACTGGTAGTGTATACATACGTATATGTTTATGTTTATGTGTGTGTATGTATGTATGTATGTATGTATGTATGTATGTATGTATGTATGTATGTATGTATGTATATATATATATATATATATATATATATATATATATATATATATATATATATATATATATATATATATATATATATATATATATATATACACACACACACACACACACACCTGGTGCTGGCGTAGTGGTTAGGGTAGCGGCTTGGGATCCAAAAGGTCCTGAGTTCAAGCCCCGTTGGCCGCTTGAATGAATACACACCAGGAGGTTGACTCAGTCTGTCATCCTTCCGAGGTCGGCGAAGTGGTAACCAGTGTACTGGGCCCGGTGTATGCTTTGGTTAGAATAGGTGTACCATATCCCTGTGTCGTAAGAGGCGACCAGGGTTGCGTCAGGAAGGGCATCCGGCGTAAAACCTGTGCCAAATCATTATGCAGATCATAACGGATGATCTACTGTGGCGACCCCTAAAGGGAGCAGCCGAAAGAAGAAGAAAAAGATATATATATATATATATATATATATATATATATATATATATATATATATATATATATATATATATATATATATATATGTATGTATCATATGTCCACAGACATCAATAAAACTGCTGCACCAGTTCATTGCAAAAACAGCTGCATGATGGAACTGCAAATAATATTGTAAACACTTATAAATTGATTGCAAATATGAAAAAAAAATGCTGACCAATATCAAGGCTAATCATCACTCCCTTTTCAGAGCCAGAGATTACATTCAGTCGAAGACATTTTCATCCCATCTTCCTGAACTGCAGTTGGCATTAAAAATGTATCGACCTTTAAAACACGAAAATTGCAACTGCAGGTTCTACTTGGATGTCTTATCAGAATCTCAAAGGTCAATGCAGTGTAGACCCACCTCATCAAGATCACAAATTAAGTTTTAATAGTGTATCACAAGCTGGCAAAACAAATTTATTAACAAAATTCTGGAAATGTGGAAATTATGAAAATTCATTGGCACAGAGACAAACTGTATGTATTATGCGATCACCAACTTATTTAACAAGAAGTAGCATAACATTGGTTTTGTGAAATTAAATAATTCGATCCATGGACACATTGTGGTGCTTGATAAATTGACCACACATGTGAGGTGGGGATTTTTTTTATGAGTTTCCTACTTAAAAGTACCTTCTGCCACACCTGCAGCATTTTCATCTCCAAAGTGCATCATTTCATCACTTGGTTTTAAAAACGAGAAAGGCACATAAAAAGGGGAAAATATCCTGACATTAAAACATTCAAAAAAATAATTAGACAATAGAATTTGATGCAAATGCATCAATAGATATGCATCCCTCAATGTTATTTCTGGTGTTGGCTTAATGGTTAGGGTGGTGGGCTTTGGATCCTTGGGTCCTGAGTTCAAATCCCACTCAGCTGTTGAATTAATACCAGGTGGGGTTAACTCGGCCTGTCATCCTTCCGAGGTCGGCAAAATGAGTGCCAGCATGCTGGTATACTGTGTCGAAGTGGCGACCCGTCCAGAATTGTGCCCAATAGCCAAGGAGACTGCTGAGGCAGCACCAACGCTCTTCACAGAGTATGGTCCCAATCTCCTCTCCTCCTCCTCTTCCTCCTCCTCCATGTTCGATGTCAACCCACTGTTAGGTTTGATCTCAATTAAACGTCACATGAGAGCAAGTGCGAGAAAGTTGATATTTTGAACCCAAAATCTAACAAGTTCATATTTGCGTCATCCCACATATTTGTGCCATATTTGGTCAAATTCCCTTCAGCCATTTACAAGTTATCATGGTAACGATAATCTGTTGTGCATGCATGTACAGACAACCCGAAAAACATAATGCCTTCAGTTGTGGAGTTATAAAAAGGGGGGGGGGAAGGATAGTTTGCCCATGATTCCTGTGTTGCATCCCCATCCCAGCATTCTTACACGATTCAAACTGTCTCATCTTGTAATTAGTTTTAATATGTTCAGATCATGAGTATTACATCAGTGTGTTGTGGTGTGAGATGAGAATGGTGTGATCCAAACAGTAAAATAAATAAATAAAACATGGAATAAAATGGAAGGTTGAGTTGGGGAGAAGAGTGTGTGGGGGAAGAGCTGTGTGTTTATGTTTGAGGGGAGAAATGAACCACCTTTTTGCAAGCAAAAATATCAGCACTTGGAAGATCAAAGTGACATGATGGAAGGGGAGTACAGACAGTGGAGTGGTGGGAAAACAACCGCACACAAGCAAGCAGGTGAATGAACGAATGGGAACAGGAGGGAAGAAGAGTGATGAAGGAGAGTCAGCTGAAAATAATAGAGGTGGGCATATGGAAGGTTAACAGGGGTAGAAAATATCACAGGTAGGTATGGAACATAATACGAGATCGTCAGAGCACTGCAATCTTGAAGCCTGACAAGGTGAGTAGGATTATCCTGACTCGGAGAGACAGTTTCAGAGGCAGGAGAAAAGAAAAGGAAGAAAGGGAGTGGAAGTGAGCAGTTTGCCTGGATTTTGGAAAACTTAACAATGTGATGCTTTCTGGCGGAGCACGTGTCCTGCAAGAACTGTGGATGGGGTGGAAGGTTGAAAGAGTATGGGGTAGTAATACCAAAAGAGAAGCAGGAGTAAGCAGAGACCACCAACTCATTTGCTATGAGATCAACAGACACAGACCTCTGCTTCTTGGCAGGACATTCCAATCATGCTGAGAACTTTGAATTAGATTGCATCTCAGACTGAGAGGAGAGAAGCTGGGATACCAGGGCAAAGGGAAGAACAGCATTTGATTTTTAACTATGGATAAAGGCCTTGTAAGCCACCAAAAGCTCAAAATTACCAAGGAAAGACTTGCCACTAAGGGCAATGCCTAGACTTCAGCTAAGTTTGGAGACTATCTTTGATATATAGTCTGTCCAGAAGAGGTCGTGGCCGATGGTGAGGCCTAGAATTTCAAAGGGCTGAATTTTGGCTGATAAAGGTAGATCAATGGGTTTGCTGGATGATCCTTCTAATATGGTGAGATGAGGACATAATGCAAGATGTGCCTTGATGGAAGAACATGTACCATGTGCTGGACAAGTACATCATAGCTGATACTTTCCATATCTGCTGATGAAGCTGGTGCCAATCTTTTGTTGGGACGTGATGAGGAATCATGATGTGGAAGGGTTAAGGAAGGTTACAGGCGACAGGCATGATGTGGAATCATGATGTGGAAGGGTACATGAAGGGTATAGGCTACAGGCATGATGTAGAATCATCTGCCAAATTGAAAAGACAGTTTTATAAGCCATCGGAGAGGTAACTGAGGAATAAAATTGGGCCTAATGTGTTGCATCGGATTAATCCTGCCACTGCTGGGAAAGGACATTACAATATACCACTGATAATGGCTTGCTGATTATGTGTGTCGAAGAAGTGGTGAGCCATGAATGAAGGTGTCCTGGGATGCCACAGGAAGAAAGCTTGGTAAATTAGAGTGGGATGCTGCGCCGTTGAAGACCCAGAATATGTGCAGACACACAGCATGACCTTGAGTTTAAGATTCAGGGCCTTCCATCCATTGCTGAGAAAGAGATGTCAGCATATCCAAAATTGAGTGACAATAACGGAATCCAAACTGATGATCAGAGACCATTCCAGAAGAAGAAATATTCTGTTGGTGTGATAATTGACTCCATGACTTTGCTTACACCCTGAAGTAAGTTTCTTACTTGTCAGGGAGTGGATCTGTTTTTCGTACTCTTCTTGAGAATGGGAAGGATGGGAAGTGGTCGACGAGGTAAATATCAAGTTTTACAGAGTAGACAAAGGAAAAGTGAGAGCAGCAAAGTGGGATTTGACAACATGGGCATCAATGCCATCTGGGCCAGTCACAGAGGCAGAGATGAGGCTGGTCAGTTTTCTCTACCTCTTCGGGTGAAAACCTCAGAGCATTCAGGAAGCAATGATAAAAAGGGAGTGAGATGGGCAGAGAGAGGAAGGGTGAGGTCACCACAAGTTTTGGCGACAAATATCAAGTTCAAACGTTCTTCAGTAGCAGAGTACAATCTGCAATGAAGTCCATTGTATTGAGTGAGGAGATGAGGAGCATTCATTGGAGACAGACTTAACGAGATGCCACCAGGTCTTTGTATAAAGAGACGTGCTGAAGAGCTCACCCTTACATTTAGCCTGATAGTGTTCTGTTCTGGTTTACTTGAAGATGAACATACAAATGTTGCAGGCCTTGCAAAGTGATCTCAGGTGACTTCTTCTTCTTCTTCCTCTTCCTCTTCTTCTTCTTGCATATGGCAGCTTGGCTGCTGGGTAGCTATCATTTTGTTGGGGCACAATTATGCCGCTGATGCTGTACCCCTCTACCAGTACACTGGTACTCAATTCGCCAACCTCGGAAGGATGACAGGCTGAGTCGACTCCACCTGATGTTAATTCAGCGACCAACGGGGCTCAAACTCAGGACCCTAACATCCCAAGCCAGTCGCCGAAACCACTAAGCCAACACCAGGCTTGACTCTTGTTCAGATTTACCTTTCATGATGAAAGAGAAAGTATTTGATATCAACTGCCTTGTGTACCAGACGAAGACTGTGTACGAGGGCCAAGGTGATGGGTGAGATAGCTGAAGACGATGGGATAAACCTGTGCATGAGAAAAGTGGTTTGTGAAAGAACTCCCAGGAAGTCATAAACTGATGCAGAGGAAAGTGAAGAGTAGTTTTCTATAGAGAGGGCAGGTAGCAGTCCCTGCCAATCAGTCTGAGCAAAGCTCCACAGCAAAAAAAATTATGGATTACCACAATAACATGGTAAGTCCACAAGATAAGCCACAGTGAAGGAGAGGAGGGAAAGGAGAGATTGGAAGGAAAGTTAGTCATTACCAGGTCGAGGAAGCAGGATGTACCATTTGTAGATATCTGGGAATTGGGAAGTTCAATGATTCAATCAAAACCACACATTCACATAAGGCTGTTGCAGCAATGTTGTGGGCTTGCTGTTGAGGAAATTCCCAGCCAACTGGCATGGTAGTAGTTCAAATCACCTCAGAAGAGAGGAGGAGGGGGAGGAGAGGAAGAGGGAGAGGGAGAGGGAGAGGGTAAAAGTGAGGGAAATATTGATGGTTCATAGTTGGTCCATGATAGCAGAAAAGATAGGTATATATGGAGTCATCCTCACTTGTTGAATCATACATGAACAAATATAAGCAGTTTTTGTAAAGTAATTGCTGTAGGGGAGTAACACTGCCAGGGCAGGGGTCAGCCTGTCAAAAAGGAAGAAATAATGCCAGGGAGAGACACAGATGAGTTGAGAATATCCTGTGAAAGGAATGTTTCTGTTGAGCACACAATGTCTGGAGCAGGAGCAGCAGCAACAGCAAGAGAGGTATGACACTGGAATGGAGTCCCCTAAAGTTGAAGGCCCACAGCATTAAGGAATGGGGAGGTGTAGGAACAGTGATCGTGGGGGGACCATGGCAGGGGGTGGGGGGATGCAGACAATGTGCAGAGGAAGCAAAGTGAGGTTGGGGGAGCATGGATGAGAGGCAGGATAATGTGGGCAAAGGGGAAAAGAGCTACGGAATGGGCATAGAGGGGTTAACGGCCGTGTGCTTGCATTCAATGAAAACTTGGTTCCCTTTCCTAATGCCAATTTCAATGAAACCCATACATATGTACAACATAGATCACAGAAAGTAAACAACATTATTTCATGTGACTGATCAAATGTCTGCAAAGAAAAGCACGAATGGGAGAGTTTGGTGCAATTGTTGTCTGGTCTTTATGAGCCATGAACATTTTGAATGAAAACTTTGAAATTAAACTAAAAAAAAAGAAAAAATACGAGTAGGAAAGTAAACATGAGGTAAATTCAATAAGTGGTAATGACAAACTGTGGAAAGGTTGTGTTGTTAATTCTGACAGGATTCATTGCCTGGGGCTTTTGGCACGGTTTGAGTAATCTCTACACAGACACAACTAGAACATCACTCGGGAGAGCGCATACCTCCATCAGGCTGAACAGTTTACGTTTTGTATCCCACTGATAGGCGGGATCTGCATCTGGACCTGGACCAAAATCGAATCAGCTTGTTCTTGTCACCTACCAAACTCATCCATCTAGTTTTGTCATAACTCCGACACAACTTTTTGAAATATCATGCCATATATCGTTTTTGGCCCCATCTCTCTTTGGTGACTCACTTTAAAAATAATTAAAAATAATTAACATATCCGGATCTGGATCCGGATTTGGATCTTCATCCTAAATGCAATTGATTAGTGTCACAAATCCAACTTGTTCACCAAGTTTCGTCCGAATCAGTCCATAACTTTTTCAGATATCGTGCTATGTATCAGTTTTAGCCCCATCACTCAATGGTGAAGAGTCACTTAAAAAAAATTCTCGGATCCGGATTTGGATCTTCACCAAAATTCTCTCTCCACCAAATCTTGTTTGAATCCATCCACAACTTTTTGAGATATCCTGTTCACATACATACACAGAGAAGACAGACACACAATGGTGAAAACATAACCTCCATCCACCTTCGGTGGTGGAGGTAATTACAGTGAAAACAGCAATACGACTCGCGCATCAGGCCTGCTTGACGTCTAATCTTTAGAAAGGATTTTGAAAAAGCCAAATTCTCTAAATACTAAAATAATTTGGAAAAGATACAAACAAGGATTTTCTTTTCAAATCCAATAAAAATCCAAACAGAAATTTGTCAAAATAAACAATGATTTTGAGAAACAAGTCAAAAATAGGGATTCAGAGCTCCAGTATTTTGGGACCAGGACAACTGATTGAGATTTGTTGAGAGAGACATGGAACCAAGCTTAAAAACTGAGGCTTGCAGCTAGAGATTGGAATTCTTGACCGGAGATTAAGGCTTGAAACTGGATATTGAATTCAAAACTGAGATTTGGAGGTGGAGATTTAAGATTCGAAGAAAGATTTTGTTTCACACTCAAAGATAAAATCATGGTTGGTTTGAAAAAGTTATTAATTTTTTTTTTTTTTTAATCTGAACTTCAATTTAAAACTGCCCTTACAAAATCATCTGATACATTACTCATTGGAATTTTTGAGATTCTCATCAATCGTTTATCGAATCTCATCAGATAGGATATTTTTTTTATGAAGGGTGGCTGAAGTGGGTGACGAGGCAAAAAAAAACAAACAAACCCCAAACGATCACAGATCCATCTTGTAAAACCCAAAACGACCACAGATCAGTCTGTCCATCCCGGCTGATCGGTTTAAAGCAGAAATACATTTTGAAGTGTCTGGAAAATAAATAAAAAACTGCTTTTGCCAGTTTGCTATTCTGCCCAAAGTTACCAATTTTTGGGCATGGCACAACACATGAGCTCGGAGGAAAATCATTTTTAGCTTCTCACCATAAAGCTGGAATGGAAATTAAATTCTCCATTTGCAGGTACTGATCATCTTTTTTCATGGAAATAAGGACAAGAACAGACAACAAACGTAATATTACAGCACTTGCTTCACCACAGCAGCCACCACTTCCACTGTAAGGAATGGCAGCATGACCATGAAATACCTCTGCAAGGAGATCAGGTAATCCCAAAAAAAAAAAAAAATAACAGGATAATGTTTCCAAGGTAATAACCTCAATTACGTAAAGCGGATGAAACTTCAGAAGCTAATTGTCTCAGCAACTTGATCACTGAGGCCTGTTAATAACACCTTTATGGGTCGTGAGAAGCCTCGCATGGAAGTCTTTCATTGGAAGTAATCAAGTATTAAATGTTGATCATCAGTGATACTATTGGCTCATATTGTGCTTGGGTTATAACTTTTCAGATCATCAAATCAAATGGTGATTTGTCAGCTCTGAGCTGAGCCAAATAAATAATAAAAATAAAAAAACATCCGTTGTATTGGTGACAAACAATGGAATTTACTTCATTAGAAAAGCCTAAAGTGCTACAAGGAATGGCAAATTCAATTCACAGAAATAAGGATCTGCTATTAGCAAAAACCAATTTAATTGCTTCAATATCGAGTCCAAGGAAAACACGAGTCAGAATATTTTTGTTGTTTGCTCAGAACAGTATGAAAAAATTACTCCCACCTTCCCCCAGCCACTCCCATTAGCCATACACATCTTTTTCCTTCCCCAAATCCTATCTTCTACAAATGATCCTTTCCCTTTACTAACTCCATTCCTTAAGCTTCCCAAGTGTGTTTATCAAATTGAAAAATAACAAAACAAATCAATTTAGGCCTCCTCATTACCATTGCATACATATTATGTTGATATCCTCTAACACACTCGCCCCCTCCTCCTTGCCCACACCCCCTTTTTCCAAAACCCCCAAGCTCTTTCCTTCCCCCCTAGCCACCACATGGGGATCATCGACATGCTCAGTCCATCTCCCCAGCAACGGTCGCCGCAGAGACAACAAGCGGTGGCTGGGAGCGGGCAGGGTGCGGGCGTGCGAAGCATCCCGCGTTTGCTTTCCACGCCATAGGGAGCAACAGGATCCGACCATTAAAGATACGTGCATTCGATGCCCATCTCAACACGGCATTATTTTAAAATGGGTTTTGCAAACTCCATCGTAAAATGAAGCATCAAAGGAAATGAAAGACTGAAAAGTCCACCATACAAACTAAGTGTGAATGAAACTTGAAATTATTTTGTATGCAAATCAGATCAAATTTTTGCTGCAGGTAAAATTAGTGACTAAATACAATTTGACTCGATTCCACATTTTGGTAAAAAATAATGCTCCATGGCCACTTCAGTAGTCTTTTATGATTGTCCAACCTCAAACACATTCAAAATAGCTAATCTATATGATAATACACTGGCAGTCTGTCCGTCACACATCGCGAGATGACGGAATCTCACGAGAATGTAAATTAAACGCTGTTTCGTCGTGATTTAATTTTTACCTCTTCATTTAACTTGATTTTAATTTGGTCTTGCTCTTAATTAACCTTAATTTAATTAATGCTATTGATTAAATTTTAACCTCTTCATGTCACCAATGCCCTCTTGCTTTGAAGAATGTGAAGACGGGAGGAGGGGAGGACAGAGTTGGGGTGGGGTAGAGAGTTGGCAGAGGGAAGGTTGAGGAATTTGGAGGGAGTTGACTTGGGGTTAGGGGAGGGGTTGAGGACTACGGGTTGGGGGAAGGGGTTGAGGACTTGGCGTTGGGGGGGGGTTGAGGACTTGTGGTTGGGGGGAGGAGTTGAGGACTTGGGGTTAGGGGGGGGAGGAGTTGAGGACTTGGGGTTGTGAGGGAGGAGTCGAGGACTTGGGGTTGATTTCATCAATTAACTATTCTTTCCATAATACTGTTGAAGTCACATTTAACATAACATGGGATTTCCGTGGATACCTGCTAGTTCAGTATATTTAGGCTCATACAAGCTATGAGTGATTATTACGATGATCAACATTAACTATACTGTATTAGTCAATGAATGAGCATTTAAAGGACAGTTCTCTGCTCTGTTGTTGCATCTGGCAGTTTGGCTGCCAGGTAGCTATCATTTTTTGGAGCGTGGCTATCCCGCTGATGCTGTGCCCCTCTATCAGTACACTGGTGCTCATTTCACCGCCCTCGGAAGGATGACAGGCTGAGTCGACCCCACCTGGTGTTAATTCAGCAGTCAACGGAGCTCGAACCTCAGGACCTTAGGATCCCAAACCAGCCACCCCAACCATCAAGCCAACACCAGGCTTTAAAGAACAGTGAAATGCCTCCAGGCAAAGCTAAATTACTGCTGGGTGTATGTTGATACTCTTATAGTTGCTTCCAGAATTTAGGCCAAAACTTGTGCATTATCATGCAAACAGGAAAAGTCAACTTGGTATGACCTGAGGCAGAGTAAATCTTGCAAAATTACAAACACATTTTATGAAAAGGTATACGAATCATATTGATAGAATTAAAGTGTCTAAACACTGAAAAAGAAAAAAAAAATACACCTCGATGGAAACATAATACATATACACTGCACAAGTATACCTCTACATATACAGTGCCTCCAGAAAGTATTCACACCCCTTGACTTTTTCACATTTTGTTGTGTTACAGCCTGAATTTAAGATGGATTAAATTAAAAAAAATTGTCACCGATCTACACAAAATACCCCAAAATGCCAAAGTGAAAACAT
The DNA here is from genome assembly GCF_056783735.1 of Eptatretus burgeri. Classification (NCBI taxonomy): domain Eukaryota; kingdom Metazoa; phylum Chordata; class Myxini; order Myxiniformes; family Myxinidae; genus Eptatretus; species Eptatretus burgeri. The sequence continues at coordinate 73,540,442 of NC_140972.1, read as the reverse complement.
GTTTTTAGAAGTTTTTACAAATTAATTAAACTGGCGATACACGTGCACATGCACGGGATAGCAGTACAACATAGCTGGTAGCAGACGACAGACCGTACACAGGGAATGACAAAAATACGCATTGTGGAAAATGCAAGTGGTACTATGGAACGCCAAGACTTCCCAAACATTGTCGGCATGTTCGCTAAGTGCCACAGCAATTTCAGAGGGATCGTGTGACTGCAAGCTGAGTTTTTAGTGTGCAAGCTTGGTATTATAATAGAGATATGAAAAGCTGAAATATCTTGTGTCAATAAGTATTCAACCCCCTGAGTCAACAATTGGGAGAAGCACCTAAGAGAGCAAATAAAGCTTCGAGTCTTCTGGGGTATGTTTGTTTCAACTTTACACATCTTGATTTGGGAATTTTCTCCCATTATTCTTTTTTTTTTTTTCATCCTCCTGCACAGGTATCACATCCCAAGACCCAGTGAATCCATGACTACCCTAGCCTGACCCAGACGTCTATTGGCCTCTGGCTCACAGCTGGCGGAAACATGAATATCACTGTCAAGATGAGGGAATCTCTCTGTAACTTTAACATCCTCACCACAAACAGGTACAGACAACATAGCAGCATCCAAGATGTCAATGAAAGCCTGGATCTAAGTTTTGACTCAGGAAACACGTAATCCCAGCTGCTCAGACTCCCCATTCAGCACCTCGGGGGCCCCCAAAGGAATATCCAGTGTTCGCAAAGATGACGGCATCATCTGTGAAATCAAGGTTAGAGATCTTGACATTCCCAAACGATGCACCGCAACTTAATCTCTCCGACATCCTCCGCAGAATCCAGTCTATACAAGTGCTGAAAAGTGTGGGGGCCAGTACACACCGCTGATGAACTCCAGTAGCAACTGGAAATAAGTCAGAGATGGTATCACTACAACTCACAGCACTCTCAGTCCCAGAGTATAGTTCAGACATCAGATCGATCAGTTTTGGTGGCACCCCACGAAGACCAAGAATCCTCCAGAGGGCATCCCGATTCACTGAATCAAACACTTTACAGAGATCAACACAGGCTGCAAGCAGCCCCTGCCAAAACTCTCGACTGCATTCGGTGAGGACCCGAAAACCAAGGATATGGTCAATCGTTGACCTCTTTGATGTCAAGCCTGACTGCAACGGATGCTGGTGCTCAAGCAGATGGTGGCGAACCCTATCAAGAATTATATATCCAAGCAAAGACCTTGCCCGGCACTGAGAGCAGTGTCACCACTCATTAGTTGTCCCAGTCTTGGCGATCACCCTTCCCTTTCCAGAGAGGGAAAACAAGGCCCCTCTTCCAGTCAGTTGGGATGATGCCTGTGTTTCAGGCAGAGCACATAACTGCATGCAACGACATGAGTACAGCATTTCCACCAGCCTTGAGAAGTTTGGCGTGGATGCCACAAATCCCAGGAGCTTTATCCCATTTCAACCGGTTCACCGCAGTCTGTTTCCACAAACAAAGGTGGATCACAGTTGATTGGAGAGTCAGCAATATGGATCGTAACACCCCTGACACCGAACTCGATAGCTTGTGGATCATCCTGGTACAACTGCTCAAAGTAACCGGCCCAGCGGGCCTTCACTTCAGACTCCTCTGTCAAGATCCTACCACCCTCTACTCGAACTAAAGTAAACCCAGGGATGGGTGGATTCCCCTGTCAGCAGGACGAGAATCACTTGACCTCAGGTGATGCTCTACCCCCTCAGATTCCTCGCACATGGGCCTCCTTGTCCACCCTTAGTGCACGTACAGTTTTACGCCTCAGCTCCCTGAACAGCTCAGCTCTGCCATTCAGCCTGGCCCTGCGACTCTGGTCAATAGGTACCCAGTGTCCCGAGAGACCAAAATTTTCTTTGCCCTATGGTGAGTTCCAAGACATCCACCGGCAACATCAATGACGGTGGTCTTGAAGGCACTCCACAATTCTTCAGGATCCCCCAAAGCATTCACACCCCCCAAATCTCCACTCAGCCTGTTCACAAACTCCTCAGCTACCCTCTCATTATTGAGCTTGCCAACATCCAGCCTCGGCTGGGATGGTGCCATTCTGAATTTAAACTGCAACTCTAGCTTTGCTACAAGAAGCATGTGATCAGTATTGAAGAACTGAGCACTCCGGTCAACCATGCAGTTATGGATTTATCCGCCAGCGACCATCAATGAGCACATGGTCAATCTCCTTTGCCACACCACCAGCGTTGGAATACCAAGTTCAGCGATGAGCCTGTGGGTGCTGAAAACATGAACCAGCCACCCAAAGTCCATGACTTCTTACAAAGTCAAGGAACTTAGTGCTATTCTGGTTCACAGTTGCAGGCCCATGGGGACCAAAACATGTCTCAACCATCCCTGTCAGTTCCAATCGATGCATTGAAATCCCCGAAGACTAGAAGAGTATCTCATCTGGGGCACTGATCGACCACAGACTTGAGCATCGTATAGAATGAGTCCTTCATGGTGAGATCACTCGCCTTAGTCGGAGCAGAAACAGAGACCAGGGAAATGACACCCAAGGAGTGATGAATCCTTCATCTCATAATACGCTCGTTGACCGGTGTTACCTCAATTATCATTGAAATCAGCTTATTGGACACAACTACAGCAACTCCTAGGACATGGTAACCATCAGAGCAACCAGATAAATAGTAGGTGTAACCACCCACCACGATCTCGCTGCAATCCGGTCTCCGAACCTCAGAGAGTGCTGCAACACCGATGTCCAAACGTTTGAGCTCAGATGATAACAGAGACAGGTGATCATCCTCTCTTAGGGAAAGGACATTCCAGGCACCCACCCGAAGGGACCACTTCAGGTTAACCCAAGGAGACCACCATCTGGTGGATGACACCTCAGCACCACCCCGACACACACTACCACAATTTGACCCTGGAAGGTTACACCGTGGTTTCCCTGCCATCATCAAACATTGGGGGTCCCGAAGGCCCTGCCCCAATCCCGTCATCTGGTGAGCTGCCCTGCGAAGGGCAGCTGCACAGGAGGTACTCCCACAGAGTGGGTTTTCAGATTTCTTTTTGCTTTTGGTACATTTTGCGGAATGAAGCGTTTTACCGTGCCAGAGTGCAAATCCTGCCACCAACCTCCTAATCAAAAGTAACCCAACTGCAAGTAGATGTCTGCAAACAGTTGGGAAGTAGATGTGGATGGCTCTTGGCTCACAAGGAGCTCCTCGCCCGTTGACCGGTTTCGTTTTTAATCCTGCTGGGTGTCCATATCATACACCCTCCTCACAATTAAACTTGGTGGGGGAGCCGGTTTAGTCGCCGACAACCCGATCATGAAACAGGTTAGTACAGGTTTACATGGTACCTGTAGCAAGTTACAGATCTAATGTGATCTTATCTGACCTGACATAAGTCATCAATAAAGTGAATGATCACCATGTCTGAAAGGATGGAGGCAAGGTTGAGCAACAAAATGCGAATGACACAAGCAGAGGTAATGGACAGACTCGGGGCCGGACTGATGGAGGCAAGGACGGAATGGACAAGCTGGGGGCTGGACAGACTGGCATGAGGCTTGACATGC
>NC_140972.1:73524361-73534361 GCF_056783735.1 Eptatretus burgeri | reverse complement strand
ATGGAACGCGTGCCAAATTCTCCCATTCCCCTTTATTGTTTAAAGCCCCACAAAGTCTTTGTTCGACTGTTCATCTATATGGACGTCTACCCTGTCATGTAATTTATTTTGGTTTTCCCCTGCATTGTATTTTGTTGACCTAATCCCCGTTTACTCCCCTCCACCAAAAATGACTGGCAAACGAACCAAGACATGACCCAGCATCCCTGAAATGATTGCCCCATTCCCTGGCTTTGTGCCATGAACATTGTTGGACATTTGGGAGTTCGTCTCAGGAGTATGGGGGGTTGAAGGGATTCTCCCCATGTTAAGTGCAGAGCTCTGTTCATGACGACAGCTGGAAGGACCAAATGACTGAATATCCGGCTGGGCGACAGAATGGGTGGGGCTGCGGGGAACTGTCTGACGTGGCCCAATGACTGGTCTCAGGCTACCTTGGGGGATCTGACGTGTGGCTCTTTGGCCCTGCCTGCCCCCAGGGTTATATAGCTGTGCTCGGTACACTGTCTCTGTTACTGTCTCTCTCTCTCCTCACCCCCAAGCTACCTTGGCCCTGTTTGCCACACTGTGTTTCTTCTTTTGCCCTGAGCTATCGGGGTTCTGGGCGTGACACGCGCTCGTTCTCCCTCTCTGCCTGGGTCATCGCACTTGTTTCTTCCTTGGTCCTGGACATATTGGTTCGTGCTCCCGATTGAGCTGGTGAACCCTTGGTGGTGGAGAGTAGTGTCGGGGCCATTTTGGAGAGTGGTACCAAGTTGGGGAGGGTGACGGTGACGTACATACCAGTCCCAATTTGTCTCCCCGTTTGTGTGTGATCTGATGGGTACCCTGTTTTGTTAGTCGGTAGGTAAGGCATAGTTTAAGTCTACAACTTGTTTGTACATTTGGTTTCCCTTTTTATAAATACACACATTGATTGCACTCTTTTTATTGCATTTCCCCTTTTCCTGCCCCAGTTTCCCTTTGATGCCATTAAAGCCCTTCAGTTCCCTTCCCTCTTTCCCATACCCCTCATTGCTCATTGTAAATAAATTATTCCTCTAATATTTCCAATCTGCCCGTGGTTGTCCTTTCTTCCATCGGTCCAGCAATGTTTGTATGTAGATTAGCTGGGAAGGTTATAATTCCCCTCTCTTGGGCTCTTGTATCAGTCTGGCATTGTGCTAGCAGAAAGCTCAGCCGCATGAATCACAATCCAATAAAAATAACGGCATAATTGCGGAGGGCGCAATTCCCTCATAAGATCACATGGTCTTAGGTAAACGGTGTCAGACGGAGGACCCTAAGTCATGTGGTCAAGCTATTGGCATTTGCGGTCGTTTATCGACCCGCTGCAACATGAAGTTTTTCATGTGCGATGGTCTGCGATTCCCAGTGAGTCCCGGGAGAACCAGGGATACCCCTCACCCTCGTACTACCCCCGTGACCCTGGGTCCGTAACAGTTTGGTGTCAGGCGTTTGGGATATAAAGTTTGGGAGAACATTATATATATATATATATATATATATATATATATATATATATATATATATATATATATATATATATATATATATATATATGTATGTATATATATATATATATATATATATATATATATATATATATATATATATATACATACATATATATATATATATATATATATATATATATATATATATATATATACACATACATACATACACACACATTTCACACTTCAGACCACTTTCCTCAGGGAAATTTTTTCTTACCCCATGGTTCTTCACCCAGCCATTATTTTCACAAAACCTTTGCTTATCCCATGGTTTGCTTAACCTGGGCCAAGCTTCCACAGGGTATTTTAGTGTCTTTTTCGACTATACATTCGTGATAACCATTCTGTGAATCGGCTTGGACCCACAACGCTTTGTTTTACAGTGGCCACATGTGCAATAATGTCATAGAAAATGGCACCTATTCCCAAAGTTGGGCTTGCCGTTATTCTCTTGATTGTAAAGATTTTGCAATGAAGTACTCATATTATGGGGTCTAGCCCGAGTAGGTGATTCTGTCGATGGCTTCAAAGATTAAAAACATTGAGAGTGCTGTTTGAGGCTCGTCAAGAAATGAAACCAAAATCATTAATCCTCTCAAACGGAAGAATTCTCATTGAATGCCCATGTGACACATATAGAAGTAAACCCTTGCTTAATGTTGTAGTTACGTTCTTGAACAGTGAGAATGCTCATTGAATGCCCATGTGACACATATAGAAGTAAACCCTTGCTTAATGTTGTAGTTACGTTCTTAAAAAGTGCGACTTTAACTAAAACGACTTTAAGCAAATCCAAAAACTACATTATAATTAATGGAAGGGAATTAGGTGCCAAGGAAATTTTTTTATCATCAGACAAAGACATTAGTTACATATAGAGTATAAGTTTTAAATAATTTTAAACAAACAATTGAATATCATCATTTCTAGATGCTTTCTATTCATCATCTATTGTTGCTTCAGATCTTCATTGGTTATCTCTTCTCTGTGTGATTGAAGAAGTTGTGCAACGTCAGCTTCTTCCACCTCATCAAACCCCGCTTTATTGGCCAAGCCGAGGATAACTTTCATCATAATGGGGACAACATCTTTAAATCCTTTCAAGTCAATGACACGTTCAGGCCACAACTTCCTCCACACACCATTCATGCACACTTGAGTAACTTTAGCCCAGGACCCACCAATGTTATCAATGCATTCGAGGATGTTTCCACCAGTCTAACTTATAAACTGTTAACACCTGAGATCTCGTCAGGTGGATCACTGCTTGTCAAACACCGATGCTATCAATGCACAGCTCAGTGTATATAAGGTCTACACTGTACATACTCTGGGTGGGCTTATACATCAGTATTTTTGGTTACGTCTTATACTGTAGCTTTATTAAAACAAGGAAAACCATTAGTTTGGCACTAAATTAGAGGTAAAACGACTTTATAACAGAACACTGAACAACTTTAAATGAGCATGTTCTCTAATAGATCAGCGACTTCATACCGAAATAATGTTAACTGGGACGATGTTCAGCGAAGACTTACTGTGCACAATAATGGCCCAAAAAGACGCACCAGTAAACAATACACTCTTATGTAAACCTTTACAAGAATGTTTAACTCACAATTAAATAAACCCTGCTAATATCACACTACATCTAATAACCCTGGGTAGTGTTACCTCCAAGATAACCGTGGTCCTGATCAGGGTTAAAATATCCCAGTGTATCGGCCCAAAAAATTCGTTCCCCCCAGGGGAAGAAAAGTGTAGTGTGAAAGCTCCGATTTTTCGGAGGTAGAGAGATTGTAATCCTAGCCCAGGAAACCGCCAAGGCAGAACTGAAGCTCTGCATAAAGCATAGTGCATGAGTAATACTACTACTACTACTACTACTACTACTACTACTACTACTACTACTACTACTACTACTACTACTACTACTACAACAAAACTACTACGACTGATAATAATAATAACAGCGAAAATTTGCACCATCGCAAATCCCCATGCTTCCTATCTAAAGCAAAGTTTAAAGATGGTCACATTCCAATAGGAATGACCCAATATCAAATTTTGAATTAAAAAATAAATCTTGTTTTTCCTCTGTGAGCATAAATCCCCACCCCTTGAGGCATGAACCAGGGGTCAAATCCAAAAAATGGTTGCATCTTTCATGTGGCCCCCAATATTTACTGAATATACAAAGTTTCATTGAAAAATGTTTGAACATACGCCAATAATTGCATTTTTGGCTATTTAACCTTTGACCCCCACCCCAGGATCCCAGGGGGCAGGGCCAAAAATGATAATGCTCTTGCACCTAATTACCATGTGGTGATCATAACGACAAAGTTGGTGATCAATTTCTGCACAACCGTTGAGGAGATAGCGTGACAAATGGACAGACAGACAGACAGACAGACAAAGCCGATTACAATATCCCTCCATTAAAAAAAAAAACTAGAACGACAACCTTTGATGTCACGACGTCACCAGTATGCCTCCACCCACATTATTACATCATTATACATCATTGTACCAAGTATGTTTTAAATCGCTGAAACCAGATTTAAAATATGAAATAATTCTGCCTGCCAAACCATGCATCCGATCAAGTTTAAATTTAAAACATATATTCCACATGTCTAATCGATCATAACTGTGATGTTTCACAACGATTGATGAAGCGGTTCAAGAGAAAGTTTTTTTTTAAAGAATTTTGTTCAATCCAATATGGCTGCCAGACAATGTGACAATTATTCGTGGACACCCCAGTATCTCCAAGGCTTGGGAAACATGTACGTGAAGTTTCCCCATGATCTGTCAAGCCATTCTAGAGAAGAAGATTTTAAAACATTTATTCTTCAAAAAAAACCTCAAAACTGCCAAACCATGTGACCGATGACATCATAGGTAGATAACTTTTTGTTCCTCATGGATAGGCGATCATACCTGTAATGTTACACCTCGATCTGTTCAGCCATTACAGAGAAGATGATTTTTGAAGATGTTATGTTAAAAACAATATGGCTGGGGAACCACGTGACCGATGATGTGATCATTTTTTTTGCCAATTACAATTTAGCTCCAGGTGACCCTCAAAATTTTTCATACTGATCGGATAAAGCATTTAACATGTGCAATTATGACGTCATAAAGAAGCCACATACGAGATCATCAAAAAAAAAGAAAATCACACTCACTTTCCTGGGGTTGTACTTCACATGTGCCAAGTTTCAATTTTTTCCATGAAGTTGTTTCAGAGATACAAAGCTCCAAAGTTTTTCTTTTTTTCCAAAATGGCTGCCAGACCATGTGACCAATGACATCATAGTTATCACAAAAATATTCCACATGAGTAGTTGCATCTCTGGTGAAAATGTCATGAAATTTCTATGGGTAAAAAAACAAAACCATGCAACGCTGATTCGATCGGACACCTGACCCACGATGTCCCCTTTATCAAACCAAATTCAGAATGAGTGGCCGATCACATCTTTGAAGTTCCGCATTTTTTGGATAAGGTATTTTTGTCCAACGTGGCTGCGAGACCATGTGGCCGATGATGTTGAAATTTTCAACAAATATTCCCCATGCCGAGTCGATCATATTAAAAAAAAAACATTATTTCTCTGAAACCACTTAGCCTTTTGATGGGAGGCTTTGCAGTGACGATTCACTGCTGTTGCTGCAAATATTTTATTTAACAATGACCTCATTAATCACATGATGTGGTCGCTACATTAGTTTTAAGAAAATAATTAAACATTATTTCTCTGAAATCATTTAACCTATCAATACTATATTTTGCATTTATGATCCACTGCGCTCGATGCATAGATTTGACTTTAAAATGACATCAGTTATGTGATGTGGCAACCACATTGGTTTCAAGGAAAATATTAAAAAAATTATTTCAGAAACCGCTATAGCAATCAATGCGAAGCTTTGCAGTTGTGATCCACTGCCTTTGTTCCATGTAATGCAACATGTTTTATATTGATCTGTTAAGCGGTTTTAGAGAAAAAGGTTTTTTTCATTTTTGGTTTTCAAACTAACATGGCTGCCAAACCACATGACCTATGGCATTGAAAATTTTGACTCTGCCCAGGATTGGGTGGAGGATTACATGTGAAGTTTCGTTTTAATTGAATAAGGTTCATTTTTCTATCCAATATGGCTGCCACACCACGTGACCTATGACATCATTTCCACACCGTATGCAGCTATATTGTTCGATGATACTTGGTAGATTTTGCTTCAATCAAATAAGCAGTTCCAGAAAAAACATCATTTAATATTTTTTATTCAATCCATTATGTCCGCCAAACCACATGACTCATCAATTATTCTTTATCACTCGAGTATCCCAAACTCATGGTGAACAGGTCTGTGAAGTTTCCCCTTAATTTGCCCAGCCATTCTGGAGAAGGCTTTTAAAGGTTTGAGGGTAAATCCAAGATGGCTGCCAGACCATGTGACCTATGACATCATAGTTATCAAACTTTATTCAGCATGGTGAATCAATCATTTGGGTGCAGTTTCACTTCGATCTTTAAAGTGGTTCTGGAGAAAAAAAAAATTTCCTTTTCAAAAAAAACCCAATATGGCTGCCAAACCATGTGACAGGTGATGTCATAATCATTTTTTCTGTGTTCACATCTTTCCTGAGATGAACTATCAAAATTTTCACACTGATGGGATGCAGCGATCTAAGTGTTGATTTTTCACCGGGATACCACTTCACCGCTGATGTCATAGTCAAATCACTCGTATTTCCCATGCAGAGTAGTGGCCAGATGCCAAGTTTAATTTTTTTTTCCATTGTGCGGTTTAGGAGATACAGATGTCCGAAGTTTTCCCGTTTTTCCAACATGGCTGCCACCCCATGTGACCTACGATGTCATAATTATGATTAAAAAAAAATTCTGCATGAGCAGTCACATCTTTGCTGAAAATTTCATGACAATCAAATAAGTGGTTGCAGAGAAAACAGAAAAATCGCATGGATGTATGTAAGTACATACGTACAACCCCAGAACATAATGCCACCAGCGACTTCGTCAACGGAGGCATAAAAAGCTTGTGGATAATAATAATAATAATAATAATAATAATAATAATAATAATAACAAGTCTGAAGACGACGATGGTTCACGAGCGATATTTGACGATGTAGATCGTTTCAGAAGTCAAGGATGAGACAATGTGATAATGTTTGACCAAGTTATAAAAATGATCAACATGATGTGGTACGAGTGACAGGTTATTAGCTGCAAAATGTCGAAAACCCGGTTTCGTTCAACAACTTTCAAAATTTGACCTTTGCATAACCTTTAAAGGTCACAAAACAATGTTGTGGACATTAAAATAAGGAAACAGGATACGTGCTTTAGCTTATTGGAGTTAGTTCGTCGAAGAAGGTTGAAAACCCGGTTCGATTCCCACAACTTTGAAAATTTGACCTTTGTAGCCTTTAAGGGTCAAAGGTCAAGGATTATGATCTTTGGTGCAAAACTTCCTCTGGAACATTCCAGGAACAATATAACGTCATATAGGCTATATGGCATTTCACACTCCTCGGATTATCCATACTTTGATGAAATCAGCGTAAAAACAAACTTGAAGGGGGCGCAACGGGCAAGGTGTTCGAGATACAGAAAAATGGTTTCAAGACTTTAGGTGGGGAATGACCGCAAGATTATGCATAAAAAATGTTGTCATCCTCGCTCTCAAAGTTTGGGCGGTCGTATGATTTTTATGTCAAAATTGGCAATTTTCTAAGTTCGTGACCTTGTGACCTTGACCTTGGGATGAAAATGAAAAATCGAGCTCCGTGGGGCTGTGCAGGTGCCATTGGGCGAACCAAATACCAAAACACCTGCCAGATTCGACAAACCCCCTAGGAGAAGATGCAAATTGAAATCGGCTACCCCCTAAAAACACAATTCGCAATTTTCTAAGTTCGTGACCTTGTGACCTTGACCTTGGGATGAAAATGAAAAATCGAGCTCTGTGGGGCTATGCAGGTGCCATTGGGCTAACCAAATACTGAAACCCCTGCCAGATTCGACAAACCCCTCGGAGAAGATAAATTTTTACGTCAAAATTCGCAATTTTCTAAGTTTGTGATCTTGTGACAAAAATGAAAAATCGAGCTCCGTGAGGCTATGCAGGTGCCATTGGCCTCACCAAATACCGAAACCCCTGTCAGATTCGACAAAACCCCGAGGAGAAGATGCAAATTGAAATCAGCTACCCCCTAAAAACACATTTTTTGGGCGTGGCTCCGCCCATAATGGGCGCACCATGCCCATTCTCAGGAAAACACAACTAGAACATGATATAAATCCCCACCAAAATTTTATCAGGATCGGATCAAAACCCACGGAGCTATGCTCGGGACAGACAGACATACAACAATAACGAATATAGTGGTCACTTATTTTTTCGTGAAAATATTTTTTCGTGAACCAATAATAATAATAATAATTAATAATAATAATAATAATAATAAAAAATGAACCACACAGAAATTACTGTCAAGAGTTTTTCACAGTACTTATGGGTTATTTCAACTTTTTACTACCCCTGAGGGTGTCATTATTGCTGCTGTGTTGAGCTAAATTGTGGCGTTGTGGGCCTCAAGGCAATGCATCAATAGATCATCCCAAGGCTTTCTTCAAACTCATCAGTGTTCTGTTTGTTCACAAACCAAGCAGAAACATCTGCTTATGAATGCATCAACTACAATAATATGTTTGTGTGATGACATGTTTTGTCCGTGACAAAGGTGGACGAGCACAAAGACATCCATTTAGATGCGTCAACTTGTCTCATAGAGTGATTGATTGGCCACGTTACAACTTGCTGGTAAAACCATACAGCGCTATGAACAACGGATATCACTTTCATGGCCTTATGTGCAAAATAATTGAACTTGTGTATTCATTCATAATCACAGCCCCAAAAATGTGATGTATTTAAGCAAAGTTCAAAATCAGATGCATTTCACAAAGAACTGGCTCAGCTACTCAACTCCATGATGTCTGTTCAGGGTTTGCTAACAATGCAGCCAAAATGGGAGCGACAGATTCCTTTAGAGCAGTTACAGGCATTTGCCAGGCGGAAATTGATCTCTGCAGATGCCGCGCTGACTAAAGAGATGTCACATTGAGTTTTCTTGCCGTTACCTGATCGCACGGCCACTCGTGCATCGCATAAGGATTAAGAAAACAAACCACCGACTTGACAAGCAGGCTGTGCCATCAATCAATGGTTTACAATAAAGGAAATTTGAGCGATTCACATTCTTGGCTTCATTTGGTATTTAAAAAAAACATAAATCGGGAAACAACCTTGGAGAGTTATATTCGTTTTGCTTTCCCCTACAAATCTGAAATTATTGAGCAATATTTAAAATGCTAGAGATTGATTAAGCACTTTATCTAGAAAAACAAACAAGCCGACTGTATAGACACTGGACAGACATTTAAATTTTATCCAATTGGTTATAAAATGTCCTGAAAAAGATAAAATCCCTTACACATTTGTTGAATATTGTTGATAAATATGATGAAAATGGTTTCAAACTCCAATATAATATATAAAGTATATAAATCAAGAAAGTAGACCATATAATATATAAATTGGCATGGTCTACAGAATTTGAACCTGGGATACAAGCATCATGAGCTACGTGGTTAAATGGAAAAACTAAACAAGAAAATGCTACTGGGGACAAATTTTAAAAAGGGTAAATGCCATGTGACATGAGTTTTAGTTTCCTAAATATGCATCGACATTCAAGCTACAGCTATATGCTGAAGAAAATGGGTATAAACACTTAATTGCCAATAACAAAGTGCGGTTCTTGATCAAACATAAGCACCTGTGCAAATTTTTGAAACTTCAGCAATCAACATCCGAAGCTACTATTTAGAAAGAAATAGTTTCTAAATTATAATACCCGCAAACTAGCGGTCTGAGTTGGTGGCACAAGAAGATAAACACGTGAATAAAATGTCTACACTTATCTGCCATAAAAGATCACAAATTGCTGACGTTTCAGGCTTTCCCCTTCATTGGACAGAAAAAAGCTATCTTTGTTCTGAAGGGTAAAGCCTGAAAGGACAGAACTGTGTGATCATTTACAGTAGATAATTTCAACCGTTATTACCTCTGCCAGCACAGGTGGATGGAGGTTATGTTTGCACCCCTGTCTGTTTGTCTGTCTGCGAGCAGATCTCAAAAAATTATGGACGGATTTGATTGAAGTTTTGTGGACAGGTTGGGTGCATGATGAGGACAAATCGAGTAGATTTTGCTGAAGATCCAACTTCCAATACGGATACTTGAATTTTTAAAGTGATTCTTCAATATTGAGAGATAGAGCCAAAAAACGATATAAAGAACGATATCTCAAAAAGTTATGGATGGATTTGGACGAAACTTGGTAGATGAGTTGGTTATGTGACAAGATCGAC
>NC_140972.1:73351861-73519361 GCF_056783735.1 Eptatretus burgeri | reverse complement strand
ATAACACATCCTCGTCATACTTCTTCTAAAACCTGTTTAAGAGTGAAAATCTGGTCAATGGTCAACTTTCCATTTCCAAAACTTTCCTGCCGTTCTCTCACTTCTCCACTGTCAGCTTGATCATCTTTAGCAAAATTCTCAAGAATACATCGCTTGGAACAAATAGTAAGCTAATTCCATGATAATTTTTGTATTCTCATCCACTTCCTTTGTTCCTGTAACCTTGTATGATAATGACTTTTTTTTTCTCAATTTCTGATAACGCCTCCATCTTGTGCCAAATTTCAATAAACGTTCTTGACAAGATCATCACCATGGACCCTCCTCCTCCTCCTCCTCCTCCATTGATGGTTTCATGGGCTATGTTAGATTCTCTCACTGCTTATCAATTTGGTTATTGCTGTTACGAACTCATTTCTTCTTACTTGGTGTCAGTGCTGTAGTTCTTCATGTCCCAGCCTCTGGAAATCAGTTAACATTCATGGATCAGGGGTTAATACCGCTAATTGGATGGTATTATGCTTTAGAATAGTTTAAATTCTTTTTAACCACATTTCCATTTCCCACCCAATTTTATTTTGAAATTCATCCCTAGCGTTTTCAAGTTTTAGTTTATCCTGTGTATTCACATTGGGTGCTTTCACCTTCACACTGATTTTGGAAATAACGAATCTATGATCAGTTGGTATATTACATCCTCTACGAGTCCATGCGCTATTGTTTCGAGAATCGCTGTCCTCCATCTAACAACAACAATAACATCGATTAAAGTTTGTGTTATTCCTTTTGGTGATGTCCATATCATCTTGTAGTTCTGCCCTTGTTTAAATATGAGTTTGCAAAAAGGAGATTGTAAATTTAGCACCTTTCTAATGGACGTTTGTCGTTATCATTCATACCTCCTCTTCCAAAACTCCACAAAACAGCCCCCCCCCCTCCTACAATAGTCTGTCCAAACCTACTCTACCATTAAATTCCCACATTAGTCGAGGTATGTCATGCCATTTTACACGATTCAAGTGTTTAATCCATGAGCAGAGGTCTAAATTGGAGTGTATGCTTACAAATAAAAATATTTACCAACTTTGTTGTCCTTCTGCAACACAATCTTTCACGTACAGTTTTATTACCTTTGAGTCACACCTTACTGCATTTTTACCTGCAGCTATTGCTCTCCCTTTTTTCATGATTACGCTCCATTTTTGCTGAGTATACAAATAGTACTCCATTGATCCAAGTTTTCCTTTTTCCCAGCCACCTCACTTCACCAATAACAGTTTGATCCAATTTGTATTTCTTCGCTTATTCTGCTACAAAGTGGCTCTACCCATTTTATATTGTTTGGCCATAAATGTATGGTTGTCACTTCAACAATGAAGGGTGGCTGACTTCCTTCATGACGTTGTCTACCTTCAGAGACATCAGCTGGTATCCTCCCAGTTGGGTTTCGTATATCAGAGTCACATGCTCCAGAGGATGCGCTTGTCTGGGAACCTACACCAACTGGGCCCCTTGGGGGATATGACAGTCGGGACCATAAAGTATACTGAGATTCCCATCTCTTTTGACTTCTGTTGCAGTTCAGGTTTCTGTTACTTCATTTTAATTACACGAATGGAGTGCTGGCCCAATGCTCAAGCTCCAACCTGGAAGACCGGTTTTTGCTGTAATTCCATAGTAGTACATTTCCTCCAGAGAAGTTGCTAAAAAAAAAAAGCAAAAAAAGAGCCAGGCTCTCTCCCCACATTGATCACTATTTAACCCATACCTGGAGGGTTTGAGATCAGAGCTACCTTCTCATTGGTGTATTGCCAATCAAGTCGAAAGAGCTCCACAAATCCAGTAAAAAAAAAAGAAGTGCATTCCATAAGACAAATGAGGACAGCACCATTGAGAACCTGGATATGGTACAGACCTGTATCTCATAAATTTCATTCAGCAACAGCAAACCACTTTGGAAGTGGTCTGTTGAAGAAATAGTGGAGGAATACCCATAGTGAAATTGACCACACAATGCATTCAAGAAACTTGCAGATCTGCATAATGGAACACCTTTACAATGGACTGCTGTGGGATGGCCTTGCACAACACCAAATGCAAGTGGTTTAGTAACAGTACAACTGCACCTCCGCAATGGTCGATGTTACATTGTGAATGATGTTCTGTTCCATTGTTTGCTGATGCGTTACAAACATTTTTGTGATGTACATTGTGAATAACCACTTTGCACGATATTTGCAAAGGTCTGTATCTATGCAGTCGATATTGAAATCGTGGCTTCTTTCACAGTGCCTGCACATATAATCATATGAAGGGAAAACATATCAGGAGACATCAGCACACTTTTACAATAATTACGAGGCTATTGATGGTCATTAAACAAATCAACACAATAGATGACATTTGAATGGGGCTGGAAGAATTAGAATTGCCTTGAGGTACCCACAATCACCTGCAAACTGTCTAGTCTGGGTGTGAATCTCGATTCAGCTGTAAACTGTTGTGCTGGTGTTTCACAGACTGGGTGAGGAATGAGTGTGTGCCATCCCTTGGATAAACGTTAAACTGGGTGTCCTGTCTGCCAGCATTGGCTGGTTGGCATGAAAGATCCCATGGTGTCCTTCATGAAGAATAGGCGAGCTATTGTTGGCACCTTGAACAAATTCTAAAAATCACGCCCTAACTTAGAGGGCATTGCATCAGCAGCACAGCCGCACCCTCAGTCAATGGCGCTACCCTGCAGCCTTGTGCTGCATGCAAAAGAAGAAGAAGAAGAAGAAGAAGAAGAAGAAGAAGAAGAAGAAGAAGAAGAAGAAGAAGAAGAAGAAGAAGAAGAAGAAGAAGAAGAAGAAGAAGAAGAAGAAGAAGATGAAGAAGAAGAAGAAGAAGAAGAAGAAGAAGAAGAAGAAGAAGAAGAAGAAGAAGAAGAAGAAGAAGAAGAAGAAGAAGAAGAAGAAGAAGAAGAAGAAGAAGAAGAAGAAGAAGAAGAAGAAGAAGAAGAAGAAGAAGATGCAATTTGAATATAGTAACCCAGCATCATGAGTAAAGTGCTCCATCGGGAATGATGAAAAGGCCAAACAGGAAAATGATGCAGTGATAAATATGTACACAATTATCTTTTTGTGCGTGGAATAATATAACTCAGAGACACAATAATACAGTTTCTGAAATAATAAACTGCAGATAGAAATCACTGGGTAAATTAAGAAAATAAATTACAAGGAACAGAAAATAAATGGCCTTGCCCATTCCTGAAGGGACAGGTGAGGTGATGGTAATCGGTAAGTATGTCACTATGTGCGTGTACGTGCATGTGCAAGTCTATTTCAATATAGATCATTCATTCTCAGATCGACTCTGCATTGTTAAATGTTGTCCTTTTCTTAAATTGTTAAATGCGGTTCCAGTGGTATGTGTTTGTTATAATATTTAACTAAATAAAGGGAACTCCATTGTTGAACTATCCTTTGCTGTCCACAATCCAACAGCTATAACTTCCAATGATGTATCTCCCTTATTTATGAATGCCGGAGAGGACCAACTAATGTCACAGAAGACAACACCTTACTCACTTCATTCTCCAGGTTCAACTCCTTCCCCCATACATAAATTCCACAAAAAGGTCGACCATAATTCCTTTCAATCAATTACCTCTTGGCTTTGGACCAAACTCCCAATTTCAATAAGAAATAGAACGACAGTTGAATCTTTTAAAAAGTTCTTCAAGACTTACTCGCACCCTTTCATGTAGCTGTTTTTCCTCCCCTTTCCCCTCCCTCTCTCTCCACCTCCTCCTCTCTCCCCTTCAATCATCTCTCTCTCTCTGCACCTCATATCCACTTGGCAAAGCACGATTGAAATACATTAAGTATTATTATTATTAAGCCTTCCTTGCTTGGATAGGGGGAACCTCATGCCTGTTGTGGGATTTCTACAATTAGTGCCCCCCAATACATGATGATACCTCAGAATTTCTTAGACCACTCTCGGAGTACTAAACCCCCATTTAGGTTTTTATACATTTTTTTCTGCCAATTTCTGAGCTGTATCTCGGAGGCGGCTAGAACTTTGAGAATGAAAACTTGCATCATTGATTGAAATAAAATAGTATGTGTGGTTGACAATTTTTTTGACCTCGATCTAATGTTAAGGTCATGACCAAATTAGATATTTTAACATTTTTCACCATAACTCGACGAATATTTGTCCGATCAGAATGAAATTTCCCTCCATAGAAAACCTAGAGTAAGGCACATTGACTTTTAATTAAATCATACCTCTCAGAGTTAAAGGTCAATGTCAAATGGCGGTATGACAAAAAACAAAAAAACATAAAATAAAATAAAATAAAAATCGTTTTTTGTCATCGCTCAATTTTGCCAATGCGGAATCTCAAAGACCTCTTGGCCTTCCAAGATGCCTTTGCATCAAAATAGCAGACCTGTATTGAAATTGTGCACATGATATTTACCCAGCGCACCTTAAACAAAAAGTGGGACGAAGCAAATGGTTCGTGTCCATCCGTCTGTCTGTCTTATCAGTCGATGATCGAGGAACATATTTAAATTGACATATTTTGAACACAAATATGAAGGCAAGTCTTTCGCTTTCCCGTACCTTGGCTCAGAATCATCCTGATCGCGCATGTGCAGAGAGGAGTCGGATAACTTTTAAAAATCTGTCAGCCTGCCTGGCAATGAAACAAAATTGAAAATAATTCCAAACTGGAAATTTACTGTTTTTAAGGACGTCATAAAGGACACATACGACAGGCATGAATAACTAATGTAATGTGTTAGATTGGGTGATGTAACAGATACTGGGTAAAACGGTGGTAAAAGCCAGAATTTTTATTTATTTATACACATTCAAACCTTTATTTGAATTTAATTATATACTTGAAGAGTGTAGAAAACAAATCACCTTCATAATACTTCCAGAAACCATACAATATATTGATATATATATATATCATAAGAGGATGTGTCATGTGTTTCAAGGTGGAAGAAGAGGCCGCCATAATGTCTATGTACCATGCTGATTGATGAACAGTTAAGGTGGCTGGCTAAAGATCTTGGGGTCTTGAGTTTAGCCCCTGTTGTTCCTTTAAATAACACCAGGTGGGTTAACTCAGCCTGTCATCCTTCTGAGGTTGGCAAAATGAGTACTAGCTTACTGGAAAGTGGGGGGGGGGGGGGGCACAGCCACGCTCCCAACAATGATGCAACCAGAAGCCACAGGCTGCATACAAAATAATAATAATAATATCAAGAAAATAACTTCATTTTATGTTCTTAATAACTTTTATTCATGAAAATAAACAGCACGTACAAAAACAATGCACAATAATGTCAATTAAGGGTTCAGTTTGGACAAATTATAAAGCATTAAGTCAAACCTATTTTACCCATTACCCCCTAAGTTTGTGGATTTGTGCTTCACAGGAATTTTCAAAGATGTAACCCCCACAAATGGCAAGACCCTCCTTTATAGACTGGAATATTGCGTGGAGTATCGTGTTCAATGAACTCCAGCTGATTAGTGTCTTTGACCTACTTTTTTTCGGATTGTGACCTAATTAACAAAAAACACCTTTTTGATCACAACTTGAATAATTTTCCTGTTGATTTTCACGATGTTGAGTTTTATCGATGGATTATAGATGGAGGGATATGTTCTTAATTAATATTCTGTCCCTAAATGTTGAAGGTTAAGGTCATATGGTGATCTGAAACAAATATGGTGATGGGTGCCACTGTGGGAGGCTTTCACTTGACAATCACAGACATCTACTTATTATTGTTAATGTAGTGTTTCGCCTCTGAGTTATCAAGCCTGAGTTTGAATCCCGATCCAGTTAAAAACTGTCATGCCGGCGTTTCACAGGCACAGAGATTCATCAATGTGTGTGCCATCAGTTGGATGGATATTAAACTGGGTGTCCCATCTGTGTTGTTAAATAATAATAATAATACTATTATTATTATTATTATTACACCATCAAGTTTTTTTTTCCCGCCAGCTCCACCAATCTCCTTTCCTGCTACGTGTTATTTAAACGTATCCACTCAGAGGTTTCGGCAAACTTGAAATCAGACTTTTCAAACACTTGTTCATCGTAATGCAATGACGACACATCCATGTCATTAATAAGGAGGTCGAATGTGGATCACATAAACATCTACTTTTTGACCAAAGTAAGTCGATGTGAACATGCCCTTATGTATGTATCCAATACATATTAATCCCACTTGTTATGCTTAAAAAATGTTATGCTTAACCCAAATTACAATAATTGTCAATGATTGAAAATAAATACTTGGAGGGTTGGGGTGGGTGGGGGGGGACCAGAAGTAATTGAGGAGAGCATTCTCTTGCAAACAAAATACTACAATAACAAGAACACACTCTTTCTACCTTACATGAACCAGGTCAAATGCCAACCCCCCTGTATGGATGGAATAAACGTGTGCACCTTCGTATGACATAATCACCACATGAAGGGGTGTCATTATCATGTATATAAATTTAGAAATACTTTTACTTATAGCCTTAAATCATTTCAGCAACACTTATTATATTACTGTGTTTTTCTTTTAGTAAACTATAATTAACCCCAAATGGCCCAACTCTGCCCTGCAGTCTTGCAACTCATGGAAGATTATTCAACCAGGCAATAATTCATGACAGGTAATAATTGTCAGCTACTTAAAGATTTCCCTCCCCAAAACACAGATAAATTTAATCCAAGCCTTCGTTCCAAGGCCTAACGACGATAGCTTCGGTACATTTCAGCAGCATAGCCATAACTATTCCCAGCCCTCAATGTCACCAAGTACCCAGCCAAATGCCCCATTCACACGCCCATCAGTGCAGTGACACAGACTGCCCCATTACATCCGCCCTTCTCGCATCTCATACTCAGCTTCATGGCCAAACACACCCCGGTAGTAGTAGAACTAACCCTCCCGCTCTCCTCTCCTGTTCCTGGGCATTCTTGGCAGCACACTCACAAAGCTCCAATTGAGCGGTCCGTGTCGCTAGGAAACTGCCGCACTTGTACCCAGCGGCTCGACCTGATCTGCGAGGGCGTACTAATCCCCAAATCGGATGCATGCACTGGCGTGCGATGTCGAGCAGTTGGTGGAACATACTCATCGAGGACCTGTCACATCATACTGAAACAGCAGGACTTGCATACCAGAAACCCAAAAATAAAGATGCGTACTGTTCTGTGCATTCTCCGTATGCCTGTGAGGGCCTTCTCCCCAAATCCATTATGTTCATTGCATGGCAAAAAAAATGATAAAGTTGGACCAGTTAAGGAACCAAATGGGTTTTCAAAGAAAAGGTAAAAATTAAATCAAGTCTGTATTCAAAAGTACTTTAACACTTGCAAAGTATAAACTCAGGTTTAAAAAATAAAATAAAATATTAATCATTACTTATCTTGGATACGAAACACATCATTGCCTTGCAATTCAAAAAACAATTTCCAATATATTACCATTGGTTTTATTTCGGTAACATTCATGACCATTTGAGGTTATGCTAAGATGAGCAAAAGTATCTGTCCCAAGTGACGGGAAAAGTTTAAAGGTCCCATGACACTCAAAAGTACTGAAATTGCACATATATATATATATATATATATATATATATATATATATATATATATATATATATATATATATATATATATATATATATATATACATATATATATATATATATATATATATGTCATATAGGAGTTTTTCATCGTGATTTCTGATCTGATAATGTTTTTTTCACAATACTCGTTCTGTAAAATGTAAGATTAAAAAAACAAACCTCTTAGGGAACGCCCCTAAAAATTCTGCCGAAATCTACTGAACGACGCACATGAAGTAACCCACATGAAGTCATCTTCAGAACAACAAAGGCTGCATGCAAATTACTCGGGTTGGTGGTCTACGTGATTGTATTGGCTTCCTGTGCGTTTCCACATTCGATTGGTCGACTCAAACGCTTCGATCATTTCTGCTTTAAAAAAATCAAACATTTGGTTTTGAATAATGGATGACATTGACTTTGATTTGTCTGGTCGCAACAGTGAGTGTGAGAGAAATGAAGGATTTTGGTCTGAATCAGATGGAGAATTGTCGGATAACATAGTCGCGGGAGGTGAAGTTCAGGCAGCTGGAAATGGAATACGGCCTTACCAGTTCGAGCCCGAAGCAGGACAAGCAGAGGAAACTGGCGATGAAATTCCCGGCGTTCATGATGATCGGGAGGACATCGAAGGAAGACTTGGCAATAACAACTGGTTAGACTAAATCCTATTCGTAATTCAATAATGTAAATTCGACTTGCATACTGCTTAATATCAGAAATATTTTAATGAGATGACGTGACCAGCGCAGCGGACATGTTGCTCCATGGCGAATGAATCGCAAGCAAGGCCAGCTCATATCATCGGCCGTATCTCTCCGCACATAAAACGAAGCAATCTCGCTGTCCGGATACGATGAAAACTTGTGTGCAGAACACACCTTGTGACACAATTGTCAAGAGTAGTCTGATAAATCTGACGTTCTGTTGCATTTTTATTTATTTTATTCCTACTGTCATCATGTAGCGCCAGTAGAAAACAATGAAGAAAAGAGAATAATAAAAGAAAGCTACAGCACGTCAGATTTATCGGACTAGTCGGACGGACGACGGATTTATCGGACTAGTCTAGACTCCAGAGTTGACAAGTAACTTGTATTAGCATGCACACAATGTATAAGTCAATGCGTAAGAGTCCCGAGGCTATGAGGCTGTGTAATAGGACAGATAAATGTGTCTTTCATAGTTGTGCCAACATATTTTTCCCTGTTCATTTATTACAGCATTTTGGCTAAATGTTAATGAATAGCAAGCCAATGGAAGCAGTATCTTCACTTTAGAATAAACCCATGTATGCCGAGTGTGGCCATACCTGGCTTGCGTATGTGGAATCGTACCTATCCCAGCAGGCTGGTTTCAACGAACAATTCAATAAGCTGCAAAATGTGGGTGCAGGTTTTTCACATTGTTTGATTTTAAAATTATCTCCTTGCACCTTGAAATGATGCAATATTAATCTTTAGTATTTCACTTGTATGTCCCTGTAAGTTTCTTTTTAATGGAAAGGTTCAACAGTTACATTTTATATTTTGTGGACATGGTATAGCCCTTTATTGTGCATACAAGTATTGGATTTGTACAGGACTACGACAAGGTAGTAAAGGGATAAATAATTGCCTCGTGATTGTTGTGCATACACGGCTCAGAAGCAGAATTTCTTTTCCGCGAAACAATCACAGGAATTAAGACGATCAGTGAGATAGCAAACACATGTGCATAATGCATTTGTACGTACTTTATACGGCGCGCGACGTCTAATCAATCGACTCTGAGCGAGTCGCGTTCTGGAGATGACATCAACGGTCACGTGACCTGCGGTTCGCTGAACTCCACTTTTTTGAGGGGCGGGGTATAGCAAGTTGTGAAAAGCACCAGGAATGTTCGAAATATTGGTCTAATTATCCCATTGTTGATTTAAAAAAGAAGCATGGGTGATTTCTTCACTAGGAAGGTCAAGTTAATATATAAATAACCAGAAACTTTTGAGTGTCATGGGACCTTTAAGATAATCTATCAATTAAAATTATTTCATGGACTTTAAAAAGGTTAATTGTGTTGCAATCAATAAATGCAGCCTTTTCAACTTGAGACTAATTGGTCATCCTGTTTGTCAAAAATTGCTACATTGGTCACTTTGGCCTCAAAACGGCCTCAGAGGATAGTGCAGGCCACATTGGCCATGTTACTTCCTGCACAAAGTTGGAGCTTTACCTCGAGTATGGTGTTTTGAGCCTTAAAGATGTGGCCATGCATAAGGAACAGAGGGAGAGAGGAGAGGGGAGAGGGGAGAAGACAGAGGGGGGGGAGGGAGAGAGAGAGAGAGAGAGAGAGAGAGAGAGAGAGACAGAGAGAGAGAGAGAGACAGAGAGAGAGAGAGAGAGACAGAGAGAGAGAGACAGAGAGAGAGAGACAGAGAGAGAGAGAGACAGAGAGACAGAGAGAGAGACAGAGACAGAGACAGAGACAGAGACAGAGACACAGAGAGACAGAGAGACAGAGAGACAGAGAGACAGAGAGAGAGACAGAGACAGAGAGAGAGAGAGAGAGAGAGAGAGAGAGAGAGAGAGAGAGAGAGAGAGAGAGAGAGAGAGAGAGAGAGAGAGAGAGAGAGAGAGAGAGAGAGACAGAGACAGAGACAGAGACAGAGACAGAGACATAGACAGAGACAGAGACAGAGACAGAGACAGAGAGAGAGAGAGAGAGAGAGAGAGAGAGAGAGAGAGAGAGAGAGAGAGAGAGAGAGAGAGAGAGAGAGAGAGAGAGAGAGAGAGAGAGAGAGAGAGAGAGAGAGAGAGAGAGAGAGACACACACAGAGGAACAGAGGGACAGAGGGACAGAGAGACAGAGAGACAGAGAGACAGAGCGAGACACACATACACTACCATGCTTATATTATATTTGCATAGAATACATCCATCTGACCATAATAATTTACCACCTTTGCACCCAGAGATGCATATCTGAACGACATTCAATTACGATTTCATTCTGAATGTTACAACATCACAGAAGCACTTGTGCGTTGCTGATGCTGTGCCCCCAAACATTAGAACAGCAATTTTAAATTTTGTCAGGGTATCATCACACATACAACAGCCTATTCTTTTCAAAAGGTACAATATTTTGCTCGAATCACTCAGAATTCAACGTTGATTATACTTTTTTTTTTAAATTCCAACATTATATAAACTCTAAAATGCAAGGGGATGCCATGATAACATTCGCTTTCCAATTCTCTGCACAAATGACTGACCGCCAAGATGCGTAAAGCAGTCGAGTCGGATTCCGGGCACATTTCCGGATTGAAGTACAATGCAGATAATTGCTGTGATATCATACAGCACAAACCCTAATTGTGCATGCCATGCTGCCTGTTAATTTGCCATAATGAGCCTGATCAGCTTGGCACACTGTGGAAAATTACAAACTGCAGGGTGGTTATTTCACCGTTTCTCTTTATAGTTCAAGATGCGGACGTTGATTTTATTTATGCTTGCGTTTGGAATTTGTTTGATAAGAATTGTCCTGTCCGAAAGCAGTAAAAAAAAAAAAAAATTCCATGAAAAATTAAGAACATAAACATCATGGTATTAAAGTAGTCATCTGTTAAAGTAGCAGCTCAATTCCACATTTAGTATATTATTCTACTTGTGAACAAATGGAGTGTTTGAAGAAGCCTCCTCAATGAAAAAAGGGAAGCTGCATTTGCAAAATAAGAATGGGAAGGGTTTAAGGGAGGATGGGAGGGGAGAATTGGGGGGGGGGTAAAGAGGAGTGTGAATGACATCAGCAGTGGTGTGTTTAATTGGCGTGAACAAGACACAGCATTCCAACAGGAACACTTTAACAAAAGAAAAAAAGAAGAAGAATTGGCAGGAACACAATCGGAAAGCCGAAAGATCATGAGGGTGGTGGTGGAGGTGGATTGAAGGAGGGACAAAGACTCCAATAAGGATAAAAGATAAGCTGTCCAATGTAAAGGAGAATAAGGATAATATCTCACAATTTGAGGACAAAAATGTTCTTGCTTTTGGAAGGATATAAAGCATGAACAAGAGTGAAATAAGGTACTCTTTGGACAAGCATTGCTTTCAAACCAAATAAATCATCATCACTGTATACAATACCAATCTATCCCACAAAAAAAAGATTTAATTACACCTGGAATAAACTCAAGTCAGAAGAGTACGATGCACAAATAGAATAAATATTGTTAGTTTTATGAACTGAATCCATGGTCCACAAAATAGGTTTTTAATCTCCTGGGTGGATCCTGAGGATTGTCAAGTTAACATATGGATGTAACGTGCGTGAAGTGGACGAGTAGTATAGCCTAGGCCCGAGAGGTATGTTCACTCACCTCTGAACTGCAGAGCCTGGGTTTGAATCTCGACCCAGATATAAAGTGTCACCATGGTGTTCCGCATGCAGGTCGAGACGTCAACGTGTGTGCCGTCCATCGAAAGGAGATGTAAAGCTGAGGGACGCAACTGCCGGCACTGGATGTGAGTATTCTCAAAGAGTAGGCGAGTTATCACCAGCACAAATGATAAATTCCAAATTCCTGCCAGTCAAATGTCAGGCCTGGCCAGCCGGATCCAGGAAGACATTGGCCAGACCCATTCCCCCCCAGCCGACGCGACAAGGCGGTGGGAATAACTTGTACAGTTCAAGAAGAAGAAGAATGTGGGTGAAGGGTATAAGAATTGTGGCTATATCATCAAAAGACTGGACAAATCAACGAGAACATAACCAAGAAGGTGGGATGGTTAAACTGCTTCAAATAATAAGAGAATGTAGAAAACCTTTGTGACTGCTAACGTTGTGTGCGAGGCAAGGAACGCAAGATCTCTTTAGTAGCAGTCAACAACATAAAGAAAAGGATTACTTGGTGAGCGTTTATTAAATTGCTAATCTTTCAAGAGAGGACTTCTTTATAACCAGTTTGTCAAAACTGTATTCATCGCCTGATTGCACAAACAGCATTTGGTTTGGAATGGACGGGACGAGTGGATAGGGGCAAGGAGGGGGTTTAAAAGTTAATGACCAAACTCCCAAAAGTCCCACAGAAAGACAAGTCTCCTTTGTGCACACGTCTTCTTGGGTCCTTTGGGGCGCCAAGTAAAAGCCTGCTCACAGTGTTTAGGCAGGCCCAGAGCCTGTGGCTCTCCTTGTTGCTATGTACGTGAGGGATCAACCGTCTCTGGGAATTGGCTGCGAAACGGGCGGGTGCAAAGAGTTGGAGAGCGGACAAGAAGGTATAGCGATGAAGAGCCGGCTGGAGGGGCACCAAAAGTTTGTCAAATCAAAGGGTTGTTCTTGCATTATGCAGGTAACAGTTACAAACCTGAGTGCTCGATCTCTCTCTCTCTCTCTCTCTCACCCACTACAAGAAATCGAGGCCTCCTGGTGTGTGGGCAATCCTGAGGTCTCCACGGCAACCGCGTCCGTGGGAATTGGCCGTGTCTTTGGTTGGGGAGGCTAACAAGACCTGCCACCCTCTCAC
Organism: Eptatretus burgeri; assembly: GCF_056783735.1. Taxonomy (NCBI): domain Eukaryota; kingdom Metazoa; phylum Chordata; class Myxini; order Myxiniformes; family Myxinidae; genus Eptatretus; species Eptatretus burgeri. The sequence goes on along the minus strand of NC_140972.1, from coordinate 73,506,202 downwards.
AGGCACACGATTTCTATAGGTCACCAGTTCGACTGTACATCAAGCCCCGTTTAAATACAAAAAGGGAAGGGAAATCGGAAACAGACGATCACCTTACAAGAACTAAAAAAGGCTGCAGGATCATATCGCACGCAGTCAAGAGCCAGAGTTATGTTAGCAGTTTGTGGAAATGCTCTGAGAGTAACAAACCAATGTTTGTATTCCTTTTAACAAGATGCTTCTCCACTTTAGAAAAAAAAAATCTTTCTTTGTGAAATGAAATCAATCAACACGATTTCATAGACAATTTCCTGAAGGTGGATTCGATTTAACAGGCCCGACTTCACTTAATTTAGCTGAAGTACAACTGTGAGCCAGATAAACAAACATCATGATATATTGAATGTCAATCACATGCATTGCAATTTGGCAGTTTTATTGCCTCCAAGTGTTGATTCATTGTGCGTGTGGAGAATTATTCAGATACAAGCCTGGCTTTGAATCGTTAATGTGCAAGCCTGCGTCCTCCCGTGTGCACCGCAAGGCCGTTAGCTTGGAGTACACTCCGTTTAGACACAGCACACCGGCCCACCTGTTCAATGCATCAACATAGCACAAACAGAGACAACGGTTTCCCAAAAAATAAAATCGGAGGATACCTACTGGCTGAAGCAGAAAACGTGTTTGGAGGAATGCCACACTTCAGCAAAGATTGATATGAAGCAAAGCATTTCGAAATGCAAGTGGGGGTTTCAGAGGGTACTGAAATGCTGTGTGTTGCTACTCCCAAAGTAATGTTTGCAAACATAGGGAAGTCAAAATTTAGATTATGTCATTGATAATTTGAGCTCGGTCACGAGGAGTACGTTACGTCTAAACAGCTTGCTGACAGCGTCACACAGCTCAGACGGTCTGTGGAGGAGGAAAAAAAAATGTTAAATATGGCATGTAGAATGTAAAAGCATCACAGCTTGGATGCAAACATCAATATTGTCTGCTGTGAACTGTACGGTGAAGACTCATTCCTCAGACCATATTGCATGTTTCTTGTATGCGATCTCATTTCCAGAGATCCATACATTTTAAACAAAATACAGACAAGTCAAGAAGCGTGAAGACCGAATCGTGCACAGAAAGACTCGAGTCGATCGTACTTGCTGATCCCACAGGTAAGTTCATAAGCTCTGAAGACATCACAGCGAGTAAAAGGATGGCACGACAACAGTGAAATGACTGCGGTAATTTCTCACTGCAACAACGACTGCATCGCATTCACGTGCTGAAGAGATTAGTAGGCTTAGCGTGACTTAGACGCAACTCTGTGCAATTGACACCGGACTTTTGGGACCATAAAGGCGCATGGAGTGAGAATGATGAGATTTCGGCACCTTTTAGGGGGCACGACCAGCATGCAGATCTCAGCTTCACACATGGTGGAATTAGTACAGCGTTAAACTAGACATGTCGCAGCATTAGACAAATGGCTATGGCAGTTTTTATCTTTTTCAGGTGATTCATCAAGTAGTCTCCTTTCAGCTTTTCACTTCACCCACCACAAATAATGCCAATGAGGAAAGAGTTACATATTACAAGGAAAAAAAAAGGAGAACAAATTGAAAATCTTTGTGAATGTTGCATCATGGTCATATCAATTAGGTTTTATAATGCCATAAAGTTTATAAAGTTTATTATTTCAACCTTTCTTGATGATTGCCATGCTGTTAGCATGATAAAAGCAACGCCTGCATTTTAACCCTTTACGTGCATGTATGTGAAGTGTTAAACCAAGAGTATACAGCTTTCATAATAAGGGTTTAGGAGGGAGGGAGGGACTGGGATTAAGTGAAGAGCCTGTTTAGACAAAGCCACATCATAGTTCTACATTAGATATGGCTGTTCTTTAATATTAACAACTTTCCAACATAAAGTAGTCCTCTTCCAACTCTTCTTCTTCTTCTTTCGGCTGCTCCCATTAGGGGTCGCCACAGCGGATCATCCGTATGATCCGCATAGTGATTTGGCACATGTTTTATGCCGGATGCCCTTCCTGACACAACCCTGGTCGCCTCTTATGACACAGGGATATGGTACACCTATTTTAAGCGGGGTATACACCGGCCCAGTATACTGGTACTCATTTCGCCGACTTCGGAAGGATGACAGGCTGAGTTGCCTGTCATTCAGTTGTCCAACGGGGCTTGAACTCAGGACCTTTTGGATCCCAAGCCACTGCCCTAACCACTGCGCCAACACCAGGCTCCTAGTCCTCTTCCAACTATATATATATATATATATATATATATATATATATATATATATATATATATATATATATATATATATATATATATATATATATACTCCTTTTACAACTCACAGGAGTACAAGACCTCAATAATCTGGAGGTTCACCCTTAATGACCCTGTGCCAAGGACAGTGGTCTGATGCCATTAGAATGGGTGTTGGTGTGTGTGGGTGTACTCTCGAAAAAAGGTAAACATATTCAAATGAAACAAAGCGCAGTCCACACTTTCGTTCTTCCTGCCACTAAGAGCGAAGTTTCGTGATTCTGACATTTGTCGTCTCAGTGCTCCAATAGACAAGATGGCAGAGGGCAGCACAACGTTTTCGGTGCTGTCAAGCGTGAAGCACTGGAGATGAGAGATGGGATGACTGACTGTGAATGAGATGAGATGATCGTTGGGTGCACCGTTATGATCCTGAGAGTCAGAAAGTCAATGTAGTGCTGCCGTATGGGGAGCACTAGCCCCGACTTGGCTCTATCAGATTTTCATCTCTTCTCCAAACATAAGGAACACCTTCGTGGAGAATATTTTTTCTTCCGACGATGATGTCAAGGCCACTGTGAAGCACTGGTTAGGTCAGTAGGGCGCACAGTTCTATTGTGACAGCATCACAAAACTACTTGAGCGTTGGCAGACACATATGGACCACAGTGATGATTATGTTGAGGTAGAATAAAGATTGATCTTAGCATCTGTCTTTGTTCCATTTGAATATCTTTACGTGTTTTGGAGACAAGGGATAGGAGGCATTACTTTTCATCATGTGTTTAACACACACACATATATGTGTATATATATATATAGCAACGGCTGGCTTGGCTGCTTGGTAACAACACACCACTGCACATCCCAACAGCAGATAGAACATGAATATTTTCGTTGGAATGAAAACGTTCCTTGTTCAGACCCACACATCCACCCACAGACACAAACTCAGCTTTATGTATTGGATTAGGTGACAGTGAGACACCTTCCACAAAACTGCCATGTTTGCATATTTCCTACTCTTATTAATCTATTCTTCTTCTTCTCCCTCTCATAGTAATCAGCAGATAAACTTTCTATCCTTTGTCCCCTATATCATTTTCCCATGAGTTTTAGTACATTATAAAAAATGCTCCAATAATTAGTGCATTGCTGCAATTGCAGACATCGCTGCGTGATGACGTCATGTGTAGGGACGTCTTTTGTCATACCTCACACGGAAGCAAACACAGGATATTTTTGCTTCTAAGGCTTAAGTCACATTTGCTCTACAGAGAGGATACGGCGGCCGTATGCCCCCTGAATTGACAGAAACGTGCGGCGGCCACAGAGTTTCTGCGGTGGCCTCAGGGTGGCCCTACACCGTTTGGCTATACTTTACAGGTCGTAAGGTCGCCGTGGAATTATAGCGCGGAGTTATAACTTTTTTCATTTCTACGTTCACCGTAGCAATTCGACAAACCGAAACAAAAGAACTGTTAAAAAAAAAAATTACCCATTCGTTACCATCCGTCTGGCCGCACGTATAAAACAAATAATATAAAATGTATTATTTTAATGTATAAAACAAATAAACAATTGCAGATAAAAAAAGAAATCATGGAATCGTTTTGTTGAACAAAATTTAATCTACATTTTTGACTCATCAAAGTTGTAACCTTTTGCAGATATAACAGCGGAACATACTCGTGACTTTCTTTCTACAATGGAAATCAAATATTGTTCTGAAAGTTCTTCCCAACACTGTTGCAGAAGTTCCCACAAATGTGTTGTACTTTTAGGTTTCTTTGCTTTCACCCTTCTGTCCAGTTCATCCAAAACAAGCTCGATGGGGTTTAAGTCTGGAGATATGCTGGCCATTCCATGATTTGAAGCCTGCCGTCTTGCTCTTTTCTTGCAAGGTAGTTCTGACATAGCCTGGAGGTATGTTTTGGGTCATTGTCTTGCTGTGGGTTGAACCCCTGACCAACTAGGCGTAGAGCAGAGGGTATTGCATGGCGCTGCAAAATGCTGTGGTCGCCCTTTTGGTTCAGGGTGCCAGTCACTCTGTGCAAGTCGCCGACTGGATCCAGCAAAAGAGCCCCAGATCATCACGCTTCCTCCTCCATGTTTGACAGTTGGTGTCACAAACTGAGTAACCATCTTTTCACCTACTCGACAGCGTACAATAATCCTGCGTGATGAACCGAAGATTTCATATTTTGATTCATTGGTCCATAAGACCTTCTTCCAGTTTTCAGTAGTCCACTGGTGGTTTTTTCATGGCCCAGGCAAGCCTCTTTTTATAATTTTGCCATCTCAGCAATGGCTTTCTTACTGCCACTCGACCTGTCAAACCTGCAGCTCGAAGTCTTCTCTTCACAGATGAAACTGAGACTTCCTTACTTCGACCAGTATTAAGCTTTGCTTGAAGCTGCTGTCCTGTGAGCCACCTATCACGCAAGCTGTTGACTCAGAAACTTGTCTTCTGATTGTGTTGTGGCTTTGGGTTTGCCTTTGGGTTTGTGGGGTTTGGGATTGTGTTTGCAGACCTCTTCCTGTCAGAGTTTCCTCAAGTTTCGAAGTACCTTTTGATGGTGTAAGAAACTACTCACTGACACCTTGGCTTCCTTTGCAATTTCTCCAAAGGAAAGAACTACACTTTCAAGAGTTATAATGGTCTGTCTGTCTTCCTTTGTTAATTGTCTTTTTCTTGCTATTATGATAGCAATATACTACTTCCTGCAGTGCAATATTGGCCAAATAATGCTTCAGAGGGTGTAGCAACACAGTTTGTTCCAACACTGCTTTTATACAGACAGAGGGTTTGTAATTAATCAACAAAAGTTGGGACACCTGTCAGAATTGTTTGCATTCACTTTCAAGGCTTAATTTACTTCCATTGCTACAGAACAGCTGCAGTTGCTAACCCATTACTTATTCCCTGACAAAGGGCCTTTTTTAACAACTCTGAAATTTACATTATTTTTCAGTTTTTGGGAACCTAAACTTTTTTTTTTAAACCTCTGGCAGTTTACCGCTTCGCTTTGAACCATTTCAGGTTATTCACTGGACTTTAACTGCTTAAATTTCAGTAAAAACTGGAAAAATGAGGGTGTTCTAAAACTTTAGACCGGTAGTGTATATATATATATGTATATATATATATATATATATATATATATATATATATATATATATATATATATATATACAGTATATATATATATATATACAGTATATATATATATATATATATACAGTATATATATATATATATATATATATATATACTCACATACACACACACACACATACACACACACACACACACACACACACACACACACACACACACACACACACACACACACACACACACACACACACACACACACACACACATAGTTATGTTTGTGGGGTAGATGAAGGAATTTAAGAGGAAAGATAGGATCGTATAGAGATGCTTGTCCCGTGGCTGTGTAGGAGACATCTTGATGTAATTAAGAGGGGAAACTGTGAGCTTATCTTACTTGTCACCACACGGGGGTGGTGCTGTGTTAATTCGGTCAGGTTTAAGACCAATTGCCCGAGTATGTGATCGCCCTCCTGTGAACCTCCCCTATGTTTTGTATTACAAGATCGGCAATAAAGGTGCGGAACACGTCCCTAAACAACTACAAGCGGGCAGAAGCCATGCTTTCCTGGAATGTGGGTTTTCACGTGAGCAGTCCATGCCCCGGAGGAGGAGTTTGGTTCAGGTGATGTCGAGGAAGAGGGGAAGGTTGCAGAGTAATAACCAAGGGAGGTAATAATAACCAATAACCAATAACCAGTGTTGGGAGGATGTAACAGGACACGAGAGAGAAGAGGCCATGTTCGTCAGAGGGCACGGAGGATCTCACTTTGCTGCACAATTCCTATGTTCGTGCTGTGTGAATTTGCAGCATACTGATCAAGACGCTAGCCATTGACTTTCCGGCTGAGCTGTGAAGTGTGTGCATTTCTGAGGAGGGAAGGAGAGCGTGCCTCGTGGCCTCAACATGGGGCCTCAGATATTGTCTTGTCATGTGGCCCATCGTTGTGAACAGACGAGGTGCAAGAGAGGAACGGTTGGCATATTCGCTCATGAAAAGAAGCTGCACAGTGGTCTCTGAGCCTTGATGTTAATTACCGCTCACAAATTGCCCGACGTACATTCTTCCCGCTGCGAGAGGATGGCTTGGTACCATTTTTGGGCGTGTCTACGAAGTGCTTCGATTCCACGTTCCATAAGGACAATCTGGACCATCTGGACCAAGCTAAGTGCCGAAATCGAGGGGGGGGGGATCATTTTTCTTTCTTTTATCTGCCCCCTTGTGTGTATTTAAATCTGTGTGGAGGCATTTCAATTAGATTTAGATTTAGTTTACCTCACGTTTTTCTTTCATTATTACAATTTGAATTATTGACATTGTACGTATTTGATTATTGTTATTAAATTATTATTTAGTTAATTCAATTTGCTTCTGTACGTGCATTTGTGCTGTTCTGGTGCAGCGCTTAACCATCTTCCCACACGCACCATTGATCTCCGAGAAACTCGGCTGTTGACCTCCAAGGAATCACTGTTTGGCCAACTGTCCAGGTAGGGGTTAACCCCCTGGACACGACTAATATATATATATATATATATATATATATATATATATATATATATATATATATATATATATATATATCGAAACATGTGGAGTGTGACGAGCACTCCCCGGATCTCCATTTATCCGCCGAACACCTCACATGCTTTCTGGTTGAATTATTTTCATTAGTGGGAATAATTGTCTGGGTGGCAGATGGACAGTTGTTCTTTGTGGATTATGCGGTTTTACCATGTGAGACATAATCCGCGGTGATGCTCACCATAACAGTCAGGAGGTGTGTGTGTGTGTGTGTGTGTGTGTGTGTGTGTGTGTGTGTGTGTGTGTGTGTGTGTGTGTGTGTGTGTGTGTGTGTGTGTGTGTGTGTGTGTGTGTGTGTGTGTGTTTAACCAATGTTAGCATTTTGTTTGGTAAAACTGAATATCCCTCATCCCTCTCATCTATCACTTCCATTCAATGCTGCTTCAGATAATGCTTATCTTTTGCTCCATTTACATGACCAGCAAACAGTGTTTTGGAGAGCCAAGCATTCAGCAAATTTTACTACCTATGACTCAGGTCAATTTCATTTTCCTCCTGAAGATCCCCATGATACTTATCAGGCAAGACAGGAACACTACCTTGAGCTATTATTGATGATTTCAAAGTGCTTTCTTATCTTACAACCAAACACACAAAATAATACAAGACCATAACAAAGATGAAGCTGAAGGCAGGTGTTGCTATTTTCAACATCCTTTTGAAGGAAATGGAATGCACCTTCATCCTGGATGATTTAAAATAAAAATAAAAACTCTGAATGATGCAGCAAGCTGACAACGGAGCCATTGTAAAGCTTATACACGCTTTTATTTTCAGGAGCATATAAGCATCCCAAGAATAAATGGCTCTCCATTTCAGGCCAGTCCAGAATCACATGACCATCTCAGGAACACATGGACATTCCAGAAGATGATGGCCAGTACAGGAGCCCATGGTTATCCCAGGAGGTCATGGTCAGTCTCGCAATATATTGTGAACACAGAAGCACATGGCCATCTCAGGAATGTTTGGACATTCCATAAGGTCATGGACATTCAACAAGGTCAGAGACATTCCAGGAGCATATGGATGTCCCAGATGCACACTTTCATTGGTGCAAGTACTCAAAGAACAGCATGTTCAAATATGTTAAAGCATTTATAATGAGCCAAGGAACAACCAATGGTCAACCATGCCTTACCATCAACCACACAAAAAGGCTGGTATCCTGACCTGTACATTTCCTTAGCTATCACAATTTTGAACTTGGCCAGAGTGCTGGCACACAATAGCCCATTCTTTGTGAAAGGCGTCCACCAGCATATGTTATCGCAGCATGACCCAGGTTTAACATCCCATCTGACAGACAGCACACTCTTTGATGCAACTTCCTACCTCTGAAGCACCAGGATGACAAATTACAGTCAGGATTCGGGAATCAAACCAGAACTAGACAGCTCAAAGGAGAGTATGCCATCTCTGAGCTATAATACTGGCCCAAGATAAGAAAGATAAATAAAATTTTAAAGACGAAATGTATCTTTTCACTTGCACCGTTTGGCATTCCTTTGTAAACACATAACGAACAACAAATGCACTCGGTTGAGCGCATACCTTTGCCAGACTAAAGAGTTTACGTTTTATATCCCACTGATAGGCAGGATCTGCATCCAGACCTTAACCAAATTCTCATCAGCTTGTTCTTGTTACCCAGCCAACTCATCCACCAAGCTGTCATAATCCATAATCCACTCCGTATTAAATAAAAAGTTTCAAAAACGAATCCCCTTTACTACAAACCCATCGAATTACATCCAATCAGCAAGGTCATGGAATCGATTATTACAGTAGATATGAAATCCTTCCTTTTCAACAACCTCATCTCGGATCTCCATTTGGTTTTCCGACCACATCACTCTACATTGGACATGCTGCTTCTACTCACTCAACAATGGATGGAGGCCCTGAATGTGAAACATGAGATCAGGGCCATTTCACGGGACTCGTGCCTTTAATTCAGTCTTGCTCTCCAAACTCTGCCTTTGGCATCCAAGGCCAACTCCACACATGGCTTCCTGACTTCCTCTACTCTCGTAACCAATGTGTGGCTCTCAATGGTATTCTTTCATCAACTCTCCCTCTCAAGGCTGGTGTGCCCCAAGGCACGTTTCTTGGCCCAGTCCTATTCCTAACCTTCTTGAATGATCTCTATGACCCTGGAAAATCCCCTTTATCGATTTGCTGACGACTCCACCCTCTGCTCTAATATCCCTCATCCTTCAGACAGGCAGGCAGCAGCCTCTTCCCTCTCTTTAGACCTTGAAGAAAATTACAAGCTGGTCAAACACTTGGAATATCTCTTTCAATCCTGACACATCTCACACTCTTCCTATCTCCCTCCGAAAGGACCACCTCACAACCCTCCCCCTCCCACCCCCATCTACTTTCTTAACAATCCTCTTGAGGAAGTTCAGTCATTCAAACTCCTGGGTCTCACAACCAGCCATGATCTTTATTGGGCAAACCACATTTCAAAGTTGGCCACCCACTTGCTGAATGGGCATCCTCTGTTGTACATAGTCCTTCCTTGGCACTCCTGAACTCCTATTCACCTACAAGGCCTTCATCTGCAGCTCTCCCCTCTTGGCTGGCTCCCCTGCCTCACATCTTGCTCAGCTTGATACTTTAGAAACCAAGTCCTTCAAGAAAACTCATGTGATGTGATGTGTGTTTCATGTGAGTGATGTGTGTTTCAAGAAAACTCATGTGAGTTTCAAGAAAACTCATGTGATATTAGAAATCTCATGTGATGAATCTGAGCAGATAGGCCTATCACTTTGCCATCAGGACAGGCTGGTGGTCTCTCTGTCTTCTACCACCTACTTTCTGGCCATGCACCCTCTGCTCTTTCCATGCTTTGTCCTCCCCCCCCCAACTTCTGGTGGAACCCCCTTCTAATGAAACTACCTAAATCCAGAATTATTGCTCACCTCCACTCATTTGTTCCTTTTTTGTCCCCCACATATGGAACCAACTTCCACATTCTTTTCAATCTCATTCTTCCCTCCAGGCCTTCAAAACAGCTGTTCACCACCACTTATCTTCCCCCATTGAAAACCACGATCTTTTCTCTCGAATGTTCCTGCCCCCGTGAATCCACCCCAACCCCACTTCCTTCAAATTCCATGCTTTCCTTCCTGAAAGTCCCTGTAGTGTCCATCTTGTATTCCACATGTTCCCCACCCCATCTCTCTCCCTTCCACCGATCTCCTAATGCCTCTGTTCCCCACTGTTTTGTTCTTTCCTCTCCCACCCTTCTTGTCTCCTGCTCCCCTTGTTGTGTGTTGTGTGTTGTGTGTTAGCTCGTGTATGAGCCTTGACTATGTGTACAAAAAAAATCTCAGATCATCCCCAATCCCAATGAACTTTTCTACCCTCATTAACCCAACCCACCCACTTACCCCCCCCCACCCTTCACCCCATCCCAAGCACTTCTTACAAATTTCCAGTTTGCATCCTGAGTTTCCTTCTGTATCAATTTTGCCTATTTTTGCTATGCATCCTCCCCACCACCCTTTCCTCCCCACACCCATTGTTTGTGCAAGTCTGCCTTTATCATCGCCTTCAACTCCGCTGTTGGTGTTTCCCCCTTTCTCAAATGTTCCTTTTGCCCTGTTGCATCCTGATCCATTCAGTGTACTAATTAAAGTTCTTCCACGAGCCCAGACTATATGAAGACAAAAAAAAAAAAAAAAATCTGTTCACAACTTTCTGAGATGATTATGCTATCCAGTACTGTACTAAAAATTGTTTTTGCCCCACCTTTCAATGGTGAAGAATCACTTCAAAAATTCTCATATCCAGATCCTGATATTCACCAAAATATCAAAAATTCCTCCTTGTCACACACCCAACCTGTCTACCAAGTTTCTGTATACAATATACATGCACAATCTCCTCCATGAGCATTAGATCACTGGATTAAAAATAAATAAATAAAAGATCAGGGATGTTTTACATCTTTTAAGATAACTATGTCAGGGAAAGGGGTTTCGAATTTGGCTACGGTGCCGAGAGGTTTTGAACCCACGACCGACTCGGTTCACACGAATAAACGCTGATAAAACGGTCAATAGAAAATAGCAATCTATTGCTGTATTATTTGGTTGTAATAGTACTTTATTGTAATGTGTATGGTGTGAGAGCATCTCATGGCAAATAACAGTTTAAAATATTAATTGTAAAATCATATTATCTCATTTTACGAAGGAAAAAGACCGATTACTATACCTCACTTACAAAAAAAACATTTCTCCCCTCACCACGTTTCAATATATCTCATTTATTGAAGGAGATTGCTGCCGATTGTAAAGACGGCGTGAAAAAAAAAAAATCAAAACAGGAAATTAGACAAAAACTACCTCATGATAAACAAGCATGTTTGGCATATCCAAATTGTTCTTTCTCTCCCGAAAAATATTCACAATCATCGCATCAACACCAAATCCTACAGTCTTCTCACTCAGCTATCGCTTACTGGCACAAGAATAGACAAGAACAGACAGATGCTGACGAGATTCTGGAAGAAGACTGCTACACTCCGCAAAAATGACCTGCCAAGCGCAAACAGCATCATCGAGGTTCACAGCTGTTTCCAACTTGCCAGTTTTGTTTCAAGTATCAAACATATCTTCTGGATTTTGACACATTGCATGTAAACGCAAAGCAGCCGGTTGACTCCGGTACGACCGTCCCTCATTCTCGAATTCGAAGACGCGATTCACCGTGCATACCAAGATGTTGCAAGAAAAACGGTAGGCCTACATTATCTGGTATTGAAATGCAGACCTTGGCATTTCAATTTCACTTCTGCAAGCAATCTGCATGCCCATGGTGTGGGTTTGCTCCCAGTGGATTAATACCAAGGCCATTAGCTAGGCCCCATCCATGCAAGGTTAATGAGAATGAATCCCATCACATAGTTTCCCCCCATTGGACTGTCAAAGCAGAAAGGGGAAGAGTGCGAGTTTACGGAGAAAGGATTGCTCGAGGTTTCATCAGACAGATGAGACCATCAGGGAGACAAGGTTGGCAGACAACAAAAAGTGGTTACATACACAAGACAAAATTAACACCAAAAACGACGAACTCATGAATGATCAATGTTAATAGAATTTGACAATAATCAAAGTTTCCCCAACTCTGCATTGATATAATTTGTAAAATGTCTCAGAAACAAGCAGCATGCTAAATTCATAGGACCTAGGAGAGAGGCAGCAGGTGTGTTTAGCACGCTGTTTAAGTGACGACCATAATCGGTATTCTTATTGCTCTCTCGGTATTGAAGTCATTCAGGAAGGCAAAAGACACTTATAATTGGTTCTTAACAATGTCAATCATCTCAGTGGGAAACTAAACTATTTGCAAATGAAGCATTTCGATATCGCTCAATCCTGGTTATGCGGTCCATTTGTGACTCGAGACAATAATGAACGACGACAACATATCGATTTCATGATTGGAACCGCCATCATTTGTATTGCTTTTCTTCCTGCAAGGTACATAGTGAGGAACATCCACCACCTCATCAATGTTCAAACCACAAGGATCTGACGAGGTCTTCGAGGTTGTAGCTTCGCATTTTGAACAAGGCAATCAAATCACATTCGGCAAACGGAAAACCTGAAGCAACCACAAAGTTCTTGCAACCACTTGCATCGCATAATCTATTGCATTAAACTGCTTGTTGTGTAATAAATAACTCTCAAAAGATCTCTCACCACACAGCACACAGCAAACTTGAACCGTTTCAGAAAAGCAGAATAAATTCCAAGCACATAATGACATGTGGCACCGTTTCATGTCTTTTTCTTTTTTTATGGTTTTGCCGAAGACCAAATTTCCAAGATCAGTCGACTGAAGAAGAGGAAGGACAATCCTTTATGCACACATACCATTTTTGCTGTCAAGTCAAACAGAAATAAAGGAAAAGATAAGATTGTTGATTAGGGGTGGGGTTGTAGGAATGAAGGAAAAACTCGAATGATTGGAGAGAGACAAGATGTTGACATTGGAAAAGGATTCCCAAAATCATAAAGCAGGGTTATCACTTACAGTCGCATGAGGTTTGCATTTCCAGTGAACAGGAGCTCAGGAAGAACCTGAAGTCGGTTTCTGTTCAGCCGACTAAGAAAACAAAAAATACAAAAAAACAAACAAAATAAATCCTGTTGTCCAGAGGATACCAAATTATGAAAACAATACGAAAGTTAAGCATTGAAGGAAGCTATTTGGCCCATCATGCCTGTGCCATATCCACATGTGAGCTCTACAACCTACAGCGGATGGCACAAATTATTCTGACAACCCTGAGCAGGGAGTTCGGCCAAAGGCCTAGCTTACTCTCTGAAATACACTACGAGATATTAAACGTCCATGACCTAAATGCAGATGGGACAGCCTGCTTTTCATCCCCATCTTAATAAGCAGCATACTCCAAGATATTGCGCCCCCTGCTGGCATTTAATCAAAATATCAGTTGCTCGGTTCAACCTCCTTGTGAATGAAACCAGAATAGACAGATCAATGTAAATCACAGCAACTAGCCTAACTTACTACACTACCCCGAGAATGTCCGTTTAAAATATTAGTTCAGGAAAGGCAGGGGACACGAAAAATATAATTCAAGAAGTGAGGTCAAAAGTTAATCTTGGTGATTTTTATAGTGCTTAAGGGCAAAGTAAATTCATACCATATTGCTGAAGCATTTATGAGGGGCAATGCTAAGGCTGCTTTGAGACGTTATCCTGACTGCTGGTCCAGCAGTCCGGTAGTGATCGTGCATTCATCAACCAACCTTTGACCCTAGCGATTTCCATTAAAAAAAAAAACGAATCATTGCCCTGAACCTCACCAAATGTCATGAAAGCCCAATTATAATGCCCGATCATGGATCTGTGAAGCTACTTTAAGCAAGCTTTCATCGCGGAGTCAGGTGTGCATGGTGACATTCATTTCGGGTTGTAGGTTAAGGCCAGCTGAGCTCAGCCTCAGACAAAGGAAATGAGGCCCCGAGGTTGAGACAGAGCCAATAGCTGCTTCATGACCCTCGCAGCTCTAAAAGTATTTATCAGCTGTGGTGCTTGAGCTATGGACCTGCCAGGAAATCCCAAATGTCCAATATAACTCACAGCCGTTCCAGTTCCTTCAGATCTTTGAATGAAGCCCGTTCTATGCTGGATATTTGATTGTCCATCAGCTGTCTGTGAAAACAATGTGGACGAGGGTGAGGAAAATGTTTGAAATTATTTTATTCCAAACAAATACAAGAATGCTCATTTGCATCAACATAAGTTAAGCATACAATGACATCATAATAATATAGATCTGTTGAAATGTTGGGTCCCAAGCTAATGTACATGTACACACATGAACAAAGTTGGCATGTACGTGTACTAGAGTCAAAGTCGTTCAAAAGAAAATCTTTTAATATCACTTTTAGCATTTTAGTTTATTTAATAATCACTGATCTCTAAACCAATTAACATGACATCAGCTTTTTTTTTTTTTTTTTTTTTTTTTTTTTTGTATACCTTGGTCGAGGCTCGTATGAGAGCTAACACACAAGTCACAGCAAGGAGGCATGAGACAAGAGGGGTGGGAGTGGAAGGGACAAAACATTGGGGAACAGACACAGGTGAACTGTGGAAGGGAGAGGGATGGGGATGGGACGGGGAACATGGCGAGGAGAAGATGGACATTACAGGGACTTTCAGGAAGGAAAGCAGGAGAATTGAAGGAAGTGGGCTTGGGTGGATTATCGGGGGTAGAAAAGATCGAGGATTTGGATGGGGGAAGATAAGAGGTGGTGGTGAACAGCTGATTTGAAAGCCTGGAGGGAAGAATGGGAAAGAATAGAGTGAGGAAGTTTATTCCAAAGGCGGGAAAAAAGAGGAATGAAAGCGTGAAGATGAGCAGTGATTCGTGATTTTGGTAGTTTTACCAGAAGGGGGTTGTTGGCGGACCTTGAGCGCCCTGTGGAAATGTGGTTGGGACAAATCGCAGAGAGAGCAGGGGGGCAAGGCTGGAGAGGAGTCGGTAGAAGACAGAAAGACCACCGACCAACCTGCGGTGATTGAGTGAGAGGCCCAAAGACTCAGCTTCATTGCGGGAGATGCCAATGATCTTAAAAGCCCTGGTTTCGACAGCGTGAAGTCGAGAAAGGTGGGAGGCAGGAGCACCAGCCCAGAGGGGAGAGCAGTACTCCATCAGGCTACGGACAAAAGCTTTGTAAGTGGTCAGGAGCTCAAGAGGGCCGAGGAAGGACTTTGCACGACGGAGGATTCCCAGTCGGCGACTGGCTTTTGAGGCGAGGTTGGAAATGTGACTTTCCCAGGAAAGGTCATGGCAGATAGTGAGACCCAGAAGCTTGAAAGAAAAGACTTCTTCCAGAGGATTGTTGAGAAAGTGGATGGGGGGTTTTGTAAACGGTCCTTTCGAAGAGACATAGTGAGAGTGTGAGATTTGTGTGGATTGAAAGACATGTTCCACGTGTTGGACCAGTTTGTGATTTTATCCAGATCTGCAGTGAGCGAAGAAGCTGCTGCTTGCCGGTCTGAGGGATGACAGATGGTACGGCAGAGGGTGGAGTCATCGGCAAAGAGAAATAGAGGATTTTCCAGAGAGTCCGAGAGATCATTGATGAAAACCAGAAAAAGAACAGGGCCCAGAACGCTACCTTGAGGAACTCCAGCCTGCACAGGAAGAGGGGATGAAAGAACTCCATTTAGGGCCACACGTTGACTGCGACAGGAGAGGAAGTCTGCGAGCCATGAGTGGAGATGGCCTTGAATACCATGGGAAGAGAGTTTGGTGAGTAGGGCAGGGTGCCAGACTGTGTCAAAAGCACGTGATATGTCCAGGGATACGGCTCGGATTTCCTGTCTGGCATTGAGGACCTCCATCCATTGATGGGAGAGCAGTAGCAGCATATCCAGGGTAGAGTGACCTGGTCTGAAACCAAATTGATGATTGGAAATCAAGCCATTGGAGAAGAGGAAGGATTTCATGTCTGAAGCAATGATGGATTCCATAACCTTGCTGATGATTGGGAGAAGGCTGATTGGTCTGTAGTTACAGGGATCTGTTTTTGCACCTTTTTTATGCAGGGCAGTGATGTTAGCAGATTTCCAAGCAGATGGCAGATGACCTTGGGAAAATGAGAGGGTGAATAGAACAGAGAGAGGGTGAGCAAGAGCAGAAGAGCAGGCTTTGAGGACACGTGGGCTGATGCCGTCTGGACCGGTTGCAGAATCTGACTCGAGGTTTGAAAGCAAGCTCTCCACCTTGTCAGGAGAAAAGGATACAGAGTCCAGGGACAGTTGGGTGCGACTGGGTAAAGTGGGTAGAGATAGTGATGGGTTTGGGACACAAGATTTAGCTGCAAAGATTTAGCTTGAATCAAAGAAGGGACAGTGTCAATATGTCAGCTTCTCAAACTTTAAGAATATTATAAGTACTCTACTGAAATTACTGTAACGACTATGACTACTTCGTTAAAACGGCCCAAATTATTCCATTTATGAACCGTCTGATCAGGCCTGACGTTCGACCGGAATGGATTTTGATCAGGGTGATGGTGATTTCCCACCTACTCTTCAGCGTGGGATCTTTAACATCCACAATCTCAAACTAGCAGATGGAACACCCAGCTTAACGTCCAATGCAAGGGACGACACGCTTTATCAAGACATATCCTGCCTGGGAAGCACCAATCTGACAGTTTATAGTCAGGTCAGGAGTTGAACCCAGACTAGATAGCTCAAAGATGAGTACGCTCGCCGTCTCTGCACCATCCTATCAGACCCTAATATTGAAATTAATACACTAACTCTTTTTTCTCCGATTATGCAATATTACACATTATTTTGTTTCATGTTCGTATCTCTGATTTGAAGATCGATCAACTGTTGGTGGATCCACAGAGAGTTTCATCGGGCCACTAAAACGGTTGACCTGGGAGGGTCTTAATGATATAAGGTGTTGAGGCAAATCTGCATTATTCTCATGATAAAAGGCATTTAGGATAAAACTTAATACTGTCTTGATAGCCTTCCCTTTTTAAATGTATCACAAGTTTTTTTTTTAATCTTTAATGGCAACATATTGTAAATTGGACAGCCAGCTTAACATCTCATCCACAGCATAGCACATTCCATGATACAGTGCTGCGACTGCACCAAAGGGTACTTCTAGTTGGATCCGATTCAAGATGGACCACACTGCTCAGAGGCAAGCATGACTCTCCTACCGCTATCCTGCTAATCTCGTTAGTTTGAGCACCATCAGATCAAATAAAATATCAACCAAGTGAGTGACAAAATGGCTCAGCACACTTACAGAACTCGAAGATTCTTGAGTCCAGCAAAGTCATTATTTCCGATGTGCGTGATGTTGTTCCTGTTCAAATCCCTGGTCAAAAAGAACGACAAAACAAATCGATCAAAATGAAGGAACAGATGCGAAAGCCAATTCACGTGGTCTGCACGTGTGTGCTCTGCAGCTGAAAATTAATCACGCCATTGTGGCAAAGGCGGCACACTTTCGGAGCATTATTCCAGAAGAGTGTGTTGAACTTCTTACACATAGACTTCCTCACCTCGACGCCCATGCTGGATGGCAGCTGTGTTTTCACTCTACTTATCATTTGGGAATGAATTTATCAAATGTCTCAGTTCATTGTAAGTGCCACCAATTCCCCCCTCCATCCCCAACCACCCTATCCCCACCATTTTGCAAGACAATACCCAAAAGTGATGCACAACATGACAATCTTAACTTTGAAATGTTGAGGAACAAGAAGTGTGTGTTGTGCACTAAATCTAACCTCCGATTTGTGCAAAACAAATGTGCCTCAAACTTATAACTATGAAGGAACTTGTGTGCATGAGGTTGAACACACTCCTCGAGATGACGCTCCACAAAGTGTGCGGTGGTTTCCAACTATGCTTGGTGTTGGCTTAATGGTTAGGGTGGAGGGCTGGAGATCCTAGAATCCTGAGTTCAAATCCCACTCAGCTGTTGAATCAACACCAGGTGGGGTTCACTCTGCCCGTCATCCTTCCGAGGACGGCAAAGTGAGTGCCAGCATGCTGGTATCCTGTGTCTGAGTGGTGATCCGTCCAGGATCATGTCCAATAGTCAAGCAGACTGCTGAGGCAGCAACAATGCTCTGCATAGTGTATGGCCCCAATGGAAGGATGTATGGATGGTTTCCAACCAAGCCCAACAAATTAATCTATGGCATAACTGACCTTACCAAAAGGTACAATTCTGCAAATACCATATCCGGTATGTTGTTGGTGGTGTGCACAGGTGTCCGATTACTTTACATTCAGAACCAAGGAGCATTTCATATGCTACGCAATTCAATTGCTCGCACAAAAGATTGCCCTTGGTTTCCTTTATAAATCACAATGTAATTGTACCATCAGTGTGAAATAAGGATCCCAGCTGTGTAAACGTGTTGGCAGGTGGTAGATTTGGTGCGGGAGGCAGCACGAGAATTGGAACTTTGCCGAGGCCTTCTGCTCGAAGTTGGCAAGGCGGACCGGGACAGAGCTTCCGACAAAGCGCATTTGTGCATCTCATTTGCTGCAATAACCTTTTACCAATTAGCGTTCGATCGGCGCAGCAGATGGAACGATCTCCGCAGATGACACTGAAAGGAAATCAAACTGCAGCGAAGCCAAGTTAATGTGAAATGCCAACAAGTAATACGTTCTTACAACCACTCATTACAAAAAACAATGATCGAGAGCCTGCCAACACTACATGCTATTATGTTGTGTTGTGTTTTTGTGCTCTGCATAAAATAGTCTGGATTATCAGTTATCAACAAAGCGTCTACTTGATTGAATTTTCTGGATGATAATTACCACATATACTCATGTTTTAGAAAAGGTTTTGATCCTAAACCTAATCGCTTCTTCCTGTCAAATTATTGTCATGAACCAATTGAAAAGGTTGAATCGCTATGCCTTTGTTGATAAAGAAACTAGACAGTTCAGTGAACACCTTTACACCACATAGTCTTAAGAAACAAAGACAAGGGTGGGATCTGCAAATGGCAAATTTGATTGGTCGTGATGATGTCAAAGACCAGAACATTTTGTGCAAGTACTGCTAAACGATAGGGTTTTGAAAGTGCCAAAAAACACGCGATTTGTGTTCTCCAGTGTTCATGTATATAATTCAATTAGAATAAAGAAAGATTGTAAACGTCGTCGAAAAAAGAAATTCAAGAAGTTTACCACCGTTGATGTCTTTTACACCACCTTATTTAACACGTTAATAAGGTGGTGTAAAACCCTGGTGTTGACTTAACGGTTAAAGTGGCTGGCTTGAGATCTTAGGGTTTTGAGCTAAAGCTCCTGCCGTGTCATTGAAATCACACCGTGTGGGTGAACTTAGCCAGTCATCCTTCCGAAGTCAGCAAAATGAGTACCAGCTTTCTGGCAACAGGGGCATTGCATCAGCAGCACACCCCTGCTTCCCAGCAATGATGCAACCAGCAGCCACAGGCTGCATATGAAACAGTTATTCGTACATGCTGTTTGTGTCCTTTATGACGTCCTTAAAAACAGTAAGTTTCCAGTTTGGAATGATTTTCAATTTTGTTTGACTGCCAGGCAGAGTAATAAAACATTATTTCATTCCTCTTTGAGCATGCACAATGGGGACGACTTCAGACAAAGTACTGCCGATCTACTACAGGTTCGTTTTCCGATTCCTGTTCAAAATATAGCATTCAATTCAGTTGAAATCGAGTTGTTCCTCTATTATGAACTGATGTTTATGGACAGACAGACAGACAGACAGACAGACAGACAGACAAAGTGAACCAATTGCTCAACCCTACTTCTCGCACCATGTGTGTGGGGTAAAAACGTCAAAAGGCAAGACACGTTATAAGCATTGGATCACAATGTGAGGAGAAAGTAAAGGGTGTTACAGCCTACAAACTTGCTACATTCCCAGTAGCTTGTTGGACAAATCTCTCATTAATAAAAGTAGAATCTGACATCATAACCCTCGTATGTGCCAATCTTTGAATCTGTGTTTCTCAAAAATAAAATGGTTATATTATATTACAAAAATAAAAAAATTATATTAATCTTGGTGAACTATACAACTACATCACTCACATATAAGTAGCTGCAGTAGCAACTACTTAACCACTACTTCTATTAAAGGTCTCCATTAGTCGCACATTATTTGTGGGTTTGGTGGGAAAAGTTTTGGCTTAAGTATTTCAAGAACCAGTTGACCAGGCCTGATGTTCAACTGAAGGTAGCAGGGACTTGCATTTTGTTCAGAATGTCGGCGATAACACACCACCTCTTCTCAAAAGACACCGTGACCAGCAAATGCTAGCAGACGGGACACCCAGATGAATGTCCATCTGAGGGACAGCACACTTTGTGATGCAATGCCTTGCATTGGAAGCACCAATCCATCGGTTCATATAGTCTGGTAAACAATTGAACCGAGAACAGACAGCTCAAAGGTAAGTGAGCTACCTCTGTGCCATCCTGTCTGAGTAAGAGGGAAGATTGAATGCTTTGAAGATTAGATCACTGTATAAAAAATATCAACGAAACCTTTTTTAATCGGCTTTACTAAATTCTGTGCGTGATGCATCAAAACATTTTTAACTCTACATTATGCATCTACTTTTAAATATCTCAAAATCCACTATAATGCAATTCCAACAAGAAAGAGCAATCAGAGATTGCAGACCCTTGCCAGGACTTGTTTTGTGTGGTGTTTGTGTACTGGTGTGTTATGTAAAAAAAGAAACAAAAAGCAAAGATGAAGTCATCATGAAGAAATTGGATAGGAGTCAGGCTTCAGCTGTTACTCCTCTACCTCAAATGCATCTGGTGCAGCCAAGTGAGCCTTATTCAAAAAAATATATAAATAAATCAAAAATAACCCGGATTCAAAAAAATAAACAATTCTGGCTGCCACACCATGCATCCGTTCAGGTCGAAATATAAAACTTATATTCGCTATCACTACCCGATCATAATTTTGAAGTTTCACATTGATTCATGAAGCTGTTCAAGATAAATAGTTTTTGAAAAGATTTTCTTTCAATCCAATATGGCTGCTAGACCATGTGTCTCATGAATTATTCGTGGACACCATGGTTTCCCCAATATGTGGGGAACATGTGGGAAAAGTTCCCCCTCGATCTGTCAAGCCATTTTGGAGAAGATGATTTGTAAATGTTTATTCTTCAAAAAAAAATCATCACTGACAAACCATGTAATCTATGACGTCATAGGTAGGGAAGTTTTTGCTCCTCATGGATAAGCAGTTATACAGACCTGTAAAGTTTTGCCTCAATCTGTTCAGCCATTTTGGAGAAGAAGATTTTTGAAGGCTTAAAATATATATCGATATATGGCTGCCGAACCAAGTGACCGATTGTCAACAATTTTTTTCTGTTGACCAACTTATCATCAAATGACCATCAAAAATATTCATATTGATCGGATGTCGCATTTCACATCTGCAATGATGACGTCATAATGAAAGCATCCATCTATACCATTATAAAACGATAAGAGCACTCTTCAACTTAACAGTCACCAGATACACCTCCACCCACATCCATACCAACAAAAGGAAATGTGTGTCAGTTGTGTGTGTGTGTGTGTGTGTGTGTGTGTGTGTGTGTGTGTGTGTGTGTGTGTGTGTCTCCTTCACAACTCCGAAACCATAAAACCTATGAGCCTGAAACTTTGCAAACATAATAAGGGAACTCCAAGGAAGTGCAAGAGGGAAAATTGTGTGTTTGGGTTAACTTAAACACCTCTTTTGAAGATAATTAACAGCTTTATTTAATTATATCCCTTATTAGGCATATTCTCTGCCACCTCACTCTTCAGGGTCTTCAGGTGTCTCCTGCATAACCTCACCGGGTTTGAAGCCGCCATGTATTTTGGCCTGCTCAACCATGCCTCAACTTGTAACAGGCCGCAACGATTTCTTAACGATAAAGTATTTTTTGCACTTTCCTCACTCATAATATCGAATGCCTGTTCATCATAGCTACAAATCGCTGTATACATTGCTTTTGCAGTGCTATAGTTTTCAAATTAGAAGCTTGGAGTGATTTCATGCATTATATGATACGATTTTCCACGATCTATTCTCACAGACGAATCAAAGTACATCATCGAAATATTATTTCGGTTTTGAGGATCGGATATCTTTCGGAGTAAGCAAGTGTTGAAATTTCGAGTGAAATCTGATAATTTAAGGAAATAACGAGTCTTATAACTAAGCCGATGTACCTATTTACTTTAAGCAAGCAAGGCTTTGTTCCCTCCTTCTCCATACATACACAAGAAAATGTGAAATTTCGAAAGCATTAAACTTTTCATTTTCTACTGTTTGGAGAATTATATTGAATGAAGAAAGCATTGAAGAATGTTCCAAAATTAACCAGATTCATTGAGCTATATGACAATGCATTCAGTGCGAGACCTCATGACCTGTCCTTCAGCAGGACTGCCTCTGACTATCCACAGCATCTGCCAGATCAGTGTCTATATTTTCTGAGGTTTCATGAGGTGCTCAACAGAAAATCAAACCAAATCTGGTGAAAAACGGAGGTATAGAAAAAAATAAGTTACAACGTTTGTGCGGACCGCAAATGATGTACCACCTGATGTGTGCAAAGACGAGCAGGCCCTGTCCCTCAGAGGAAATGCTTATCCATAACATCTGCCAGATCTTTTCCTCTCCTTTCAGAGGTTTCCGAGGTGCTCCGAGGGAATCAAAGGAAATCCGGTGAAAAACGTATTAAAACAAAGGAAGAACGTTTATGTGGACCGCGAACGATGCGTGCACAGACGAGCAGGAAAGATGGCGAATTATCTGCAATGTTTATTTCATGGATAATTAAACATTGTGATGTCTCCAGGGTGGTTCTACATAAAATAAAAAGCAACTCTTGTAGATAAAGTTATTATTTGAACGAATTTATTTTATTTCTTTAACTGCTGCATGCGAAGTAAAAACCGGCTTTAAAATTAAAGGGATCCTATATGGTATGCAGCCATAGCCTGGCCAGCCGTTCCTAATCAACCATTTAAATGGAGTGCTTGCTTGAGTGCTTAAGCCATTTGATGAGCGCCCTTCAGTCAAGAGCAATACCACGCTACATCATTCTGAACAAATCGTTTACTCACTACAGATGCCTTTGCCGTGCCTCCCCGGCCCGAGCGAGCTCCTCCGTGCCCCGCCGGCCCGAGCGAGCGGTGCGTGCCCCGCCGGCCCGAGCGAGCTCCTCCGTGCCCCGCCGCCCGAGCGAGCTCCTCCGTGCCCCGCCAGCCCGAGCGAGCTCATGCGTGCCCCGCCGGCCCGAGCGAGCTCATGCGTGCCCCGCCGGCCCGAGCGAGCTCCTCCGTGCTCCGCCGGCCCGAGTGAGCTCCTCCGTGCCCCGCCGGCCTGAGCGAGCGGTCAGTGTCCCAAGCGAGCGGTCCGTGTCCCAAGCGAGCGGTCCGTGTCCCAAGCGAGCGGTCCGTGTCCCAAGCGAGCGGTCCGTGTCCCAAGCGAGCGGTCCGTGTCCCAAGCGAGCGGTCCGTTCCCCGCCATCCCGAACGAGCGGTCCATGCCCTGCCGGCCCGAGCAGTCCGTTCCCCGCCGGCCCAAGTGAGCTCGTCTGTGCCCCGCCTGCCCGAGCGAGCGGTCCGTGCCCCGCCGGCCTGAGCGAGCGGTCCGTGTCCTGTTGTCCTGAGTGAGAGGTTCGTGCTCCGTCATCCTGAGCGCATGGTATGTGCTCCATCACCCTGAGTGAGTTGTGAAATAACACCCGATTTCCAAACCATTTGCCGAATTAACGCGTTTTCTAAATTAGCGAGCCACAAATTTTTTCCACCCATCACACACAGCTGTTTAAAAAGATTAATGTTTGTGAACATATCCATGAAACGTCTATATAAATGCAACGTTGTTTTTTGGTGATAACTACTCAAGGTTTTGGGGTTGTATACAGTATGTACTGTAGTCCGAAATCACACTGACTCCAACCTGCCAATTCCAGAAAAATTGCCGATATCGGTCAAGCAGCAATGCATGTGCATGTGTGTGCGTGTTGCTCATAAAGCATAACAAATTCTCTCTGCTAACTCCCCGACCCCCACCCCTCTCTTTGTCCCATCCTTGCTCTACCCCTTTCCAATACAGTGCAGCACTCTCCTCCCACACTTCTCTCATTTTCCCCTCTCCTCTCAGTCTCTGGAGATATCCAGACAGTGGTTATGCCCGGGCGGCGTTCGTCTGCCGACGCGTCCGGGCGGCGTTCGGATTGCTTCGCTCTGGATGCGTCTGGCATGTTTTGTCTCCAGAAGTTTCAAGGCGGTCTTTGTCTCCGGGCCATGGTTATAGTATGATCGGTATAAAATGGATTTCAGACATTATTTTGTTTCCACTTCACTGTTATTCTTTGCAGAATAATTTTGATGAGACAGTATGAATCATAATTAACACTTCACCACATGTCTGTCTTCACTTCCTCTCACCTCACAATGTCTTTGCTTCCCCCTCCCTGCTCACCACAACTTCACTCTCTACCCCTTCACTCTCCACATCCACATCTTTACCTCTTCACTCTCTCTCATATACATACACATACTGTATATGTATATATATATATATATATATATATATATATATATATATATATATATATATAGTATCTTTCTCTGTCTATCTATCTCTATCTCGATCTACAGGATGCCACACAGAAAACCAGGAAATTTGAGATTTAGAGATTTATTTTGCCGTATTTTACCATATCAATAAACTAACATATAAATAAAGTGTATCTTTGTTTTACACTACATCGAAGTTTGCTTTTGTTTTGTTTGAAAATAAAGTGTATCTTTGTTTTACACTACATCTAAGTTTGCTTTTGTTTTGTTTTAAATAAACTGTACCAAATTTCCTGGTTTTCTGTGGGGCACCCTGTATATCCCCATATCTGTATCTATACCGCTGTATGCCTGGTGTTGGCTTAATGGTTCGGGTGGTGGGCTTTGGATCCTCGGGTCCTGAGTTCAAATCCCGCTCAGCTGTTTAATTAATACCGAGTGGGGTTAACTCAGCCTGTCATCCTTCCGAGGTCGGCAAAATGAGTGCCAGCATGCTGGTATACAGTGTCGGAGTGGCGACCCGTCCAGGATTGTGCCCAATAGCAAAGGAGACTGCTTAGGCAGCACCAACGCTCGGCACAGAGTATGGTCCCAATCTCTTCTCCTCCTTCTATATCTCGATCTCATATATATATATATATATATATATATATATATATATATATATATATATATATATATATATATATATATATATATATATATATATATATATATAGTTACGGCTGTGGAAATTCGCAGTACACCATAAAGGGCCCTCAGGTGAGATATCTTCATAGGTACATGTGTAGTTAGCCCAAACCCGTTGTATAGAGGGAATTTATGTGATCCATCCGGGCTGCGACGCTTTGAGTTAGCCATTTTTCTGTTCTATCTTTTATTTCAAACACACAACATTTCAACAACCACGCCATCCCCATCACAGCACCAACCACACTGCAACCACGCCAGCTCCGCCATCTACGCTACTACATCTTCGCCACTACGTCCGCTTCCGAACGGCAAACAAAGGCGCAAAGGAGGGAACTGCGAGGATCCGCAGGTTTCCCCGCCTGTTCCCTCCGTTTGACTTCCCCACGCTTTGGAGTGGAGGAGGGGCGATGCAGATCAAAGGTCAGAGGTCATGTAAAGGAGGGGCCTCTTTTTGGGGGAATAATTCTCTGGCCCCGAGCCAAAAACTGACTCCCCCGGCCACCGCACGGAGTGGGGTGGAGGGAAAGCGTGAGGGAAAGCTCTTTTCGGGAACCCTCTCGAAGGAAGGTGGAGCCGAGAATGGGGCGGGGCGAAGGCGGAGCCCCACGCAATAAAAGACGGAAACAGGCGGGCGCGCTAGTGCTTCCTCTTCCGCCTCTTCCTTTTTCGTCTTGGCTGGTGGTCTGGTTGGTCTTCGGGAAGAGGTCCTGTGCCCGCGCCTTGGCGAGCGGCCCTGTCACGAAGGCACGGACGGGAGACGTTGCAGCGCCCGTTGCGAGGTGGACCTGTGCGTCCAGACGGGGAGTGCCGGAGAGGGTTCGCTGGCCGCGAGAGAGGTCGGGGCCAGGCGCGACCACGCTGACGGTCGCGGGAGAGGGACTCACCAGCCATAAAAGGGAAGTCGCGACTTCTTTCTTTCTTTTCTTTGGGGTTTTTGTGTGAATGTCCGTGGGTGGCGCCAGTCTGGCTCAAGTAGTATTGTTTTAAGTGTTGCCTTGTGTACGCGTATTTGGTTGTAGCTCTGCATCGCTTCTTTTGTTACATTTGCTTTTTGTGCATAATTGTTTTAACTGTTATATGTGCATTTTTTGACTGTATGGCTGTATATACGTGCTTGTCTGTGTGTGTGTGAATAAAGGGCTTGCATGTTGAACTGTGCTCATTTCGCTTCGTCTTTTCTTTATTGACCCTCCATCTTGCTTCATGTAAGGGGTTCGTAGTGGGTGCAACATCCCGGTAATTAATCTGAACAGTCCAGGTCGACGATAACACCGCTCGGTTATCCCGATAGCACGGAATGGGCCGCTCAAGCGGCTTGTGTCCGGAGTCGACCTGTGGCGAGGTACGATCGCCCGGTTTACGATCCGCGTGGGTACTTAGGTAGGTCAAGTTTGGCGAACAACCCTATCCTACGCGGGTGGCCGATTGGCACGATTGTGGTGAGGTCGAAAGGTCCACCCGTGACTGGCTCCGGGCGATAGTTCCCGGAGGGTCACGACTGAATTGTCCGTCCGGTGGGCGACGTGCCGCGATTCGAGTTACATGGCCGTCCGCACGCCGGCGGGGCGCGAATTCGCAACAATATATATATATATATATATATATATATATATATATATATATATATATATATATTATACATATATATATATATATATATATATATATATATATATATATATATATATATATATTATACATTATACAGGGTGTCCCACAAAAATGTACTCACGTTTTGGCTCCTCATAACTCATTGAATTTTAAATTTATTTTCAGATCAAATTGACCCTAATAATGGCAGAAGTAAGACTAGGTTTTGAAGAAAGAAAATTTATCACAAAGTGCTACTGGAAGCACGAAAACATCATGGAAGTGCAAAGACAATTTAGAAGACATTTTCACAAAGATCCACCAACGCGACGTACCATTGCTCGCATCCGACATAAGTTTGAAACAGATGGAACTGTGCATGACGTCCAGAAGGAGCGTTCAGGAAGACCACGGTCATCAACCACCCCCGCAAAGGAAAATTGCTGGAAACCCTCCACCAAACCCCACGGAAATCTGTATGACAAATGGCTCGTGAGACAGGAATCCCAAAATCAAGCGCCCATTGCATTTTGAAGCGAATTAATTGGAAAAGTTACATTCCAAAATTAATCCATGCTCTAAATGAAGACGATCCTGACCGGAGAGCTGAATTTTGTGAGTGTACCTGGGCAAATGCGAAGAAGATGCAGCATTTCCACCCAAAATTGTTTGCAGCGATGAGGCCAACTTCAAGTTAAATGGCTCAATGAACCGACACAATTGCACCTACTGGGCTCCTGAGAATCCGCATGTTACTATGGAACACCATTTAAACTTACCAGGGGTTACTGTGTGGTGTGGGATATCAGCATTGGGCATCCTAGGGCCATTCTTTTTTGACCAAACTGTCACTGGGGATGTTTTCTTAAACTTGCTGCAGGAATCCGTCGGTCCACATGTCGAAGAGATATTTGGTGACGAAGAGATTTACTTTCAGCAAGATGGAGCACCTACCCACTACCACCGTGATTCAAGGGCCTATCTTGAAGCAACTTTTCCGAACAGATGGATTGGGCGAAGAGGTAGTGTTGAATTCCCTGCACGTTCCCCAGACCTCACTCCTTTTTCTGGGAATATCTTATATCTGGGAATATCTGGGAATATCTGGGACTTCTTTTTCTGGGAATATCTCAAAGATAAGGTTTACGGCTCAAAACCAGCAACAGTCGATGAGCTATAAGAGAAAATTGAAAGACAATGTCTTGCAGTTCCAAATGAAATGATTCGTAATGCTGTTGAATCCATTAGTCCACGTTATCGGCTGTGTTTGGAATGTGATGGTCGTCAGTTTGAACATTTTTAAACATGCATTTATCCATTTATACATTTAACCATTCATCTTGTTTCTAAGTCAATAAACAACGCATTTATTATCATTTAAAGCAGCGTTTCTCAACCTTTTTACCCTTGTGGAACCCTTGAAATAGTTTTCATGTCTCAGGGAACCCCTGCATAAAAATTATTATATACCATTATTAATATCTAGCTCTTTTATATTTATATCGTAGTTCACGTGGTAAATATAATATATTTTTTTCAGATACCTGGTTTAAGGAAAAAAATGACCCCCTTTTTGTCAAATTTATTGGCAATGAAAAAAAAAACATACTGCTCGTTTATGAGACCTCACACTGAGGTTTTAATTCACAAAAAAAAAAAAAATTTTAAATATTAAAAAAAAAAACACACCTCATGTAACTTGATCAACAAAACTTAAACAAATAAAGCTGAAGCAATAAAGGTAAACAGAAGAACTAACCTTGAGAGAGAGACTTCGTGCTAGGAAGCACAGAGAAGATAGATGGACACCGTGCACGCGTCCCGTACTTGAGTCAGTCACTCAATGATACACGAATTCGCCGCGTACAGGACGTCCACTAACCAGTGAGGGCGGTTTAACACTGGCGCCATATAGACATCGTTAAATACATTCCCTATGGTTGTTATAATTGTAAATAATATAAGAGGTTGAAGCCTCTATTATAATAACCAAGGAGTTTCCAACAATATGCCGTACGTGTATAGTAAAATTACGAATATTAAATCAAACAAAAACTACTCAAAAATACATTAGCCTATTTATTACTGTTTCTCGCGGAACCCCGAGCGACCTCTTGCGGAACCCCGGTTGAGAAACACTGATTTAAAGAGTGAGTACATTTTTTTTGGGACACCCTGTGTATAATATATATATATATATATATATATATATATATATATATATATATATATATATATATATATATATATATATATATATATACACACACACACACACCCATACTGTATGTAGCTCTATAAAGCTGTAGCTGTATCTCAATATATCTCTATCTCTCTCCTTTTTAATATTCCCATCAGTGAAGCGATGGGTGGTATCTGCTCATAAAAAAATATGGCTGCTGAACCACATAACTGATAACATCATGTCCCCCCCCCCCAATACAGTTTATCTCCAGATGACCTTCAAAAAAATTTCATACCGATATAATTATTATAACATAATTTCATACGATCAGATAAAGCATTCAACGTATGTAATTATGACATCATAATGAAGCCACCTATGACATCATTTTTTTTAATCATACTTATTTCCGATGAGGAGTACTTGACAAATGCCAAATTTCAATTTTTTCCATGGAGCGGTTTCGGAGACAGAAAAGTCTAAAGCGTTTCGTTTTTTTCCAACATGGCTGCCACAACAAATGACCTACAACGTCGTAATTATCATAATAACATTCTACATGAGTAGTCGCTCCTTTGGTGAAAATGTTGTGTCAACGCGACTTGTGGGTGCAGAGAAACACCGCACTCATGTTCTGTGTTGACAAACAAACAAACGGACCCAAATGCAATACCCTGTCCTCTGGTGAAGGTAACTAGAATGACACTCGGCAAAGTGCATACCTCACCAGGATGAGCAATTTATGTTTTGTAGCCAACTGATAGGCCGGATCTGCATCCGGATCTTCACCAAAATCGAATCAACTTGTCATTGTCACACACCCAACCTGTCCAACAAATTTCGGGCGAATCTGAACACAACTTTACGTGATATCCTGCTCACAGGCAAACAAACAAACAAACAAACAGGGGTGAAAACATAACCTCAAGTCCACCTTCAGTGGAGGAGGTAATGAGAGCTTGTCATATACCAGCAGCAGTTATGCAATCAAATCGCATCAAACAGAGTCCAAGGTGAACATCGCTAAACTATTTTACCAAGCACAGGTAATGTATCTTGGAGCAACATTTATAAGTGGATAGTCATCAGATAATTGGAGATCCTGGATGAACCCTCTTGGTTGCAGCTTGTCCCTTCTATTTGGGCCTCTCCAACCTATTGGATTTTGAATTCCTTTTCCACAAATGCAATCGACTTGATTTGCATAAAAAGGCAAAACAAAGCAACATTGCAAACAGAACAAACTCAGAGTCGAGTGCATTATCAAAGATGCAAAGCAAGTTGATCATGTGCTGGGACACATGATCTTGGAGGTACTATAAAGCTGCAAGAACAGCACAACTGTGAAATTCCAACAACAAATGGAGTGAATGTGAAGATGGAACGAAATTCAAAAGAGGTACGACAGAGAGTACAGATCAAGCAGGTTCCAAAGCAGATTCAAAGCAGATTCCAGAATGGAGAATCAAATGTCAAGGATTTGGGAGACAAAAGGGCCTGGGGTAACACTCATCATTTACGATTTGTAATGTAATCGTACCTGAGCTAACAAAATTGAGTTTTGCATAAGTGCATGGCTCACAAAGTGGGTACACGTACTGTTACACAAAGGGCAAAAAAAAAAGTTTAGGGAAACATGAAATGCAACCCATTATGTTAATCTGCATGTATTCAAATCGCTAAATCTAAATTTTTAGACCTGCAGCACGTCCGGTTTTAAAGTTACCACTGAATATATACAACACTGTAAATAAATGTTCGAATTTCGAGCTTGGCGTCAGCGCTATGTACGGAATCATATGAAAAAACAAGGAAAATATTATATTTTGGGATAAGAAACGGATAATTTTTACTCTGCCTTTTTTAACAGGCTCAATATGTGACAGGAAAAAGAAAAAAACAACACATTTTGAGAGAGTCTGATGTTATAAATTACGAAGAAAACACAGACGAGTTCAGTAGCAAAGAAAGCCACACTTGTTAGCGAAAAATAACGTTAAAATCGAATTTATTTCTTTCGAACTTTTGAAAATAATCACTTTAAACATGAAAAGAAAAAACATAATTCTTACCTCTCGGATCCTCACGAAGCACCAAAAAAATTATAGCGTTGGTTAAAATGAAGAATTAGACAAATGTGAGTCACCTCGTTTGGCTCAGTGTCCTCACGCTGGATTCGTACGTTACGGCTCTCGCAAAGACACGGACACGAAGACAAACGCTGCGCTCGACGGCGAATGGAAATGTGCTGACATGCTTGCAAGTGCCTATTATATCCATCAATCGGGGAAGTTTGCAAGACGGCAAGATTTTCTAATACTAGCGTTATTTGCGTCCGACAAGAGATGATGATTCATACATAACGGGACTGACACGAAAATCAAGACGGGATTACTTGCGGTCGGAATTTTATTTTTCTGATCACAATTTTGATCTATATTTTCTGCCATTAGACTCTGTCTAATGGCAGAGAAATTAATGTCTAAAGAAATTGAGGGAGATTTGGAATAAAAATCATAAGAAACATTATCAACACTGGACTCCTTATTTTTCTCGATGCAGTGGACACGAAGCGTTATGTACGAATCCATTATTTCATCAGATAGGGTAGGTGCGAGAAAACCCGAATAGGGAGACAGAACATAATCAAAACATAAAAGGACACCAAAGTTCACATTCTGAGTCACCACACTCAAAATAACTGTCACATAAGAAACGGACAGGAAAATAAAAATTTTACCAATCAAACAAACATTTCTAAGGTTACAATACCCATATTCTGTTGCTTTAATTCATCTTTAATAAAACAAGGAAATGGAGAGTATGATATTGCCCATTTCTACAGGTTCCCCAACTCATCCACTTTCATTTCTGACTATTGATGGTTTGTTTAAGTACCTCATAATAGTTTTATGTGGAATTTCCCACAAACATACCACAGCATACCCACTTTGTGAGCCATGCACAGAAAGAAAGTCTTGTTAAATGGCGATCAACCCTGACATTCGCATTTCATCAAGTCCACCCTGAATCTTAAAATTGATGCAACAAGCATTCCTTCACTCAAACATCACTATAAAATTCTCGGGCTGGGCTTTTGATTTGCAACAACTTTTGAAATGGCTGTACACTTTTGTTTTTATTGCTGTTCTATTCTTTATTGGATGGATGAACATCATGTTAAACTCTTTACTTTTTTGTATACGTACAGTTAAAGCTCACTCATGGAAGAGTGAGAACACTGAATGGATCAGGAGGCAACAGAACACAAGGAACAGGAGAGAGAAAGAGAGAGAGAAAGAGTGAGAGAGAAAGAGAGAGTGAAAGAGAGAGAGAGAGAGAGAGAGAGAGAGAGAGAGAGAGAGAGAGAGAGAGAGAGAGAGAGAGAGAGAGAGAGAGAGAGAGAGAGAGAGAGAGAGAGAGAGAGAGAGAGAGAGAGAGAGAAACACCACAGTAGAGTTGAAGGACAAAATAGAGGACTTGGGCAAATAAGGGAAGTGGGGAAGAAAGAGGAGTTGGGGTGGATGCGTGGGGTTGACATAATGGATACTCACATCAGGAAACTCACAGGAGGGAAAAACTGGAAGCTTGGAAGGAAATGGGCTTGGGGGTAGGTGGGGTTAAACAGGGGTAGCGAAGATCATGGTTTTGGATGGGGATGATCGGAGATGGTGGTGAACAGCAGTCTTAAAGACTTGGAGGGAAGAACGCAATTGAAGAGAATGTGGAAGTGGATTTTAACCCCCAGGTAGGTTAAAAAGAGGAACAAACTAATGGAGGTGAGCAGTGATTCTCGATTTTGGTAGATTCACCAGGAAGGAGTCGATGGTGGACCACATGCGCCCTGAAGAAAACCCGTGGGACCAAAGCACGGAAAGAGCAGAGGGTGCAAGACCAGAAAGAAGGTGGTAGAAGAGAGAGAACATTGACTTGTCGGCGATGGCGAAGTCATAAACCCATAGACTTACCTTCATCGCAGGAGATTCCTCTCATTAAGCCACTTTGTGGCATCATATCAAGGGAATTAGTGTGCAGGTCTTAATAAATTCACCATTCCACACCTGCTGTATATATGGTTGTATGTTGTAGCTAAATAAAATGAATTGAGAACAAACTTCCACTCAATGTGTGGAATATTCGGTCTATGCTTCGCCAAGATACTGTGGGGGAAAAATTATTTTAATGTATTCTAAATTGTAACAAATGGAGTTTTAGAAATGTAAGTTTTATGCTGCAAGTTCAATTGGCTGTCCTTTCTGGCCAACAGACTTTTGCCCTAAATGTTAATAAATGTCTGGTTTGGAGCGGTGTGACCTGAGCTGATAACAGCGAACCTTTGCCTCGAAATGTACGTAGTGGCTTCTCGTCTAAAGGACACGTCTGCAGTCTGGGTTGATAGCCCCCACCACTCTCCCATGAAAGTATAAAATGCTTTGAAATGTAAAATTGTTTCAGTGCAAGTACCTGAGGAAGTATTATATAGAATCTCAGTGGCTTGTACTCCTTGGAACTGACCAAGTACCAAGTTAGAATAAAACTCTGATGTAATGTGGAAGTTAATTGAATTGAGTTGGTTTAACTGTTAACTAAAAGTAAGAATAAATGAAATAGAACCAAATAATATTGCAACAAATGGGGATTCTTAAGTTCATTGTATGAGGGTGAGAAGTGTATGGTGGATAATTAGAAAATAAATTGTTTCACAAAGAAAGGACTTGTGTGGACATCGGTTATCAGTGTCAGTGGGTTTTATGCAGGATTTTATAACCAAATCAGACAAACGTTAAACTCTGCCTGAAGTCAAATAGGATTCCACAATCGGCCAGGAAGAATCCTTCAACGATCACAACGGGGTGGGTTAAAAAAATCCACAACAGTTGGCGCCTGGTGACTCGGATTCGAACAGACGTTGTGCGGTGCTCGTGACCGGAGGTGCTTAATCTGCCGGAGGCAGTGCCTGGAGGAATGACAAGTGCTTGAGCGAAGGTAAGGTAGAGCGCTCTCAGCAGGTAACGCATTTCGAACAAAGAAAAGTTCATTGTCAGATAATTTTATTGATAGAAACAAGAGGTTGACTTTTCACTTTGAAAAGAAACTGTTTTAAAGTAAACGATAAGTACTGTTGTTGTTTTAGAAAAGTGCTGGAGGAGAAGAGGACTTACATTGATACTTACCTGATAGGAGAGATACTGTGATCATGAAGACAGTATTCTCAGGGCGAGTCCGACCTATTGCACTTCAGGGGGGAAGGTTGACCCTTGCGATCTTCCCAAATGTGGGAAACTCGACTGTACAATTTGAGGAGTGCAGAGGGTATAGTACAAGAAGAGGCTTGACGAGGAGTCAGAGGAGTAATTAAATGTTTGCATTGATACAGACCAGCTGAGAGAGAGGCCGAGGACACGGCTGAGACGCCAAGATAGGGTTATGGTTCAGTGGAAAATAGATAAATATTATAAGTTACCTGTTTGTAAGAGTTATTAGAGTTACCTTTTGTTCATTGAACTAACTGGAAGTTTTTTGGCAGTGAGGTTGTTATATTATATTGTGTGGAGGTTTTACGGATTTGTAAATGCAATGATTTGCACGAAACGTTTTGTAGAGTGCAGGAGACGATTGACCGGCTGGGAGCGTGGCTGGTGATTTGCATTGAGATGCATGTGTTGCTGAGAGTATAAAAAAATGAAAGTTGTGCGAGTCCAATAGATTTCACTGCAATGAAACGTGTTCTGTTGGGAATTTGACGATATTTTAACAACTAAGAAACTTCAGGCAGAGAGTCGAAGTAGCTTGGCTGTTCGTGATTTGGTGCTGATAACGCGAAGGTCGCGGTTGTGTGTGCATTCAATCTGTGGGGGCTGTGACTGTGCAGCTCGCCCACTCCACTGAATCTGTGGGGGGTGGCATGTCTCTCCACTGAGTCTGTGTTTGAGTCTAAGCTTTAAGTGTGAAATTCGATTCACATGCAGATTCAAGAGGATGGGGGCTATTGTGTCGAAGTGTGCATGCCGTTGGCAATGACTTTAAAATGATATAGAAATGTGATTGGTATTTGTCACGTGATCACACGAGTCTATGAGATGCAATGCTCATTAGTGTGTGTGTTGAAGCCATGACAGAGTAATGCCAAACTGTGGGTTTTGCCTGTCAGAGTTTTTTCTTTTTATGCCCACTGGATGTGGAGATAACTTCCTGTTCCTTGTTACTTGGTGTTTGTGGCGCACCCTCTCCACTGAATCTGTTTAAAGTGAAGTCCATTTAGGGAAAAGTGTTGAAGTTTTATTTAAAAACCATAGGGATTTTGGATGAATTGAAATAACAATTGTGAATGTGGGATATATTCAGAATGTGAAGTCTTTGGTGTTGAGCTCTCGCTGGCATTGTGATGATTTGTAATTACACAACCCGGCAGGTTTAAGTGCTGGGCAAGCTCTGGGGACGTGTCAGAAATGTTTCGAAGATTTTGATTTAAACGTAGAAACGTGATTTGGAATGATTTAAAATTGATTTGATGATGTTTAGCACGTGGGGCGATTCAGAGATAATTGATGATGCCCTTGGATGGACGTTGAAATAGGCATATCGTTTTATTCGTCTGCGAATGTTGAGGTTGCCTGAACTTGTGCTGGGAAGGCAATGGCAACCAACCCAATGTAACCCTTTAATCAATTCAGTCAAGGTAAATTCATGATTTAATTGGATAGATGCTGAAGATTTTATTTTTGATTTTTGGATTTTAAAAGGAAATATTTTATTGTTTTGACCAAAAAAAAGTTGTTTAAGAGAAACTGGATGTTTATTAGTCTGAAGTTTAAGATGCTTTCCCCAAGACTGAGATAAAGTTTTGGGAGGGTCTAGCTACATGTGTAGACAGAGTGTTTGAGCTGCAATTTAAGTGATATTCGCCTGATGACAAATGATTTGACAATTTTTGTTCAACTTCTAAACTGTATTTAATTGTTTTGATAAAGGAAATTGATTAGTATATTGAGAAGGTGAGAGAGAAGTGGATAGATAGAAAATGTCAGACATTTAAAATGTCGATGGAATTCAGTGCTGAGATAGAGATTGGTTAAGCATTATTTTTGGGATATTTTAGTTCCATTTCAACATGAAAGAAACTGGATGCTTACCAGATTAATGTAAAACAACGTTAGCATTTGGGCGTTGTTTAAACTGGGGAAATTTTATAACAATGTTATCAAAATTCTTGTTTCAAAATGGACACTCTTCAGCTCGGCAACTCGATGTCAGGATGGCCGAGCGGAGTGGAACTCTCAAATTGGGGGTTGTGCGGTAACTGTGTTAGTTACTTTCAGACTAAGCTCATTAAAAAACCCTTGTTAATCTGTTAATTGAGGATAAGGAAAATTACTGAGAATTGAATCAAGAAGATAAAATTGGCAATTGCTCGAGAACTATTTGTGAATGAAACTGTAAATTGTTTAGCAGATGTGAAAGTTAAAATGGTAACTGCAAAATCGATTTGGATTCGGTTCTTGAAGAAATAGATTACTTTCATATTTTGGGCTAAATGATGGAATATTTTTGTGAAAAGAGTTATTGATCGCAAATTGGAACCCTGATAAAGACTGTTTGCCTTTACATGGAAATAGCAAATGAGATGAATGTTTTGAATAATCGATGTGAACTTTGATTTTGTTTGTTTCGGAGTGTTGAACGCAGTTAAACCATGAAATGTACGATTTCGTCTAAATGAAGCTTGGAAAGAACTTCCACACAAAGATTGGACGATGGGAGAACCCAGATTTTGTGATTGAGCATTCAACACGTGATCATGCCCCTTCCTGAGGAGATAAGATGAAGGAAATGTGAAAAAAAGAGAAACCCACTGAGGAGAAGGTTGAGCAAAGTCTTAACGTCGGCGTTGTGTGGTGCCTGCGTGGAGGAATGTTCTCAGCCACACTCTCGATTGCTGCTCTGCAAATACATCATGAACTTGCTGTGGTTGCTTCAATGTACGACAGGCCTGGAGTTCCACATTACGAGTCCTCTGCAACACGTGTTCAATGGTGCGGGTGGGGGCTCGTGCTGCAAAGTAACTGCATCTAACATGCACAGCTCGCTTGGTGAAATCAGGCCCGATTGCACGGACTGCTGCTGCGATGCCCCAGGCTCTGTTGGGGCAGGATCTCTGTTCACCTCTCGAGTCCTTTTCGTCTCCTTCAACCCAGTGTCCGGCCCAAGCTTGTACTTGCCCACATCTACCTTCTCCTCAGCTCAAGGAGTGCTTCGATTGTGTTTCCTGTTGGGTGCGCCTCAAAGGGCGGAGGAGCTCCTTGTGAGCCAACGGCCATCCATATCTAGTGCCCAACGGTGTCTGCGGATGTCCTCCTGCAGTTGGGTCACTTCGTATTAGGAGGTTGGTGGCAGGATTTGCACTCCGGCCACTGTAAAACCCTTCATTCCGCAAAACGCAAAAACGCAAAAAAATCTGAAAACCCACTCCGTGGGAGTACCTCCTGTGCAGCTTCCCTTCGCAGGGCAGCTCACCGGATGACGGGATTGGGGCAAAGCCTTCGGGACCTCCAATCTTTGATAGGAGGGAAACCACGGGGTAACATCCCTGGGTCAGATTGCGGGAGAGTGTGTCGGAGTGGTGCTGAGGTGTCGTCCACCAGACGGCGGTCTCCTTGGGTTAACCTGAGGCGGTCCCTTCGGGTGGGTGCCTGGAATGTCCTATCCCTAAGAGAGGATGATCACCTGTCTCTGTTATCATCTGAGCTCAAGCGTTTGGACATCGATATTGCAGCTCTCTCTGAGGTTCGGAGACCGGATTGCGGCGAGATAATGGTGGGTGGTTACACCTACTATTGGTCTGGTCACTCTGATGGTTACCATACCCAAGGAGTTGCTGTAGCTGTGTCCAATAAGCTGACCCCAATGATAATTGAGGTAACACCGGTCAACGAGCGTATTATGAGATAAAGGATTCG
This sequence comes from Eptatretus burgeri, assembly GCF_056783735.1. NCBI lineage: Eukaryota > Metazoa > Chordata > Myxini > Myxiniformes > Myxinidae > Eptatretus > Eptatretus burgeri. The sequence continues at coordinate 73,468,138 of NC_140972.1, read as the reverse complement.
TCACTCCTTAGGTGTCATTTCCCTGGTCTCTGTTTATGCTCCGACTGAGGTGAGTGATCTCACCGTGAAGGATGCATTCTACGCCACACTCGAGTCTGTGGTTGATCGGTGCCCCAGACGAGATACACTTCTAGTCTTGGGGGATTTCAATGCATCGACTGGAACTGATAGGGACGGTTATGAGGTGTGTGTTGGTCCCCATGGGTCAGGAACTATGAACCAGAATGGCACCAAGTTCCTTGACTTTGCAAGAAGTCATGGACTTAGGGTGGCTGGTTCATGGTTTCAGCGCCCACAAGCTCATCGCTGGACTTGGTATTCCAACGCTGGTGGTGTGGCAAAGGAGATTGACCATGTCCTCATTGACGGTCGTTGGAGGATGATCCAGAACTGCAGGGTCTACCGGAGTGCTCAGTTCCTCAATACTGACCACAGGCTTGTTGTAGCAACTCTAAAGCTGCACCTTAAATCCTGGAGAATGGTACCATCCCAGCCGAGGCTGGATGTTGCCAAGCTCAGGGATGAGAGAGTAGCTGAGGAGTTTGCGAACAGGCTGAGTGGACACTTGGGGGGTCTGGGTACTTTGGGGGGTCCTGAAGAGTTGTGGAGCGCCTTCAAGACCACCGTCCTTGATGTTGCCGGTGGATGCCTTGGAGCTCACCGCAGGGCAAAGAAGAATTTTGTCTCTCAAGGGACACTGGATACCATTGACCAGAGTCGCAGGGCCAGGCTGAATGGCAGAGCTGAGCTGTTCAGGGAGCTGAGGCGTAAAACTGTACGTGCACTGAGGGTGGACACGGAGGCCTATGTGCGAGGAATCTGTGAGGGGGTAGAGCACCACCTGTGGACAGGTGATTCTCGTCCCGCTTACAGGGGAATTCGCGCATTACGTTCATCCAAGCCCATCCCTCGGAGCACTACAGTTCGAGCAGAGAGTGGTAGGCTCTTGACGGAGGAGTCTGAAGTGAAGGCCCGCTGGGCCGGTTACTTTGAGCGGTTGTACCATGCTGATCCCCCAACTGTCGAGTTGGACATCAAGGGTGTTAAAATCCCTGTTGCTGACCCTCGAATCAACTGTGGTCCACCTACGCTTGTGGAAACACGGGCTGCGGTGAACCAGTTGAAACGGGGCAAAGCTCCAGGGATCTGTGGCATCCATGCCGAACTTCTCAAGGCTGGTGGAAATGCTGCACTCGTGTCGTTGCATGCAGTTTTGTGCTCTGCCTGGAACACAGGCATCATCCCAACTGACTGGAAGAGGGGCCTTGTTGTCCCTCTCTGGAAAGGGAAGGGTGATCGCCAAGACTGCAACAACTACCGAGGGGTGACGCTGCTCTCAGTGCCGGGCAAGGTCTTTGCTCGGATAATTCTCGATAGGGTTCGTCACCATCTGCTTGAGCACCAGTGTCCAGAGCAGTCAGGCTTTACACCAAAGAGGTCAACGATTGACCGTATCCTTGCACTTCGTGTCCTCACCGAACGCAGACGAGAGTTTCGGCAGGGGCTGCTTGCAGCCTATGTTGATCTCTGTAAAGCGTTCGATTCAGTGAATCGGGATGTCCTCTGGAGGATTCTTGGTCTTCGTGGGGTGCCACCAAAACTGATCGATCTGATGTCTGAACTCTACTCTGGTACTGAGAGTGCTGTGAAGTGTGGTGGTACCATCTCTGACTTATTTCCAGTTGTTACTGGAGTTCGTCAGGGATGTGTACTGGCCCCCACACTTCTCAGCACTTGTATTGACTGGACTCTCAGGAGGATGTCGGAGAGATCAAGCTGTGGTGCATCGTTTGGGAATGTCAAGATCTTGATTGCGCAGATGATGCAGTCATCTTTGCGGAGACTTTAGACATCCTCTTGGGGGCCCTCAAGGTGCTGAATGAGGAGTCGGAGCCGTTGGGATTACGGGTTTCTTGGGTCAAAACTAAGATCCAGGCTTTCGGTGACATCTTGGATGCTGCTCTCCTCTCTGTGTCTGTTTGTGGTGAGGATGTTGAGGTCGTGGAGAGATTCACTTACCTTGGCAGTGATATTCATGTCTCTGCTGGCTGCGAGTCAGAGGTCAATAGACGTCTGGGTCGGGCCTGGGGAGTCATGGATTCACTGGATCATGGGGTGTGGCGCTGCCGGTACCTGTGCGGGAGGACGAAAGTCCGAGTCTTCAGGTCCTTGGTACTTCCAGTCTTGCTCTATGGGTGCGAGACTTGGACTCTGACCAAGGATCTGAGACGGAGACTTAATTCCTTTGGTACCAGGTCTCTTCGGAGAATCCTTGGCTATCGCTGGTCGGATTTTGTGTCCAACGAGCGGTTGCTGAGAGAGACTCGGATGAGATTTGTTACCTACATAGTCCGTGAGCGTCAGTTGCGGCTGTTTGGACATGTGGCTCGTTTTCCTGACTCTGATCCTGCTCACCAGATTCTCTCAGCGAGGGAGTCTCATGAGTGGAGGAGGCCAGTGGGTCGACCACGAGCCTCATGGTTGCAACAGGTTGACCATCATCTCAAGGAGATGGGGATGGGCCTGGCATCTGCCTGGGGGATGGCCAGACGGAGGCCCCTGGAGTACCGGCGGAAAGTGGACGCAGCGACGTGCTGTTCTGGCACATGCTCCCATACCTGACCTGACCTGCTGCTCTATCCACACCCTGACCTGTTTATCTTCTGACTTTGGGTAGCATGTTTTCAATGTGTGACACATGCTGATGAACAGGCCATAAATTAAATGGAAACTCACTCATTTTCTGATATGAGCACTCCCTGCCATTGTTGATTGAACTTGAGTAATGGAAATCTTTTCTCCTTCAGGAACGGGACATGGTAATCACGTGTAAGAAAAATTATTCAAATTTTCCTTAAAAAAAAAATGGGGGAGTGTGGGGGAAAAATTTATATTAATGTATTCTAAATTGTAACAAATGGAGTTTTAGAAATGTAAGTTTTATGCTACAAGTTCAATTGGCTGTCCTTTCTGGCCAACAGACTTTTGCCCTAAATGTTGATAAATGTCTTGGTCTGGAGCGGTGTGACCTGAGCTGATAACAGCAAACCTTTGCCTCGAAATGTACGTAGTGGCTTCTGGTCTAAAGGACACGTCTGCAGTCTGGGTTGATAGCCCCCACCACTCTCCCATGAAAGTATAAAATGCTTTGAAATGTAAAATTGTTTCAGTGCAAGTACCTGAGGAAGTGTAGAATCTCAGTGGCTTGTACTCCTTGGAACTGACCAAGTACCAAGTGAGAATAAAACTCTCTGATGTAATGTGGAAGTGAATTGAATTGGGTTGGTTTAACTGTTAACTAAAAGTAAGAATAAATGAAATAGAACCAAATAATATTGCAACAAATGGGGATTCTTAAGTTCATTGTACGAGGGTTGGAAGTGTATGGTGGATAATTAGAAAATAAATTGTTTCACAAAGAAAGGACTTGTGTGGACATCGGTTATCAGTGTCAGTGGGTTTTATGCACGATTTTATAACCAAATCGGACAAATGTTAAACTCTGCCTGAAGTCAAATAGGATTCCACAATCGGCCAGGAAGAATCCTTCAACGATCACAACGGGGTGGGTTAAAAAATCCACAACACTCACTTTCGTCACTCTCGCAATTCTTCCTTCCTACTCTTTACCATATTATAAATATAAAACCTTCATCATATAATTTTGTCAGAAGTGGTTGGTTCGCAATTTCAGGTTAGCCGAGAGGTACACACACACCCTCTCAGATGTCGGGCATGGCTTCAAATCTTGAACCAGCAAAACACTACCACCCTCGTGTTTCACAGGCAGTGCGTGCACCGTCACTCAGATGGATGTTAACATGGGTTTGTTGTTTTTTTGATATACATATATCGATGCTCGTATGAGAGCCAACACACAATACACAGCAAGAGGGTATGAAGCAAGAGTGGTGGGAGAGGGAAGGACAAAACAGTGGGGAACAGAGACATGAGGAGATCTGTGGAAGGGAGAGGGATGGGTCAGGGTACATGGGGTAATCAAGATGGACACTCCAGGGACTTTCAGGAAGGAAAGCAGGGAATTTGAAGGAGGTGGGTTTGGGGTGGATTAACGGGAGTAGAAAAGATCATTGTTTTGGATGGGGGAAGATAAGAGATGGTGGTGAACAGTTGTCTTGAAGACCTGGAGAGAAGAGTGGTATTGAAGAGAGTGTGGGAGTTTGTTCCAAAGGCGGGAAAAAAATATAGAGGAATGAAAGAGTGAAGGTGATCAGGGATTCTTGATTTTGGTAGTTTTATCAGAAGGGGGTTGCTGGCAGACTTTGAGTGCCATGTGGGAATATGGGGTGGGGGGGCAGGATATAAACCGAGTTTGGAATTTATTAAATGAGGAACAATAACCAAAATGAAAGTATTTTGAATTCTGATCAATTAAAAAATTAAAATTAAATAAACAAACAAACAAAAAAAACATCACCAGCTGCATCGAACTCGAGGAAGCCCAGCAATCGTCTCGAGTCGTGCAGTTTCAAGCTCGATTCCAAATCTGAATCCTTCCACCTCAGTTCCAAGTTCAATGACACATTTTGTTTAGAGTCTTTCAAAGCACATAGTAGCGTCATACATCCCCGATCAGTGGACACGGCATTCGATTCTATAATTCACTCCAAAGCCAGTGGAGTAACTCATTTAACAGAGTATTACAACCGGACATTTAATACTTGCCTCTTTGCACGTCGTCGATCAAATACCCAATGTAATACTCCAAGCTGGGATTGAAAGTACGTTTGGGCTAATTTCACCCTGGTTTTGAATCCAAAGTACAATAAGTAGTCAACCAAGGAATTCACATTCATAACGGTGCCCGCCAGGCATGTACTTGTGAAGCAGGCTCCAATGCATCATGCAATAATGCCAGGCACTGCAGCCTGCACCATTTATATCACAAAATGACTTGGGCGAGGGGGGGGGGGCTTCCCATCATTCGGTTTCATTTAAATCAACAAATATACATTGTGTATTCGATAAATCTCATCACTTAGCATAACGGGCCGAATCCTATATCATAGCTAGAGCTCCAAAAGTATCTTGACATATTCATTTTGAGCGATGGATGCTCTGCAATAAATCAAATCTCAATCGTAATAGGGAAACTGGTGCTTTATCAGAGTGGGAAGCCATCAAACGTTCCCCCCCACACCTATCCTCTTATTCCCAAATGCCTTCTTTTTTACCATGCTGTTTTGCCCATCGGCCCATCAAAGGATTGTTATCCCTCCAACCTTTGTCATTCAGCTCTTCTATGAGCCTCGATCTCTGCATTAAAAAACCCTCAAACTTTGTGAAGTGTTTCAGAGAAAGAATTTGAGAAGCTTATAGGATCTGCAGTTAATCCAACCGGTGAGTTTGCTCGGCGGAATGTCCGCAAGCACCCTGACCGGAGACAGGAAAAGGAGCTCCGCTGCTGTTGCTGCTGCTGTCCAAGGGCCATGAAAACACTCCAGTAAAACAACCCCTTCAGCAAAAACACTGAACTGCCTACCGACTGCAAATGCAATATTAATTTCACAACCGTACTCTTCAAAGCACGACGGGAATGTGCAATAAGCTTCATTCAATGTAACTACATCTTCCATCATTTCACGTTACAACTGCATACCTATTGCCAATAATGTCATTGGGACCACTGATACATGTGTACTAATCACACACACAGACACACACGAAGCTCTTGGAGATTTTAAGCTAATATACGAGTAAGGACAACATTCCCTTACTATTTATTTTCGTATGCACTTGTGGGCTGCTGGGGTAGCCCAGAGGATGCACACTCGCATCCGAGTTGTCTTGCCTGGGTTCGAAACGCGACCGAGCTATAAACCACCACGCTGGTATTCACATGCAGGGTGGTGCACAAACGTATGCGCCATCGGAAGGACGTAAAGCACAAGGGCCCATCCGCTGGCAAGAGTTGTGGTGGGGGGGGGGGATGTTAAAGATACCACCATATCATTCGGTAAAAGTAGGTGAGTTATCGCCAACACACTGAACAAATTCCAAATTCCCACCCGGACTGCAGGACTGCAATATAAACTAAATTCCCCAGGTTGTTCAGGTTTCTTACCAACAGCCTTCTTCGACAACGAAGTGCAACCAATTCTATGTATTGTACAAGTAAAATTAAATGCTGGCCTTTCACAGTCTTCAGAGTCTCTCATTCTTAGAACTCACTGAAAGCCCCTCATACGTCACTGGACGTGGCAATGAAAAAATGGATCTTTTGTTTCATATTTTAGCAAAGATCAGGAAAACTAACTGGCATTAAATAACGTCAATATAGCTCCTATAACCATATTCTCATTCCAAGGTGAAAGAGTTCTTGGCTCCAACCAACCCCACCTTTTTTGTGGCATCGGCCGTGGAGGAAGTTTGGCCAGTGTCTTTCACGAACTAGGTCCAAAGTTGGAGCGAAGGTAATTTGGGCAAGAGTTCAGAACTTGTTCCAGAGTGCTGGCGATAACTCGCCCTGTCCTTCGAAAATGATACTGTGGGATATTTAAGGTTCACCAACTCATGTTAGTAGAGAGGACACCCAGGTTGACATCAATCCGAGGGACGGGGCACTTTGTGGTGCGACACCCCGCCCTGGGAAGCACCATTCCTGAGAGTTTATAGTTGGGTATTGAACGCAGACTGGACGGCTCAAAGGGAGGTGCTCTACCTCCACACAATCCCATCAGATCTTCATCACAGTATACACGCACATCATTATATCTCCATTTTGAACACCGATGTGGGTAAGTAGACTCAGAACAGTTAAAGCCTTGCATAGGAAGTAGAAATTTTCGGCAGAAATTTGATGTGCAATCAAAACAAGAGCGACAATTGCTTTGCAATACATGTCTCCAACCGATGTGATATTTTCTAAGTCGAAAAAGGGCATTACTCTGAAAAATTGATGAAACACCCTGAAACTCGAACTCGTTCCGCAACTGATCATAATAAAGCCACGTAACAAGTTTCAGTTGAATATGTTAAAGGATACGGGGAAAAAAGTCTGAAAACCTCAGGTCGGATGGACGGACAGACGGACATGGAGAGCAAACAGATAGTCTCCTCCGGTGAAACCTGCAGGGGACTAATATGAATGCTTACCCAATTAGAGGTGTTTGCATGAGGAGTGATTACACAGGAACGAGAAACGACACCTTTGCCAAATCAATAGTTCAAGACGACGTGATTCCGTGGTCTCAAATAATGAATGAAAGCGTTGTTATCCGTATCTTGTACAAAAACAATTTTGACGCTAGCTAGTTTGTTCATCGTAACACCCTCCATTTTATAATCCTCTATTTTTATTATTATTATTATTTTTTTTTTTGCAGTGCTTTTGATCAAATTCACCGACGTCACAAGGCATAAATTTTCACAAGTAGAAAGAGTAAAATTTGCAGTCATCCTGATAAATTGACGGTGATATTACAGGATCTGTTTATCTGCTTTATGGCCGATGTGCGTTTGTGCTCGTTGGTCCGGCACAGCTTACATCAGGCCCATTGTGACGCCCCAGTGACCATGTGCATTTTCACCTCTAATCAGCGTGCACAGCTACGTCACAAACGGCCGTATTTCAAACGAATCGATGGATCGAAGAGCAAGTCCTCGCGGATGCTGCTAAACGGCGCGTGGCGTGTCCGCACCGATACGGTGCCACTGCCGTGTCCGGGTAGGCATGACCCTGGGCGGACCGCACCTGCGATCCCGAATACCTCCGACATGCAATATACATTACGTGCGCACGATCGATGGATTCTTCATCTGCGGCCATCGCGCCATGCCTTGCCGAGTGAACGCAAGGAGGCCGCGAGGTGCGATGACATCCAATTTTTGGCGCACATGGCTCTAACGCAGGACGTGTGAGGATTTTAATTGGCAAAAAACAGCAGGAAATGAGCGCCAGAAGAATTACCTCCACCACCCCCTCCCGCCATTTCCGCATGGTTCGTGAGCGGGCTTGTTGGCCTCATCCCGTGCGAGGCCACTCGATCCCGCTCATCCCCACACAGTCTCTCAAATCGATTTCCCATTTTCGCCGCGTGAACTCGGCGTCACGTAAACCGAGCAGATGGTCCAACGGTCGGTCTACCAAGCTTTGCACATATGGCACTGGGTATGGTTCGCATTTTCTCCTTGGCAAATCAAACCTGTGATTACTGGATAACAATGACGAACACGAATGGCTCGTGTTGTTAATACCATCAACTGGTAATGCTTGCACCGCATGAACATGTCCTTTCAATGAAATCACCTTGACAGAATAGTGTGTGTGTGTGTGTGTGTGTGTGTGTGTGTGTGTGTGTGTGTGTGTGTGTGTGTGTGTGTGTGTGTGTGTGTGTGTGTGTGTGTGTGTGTGTGTGTGTGTGTGTGTGTGTGTGTGTGTGTGTGTGTGTGTGTGATGGAAACAAGAACACACACGTATTATGGTGGCATATATGTTTGTGAACACGTGCATCAAAATAGAACTGTTCACGTGTATAGGAGAATAAGGATACGAGGATACGTACTAATGGGTTGGCAGGATAGCCTAGACCCCGAGACGTACCCACACTCGCCTCGAAGCTCTCTAGCTTGGGTTTGAATCCCGACGCAGCCATAAAACTGTTAACCCGGTGTTTCACAGGTGGGGCGATTCATAAAGGTGTGTGCCGTCCCTCAGACGGACGTTAAAGATCCCACGGTGCCCTTCATGAAGAGTAGGTGAGTTATTGCTGGTACCATGAAGCAAATTCCAAATCAAATTCCTGCCCCACAACCACCAAGTGTAGTGAGGGTGCTTTGTCGTGAGGGTGCTTTGGCAACTCTGAGTATACGTGCATGTGTGCATGTACACACACACACACACACACACACACACACACACACACACACACACACACACACACACACACACACACACACACACACACACACACACACACACACACACACACACACACACACACACACACACACCTCGTCCCGCTGGAATTCGAAGCGCCAGTGTTGACGAGTCATGAATAAACGATGTTCGCAGTTCGCACCATTGGGTTTTTCACACAATCCCCACAAACACAAGTGTCCATGTTTACAGTAAACACCGAGAGGTTTCCGAGCGCATGGAAACTTGGTCTCGAGTGGACGGGACCGCTAACTTGGACAGAGGGCCGCATGGCGGACACGTCCCGGGGATACAACGTGGGCGGTGGAAACCGCGTGTCCACGATTACGTGGAAAGCGCGGACGTTGGGGATGGGGGGGGGGCGGACAGATGGGACAGCGAGCTCGTCCGGACGTGCAAACACGGGATGCAAATGTCGGGCAGATTGGGGTCCTCTCGTCGGGAGGGGCTCTCCTCACGGAACCCTGAGGGAGAAATACCGGAAAGAGGAGAGCGGGACCAAAATAAGGGCCACGAGTCGATATTATCGGAGACCTTCGTGGTGAAGATTTCAGACGCACCGTTCGCATCCAACACCTTCCTCCCTCCCTCACTCCCTCACTCAGACAATATTTACCACAGGACCGAGAGGCCTCCCTCCCTCACTCCCTCACTCAGACAATATTTACCACAGGACCGAGAGGCCTCCCTCCCTCACTCCCTCACTCAGACAATATTTACCACAGGACCGAGAGGCCTCCCTCCCTCACTCAGACAATATTTACCACAGGACCGAGAGGCCTCCCTCCCTCACTCAGACAATATTTACCACAGGACCGAGAGGCCTCCCTCCCTCACTCAGACAATATTTACCACAGGACCGAGAGGCCTCCCTCCCTCACTCCCTCACTCAGACAATATTTACCACAGGGCCGAGCGACCTCCCTCCCTCAGACAATATTTACCACAGGGCCGAGCGACCTCCCTCCCTCAGACAATATTTACCACAGGACCGAGAGGCCTCCCTCCCTCACTCCCTCACTCAGACAATATTTACCACAAGGACCGAGCGACCTCACTCCCTCACTCAGACAATATTTACCACAGGACCGAGAGGCCTCCCTCCCTCCCTCCCTCACTCAGACAATATTTACCACAAGGACCGAGCGGCCTCCCTCCCTCACTTCCTCACTCAGACAATATTTACCACAGGACCGAGAGGCCTCCCTCCCTCCCTCACTCAGACAATATTTACCACAAGGACCGAGCGGCCTCCCTCCCTCACTTCCTCACTCAGACAATATTTACCACAGGACCGAGAGGCCTCCCTCCCTCCCTCACTCAGACAATATTTACCACAAGGACCGAGCGGCCTCCGAACCGCGCCAAATACGGTGTCGGCGCCGCGCGCGCTCCGACCGACGCGCGTCGCGAGGACAATGCCGGCGCGTGCAGGTGTCGATGAGGAGCGTCGCGGTCGCGGAGCAGATGCCGAGCGCGGCGGGACGCGGCCCCGGTTCACTCACAGGCGTTCAATGGAGTGCGAGAGCCCCCGGGGCACGGAGCGGAGGCGCAGCTGCTGGCAGCCCAGAGCCGTGAGGGAGCAAGTGCAGCCCGCCGGACATCCCGGAGAGGCGCGCGTCGGCGGCACCACGAGCAGCATCGTCCCGACGAGCGTCAGAGTGAGGGCGCCGGCCATGGCCACGGTGGGGGGGTCGGGGGAGGAGAGTGGGATATGCGACGCCTGCAAAGTGCAGCTGCAGCGCCAGGGAAGCCGCTTGCAGGGCTCGGAGGTGCAGCGAGAGGAGGTGGAAGGCGAGTAAAGGAGGGGTGCTTACCCCCCCTCCCCTCCCCACTCTCGAAACCCCGGCCTCGATCCCTGGTTCGGGGGGAGATCGGTTGGAGAGCAACGGTTCTGAAGACGGGTCCTGATGGTGGATCGGGTCACTGTGGGTGGAGAGGGGGAAGGGGGAGGGAGGATGGAGGGTGCCGTGGCCGTATAAATAACAGTGGACAGGAGGGGTGTGAGGTCGTGCGAGGACAGACGGGAAGAGTTCCAACTCGAGCGGTGAAGCGACGCTTTCGACGACCCGAACCGGCGGTCCGGACCCAAGGAGAGCCGGGACTCAAGCGGAACCGGCGGCTCAACAGCCAGGAAACCCGGAGCGCGTGCACTGGCCCCGCCCCCTCCGCAGCCGTCCACCAATCAACGCACCGCGGACGGAGAAATCGTGCGCGAGTCACAACGAACAGGTGAACTCCAACACCACTCGGAGAGTTGGTGTGCAGCGTCTCAGGACGACGGTGACACCATCATGACACCTTCAAAGGAGCGACGGCATGGACAGTCCATTTAAAACCCGTTGATTGGTCCATTTGAACCAATCCGAATAATTTCCCAACTATTGTCGTGAAAATACAACTTATCATCTCACAAAATGGGGGCACAGCGAGCGCACTCACTAACACTTTCAACCTGTCTATAACTAGAAGTTCGATTCCCGACCCGACTATATGAACTGCCCTATTTTGTGCTTCGCGGGCCGTCACTCGGACGTACGTTAAGCTGGGTGTCCTGCCTGCTGGCATGAGTCGGTGGTCGTTAAAGATGCCGCAGCGTATTTCGCGCGAAGAGTACGTGATTTATCGCCGGCACCTTGAACAAAATAACAACAATTCCTGCCACGTTCAGTCGTAACGCCAGGCCTGGGCAGTCGGTTCGTGAAAGACTTCCAAAAACTTTTACAAATTTTTTTTTGTTTGTTTTTTAAATCCACTAATTGCTGGGAATACTCGAATCCGTTAAATAAGTAGTCGTTAGTAAGACGTTGTCCGAGGAGCTCGACCACTATTATACATACCAGGAACCATCAATTACTGGCTGACAACCAGCCTAGTGTTGACTCAGTGGTTATGGTGGTGGCTTGGGATCCTACGGTCCTGAGTTCAAGCCCCGTTGGCCGCTGAATGCACTGGGGGTTTGACTCAGCCTGTCATCCTTCGGAGGTCGGCGAAATGAGTACCAGTTCCAGTGTGTGTACTGGTAGAGGGGCACTGCATCAGCGACACAGTTGCGCTTCCAGAAATGATAGCTACCCTGGCAGCTAAGCTGCCATACGACCACCACTGGCTCACAGGCTGAAGGTTAGAGTTCATGTAAAACCGCGGCAGAACTTCTTGCCTTCAACAGAGACCTTTTACTCACGGCCAGATGTCGTTGCCAAATTTAACAAATCTCATGACACCTTCGTGCTCAATTCATCAGGAATGCTGAGCTGTCTTCAGCCTGGATTCGAATCCCGACCCAGCTGCAAACTGTCATCCAGGTGTTTCACAGGTACGGTTATTCATCAATGCGTCGGACGTTAGACTGGGTGTCCCGTCTGTCGACTTTGGTTTGTGGACGATAAAGACCTCCACGGTGTCCTTCGGGAGGTGTAGGTGAGCTATCACTGGCACCATCAACAAATTCCAAATTCCTGCAATAATCTACAGGGGGCACTGCATCAGCGGCTCAGCTGCACCCAGCAAACCCTGCTAAAAGTGTTCTATCGAAATACTATGGAAATTTAGGGGCGGGGGGGGGGATTTTTTTTTTCCTTGCATCTACGACCTGAACCTGGATACTATCAACCCCCATGCAAAATTTGTTGGAGATCGGGAGTGGGGGGGAATACCCCCTCAACCTTCCCCCACGAAGGGAAAGATATGCTCACAATTGTGGAAAATGTCTCTGAAACAAAACTCGATAAGGCCAGTGCACCCCAAATAAATAGCTGATTGGCTTGATAATGGCTGCCAAGCTCTTAGAAGCTTACTTACCACTTATCTGTCTTATTTTTTGTGTGCAAAGTATAGGCTCATGGAAGAGCAAGGAGACAGAGGGCAGAGATGCAATGGTGCAGCAGGTGGATGCACCAAGCAAGGGATTGTGAAGATCTATGAGCTGAGGAAACCATCAAGGATGAGGGTTAGGTTAATTATAGCTAATGGGAGTAGAAAAGATCATCGGTAGAAATGGGGAATCACCTGCTTGAAGCCTTGGAAGGAAGATTGAGAGAGAGCAGCCTCTGGAGGAGGGTTGCACAAATAAAAGAGTTGAGGTGTACAGCAAGCCTGGATCTAGGAAGCTCAACCAGGAGGGATTACTGGAAGAACCTCATATCGGAGCTCTGAAGGGTCAGAGGGGTTGGGAGAGCAAGTGGAGTGGCAAATAATAGTGAGGCCATGTATGCTGACCTGTCTGCGAAGTTAAATAAACAGATCTTGCGCTTTATCCTCATCACAGGGAATGCCAATACGTACTCACGTTGAGAGCTTTCGACTCCAAAGAATCCAGGAGAGACTGAGATGATGCTGGGGTACCAGCCCAGAGGGGAGAACAGTACTCCATTGGGCTTCGGACAAACTCTTGTAGGCTGCGAGTCGCTTTGATTGTTCAAGGAATGACTTGGAACGAGAGAGGATGCTTCATCTGTGGATGACTTTGGAACCACTTTCTGACCTGCTCCCAGCCCGATCCTTCATCCGTTCCTGTTCATCTCTCCTCTTTTGCTTTGACGAAGGGCTAATGCTCAGAACGTCATCTTTGCTTCGCTTCCCACAGTAGTGAGCATACCTTGGTTAGTTTTCTATTGATAAACCTATTGTTGGAATTAATCACAGCCAAATCATTTGGTTCTTCCTCTGAATTAAAAGTTTATATCATCGTACATTTATTTACTTAATACCTGCTCTGATACTCCTCATATGAAATTGATGTAATCTCAACCTCCTCGCAAGCACTCTCTTGGACTTTTAAAAGGAATTATTAATGCTGTTGTTGTTGTTGTTGTTGTTGTTGTTGTTGTTATTGCTATCAATTTTAATACTTCCGGCTAATACCTTTTCCACAAACTCGAAAGTACCATAGTTCCTAATACTGTAGTTATTACACTCTCGTGTGTGCTTGCAGTTTGTTCTGTTGATTTGAACATGCGTACTGCAGGAAGCTAAACAGAACTATAGGAAACAAAAAGTTTTATAAATGAACATGGGGATGTGAAACAACTTTTGACTTGCGCCTTGAAGGACTGGAGAAAAAATCAGGACAGTTTTTGGATAAAAACCATGTTGTAAAAGGGCCCAGGAGAGGGAAAAATATATTTGAATTAGTGACAGGGAGGTTGAAAGGTCTGGTCGATCATCATCATCATAATGATCATCTACCAAGAGTAAGTGAACTGTCACCAGCATCATCCATATTATAAGAGACATCTGTATGTCTGTCTGTCACCATTTTTCTCAGAGATGGCTGAACATATCTTCATCAAACTTTCAGAGGTTCATCAGTGAGTGCTGGGGAATGTTTTGGGCCAAAATAATTCAAAAAGTTTGATTAAAAAAAAAAACGTGGCGATAGTGCGGAAGCCTTTGTAGCTACTGTTTGTGAAAGGTAATATTAAATGATTTGTAACCCCATTCCTTAGTGGATGTAGGGAAGTATTTTAAGTCCCCACGGAAAATATAATTTTTTTCTTTTTTGATTTTTCAAAATGCCAACAGGTTAGAGATCAGCACCGGGAAACACCGGGTACCCCTGCAAGTGCTCTATAAAGAGCATCCATTCTGCCGAAGCACTTTATTAGCTAGAGTTACAATTCTTGATGAGTTGCCACTCTGACACCGGAAGTCAGTGCAGGAATTGGCGATTTGGCCGAGGTGCCGGTGTTCGCTCATGTCCTCTTTGCGAAGGATTCTGTGGAATATTTGACGTGCACCAATGCATGCAGATAGAAATCTCAGTTGAACGTCTATCCGTCGGTTGGCACACACATTGATGAATCACCCTGCCCGTGAAACACTGATATGGCAGTTTATAGCTGGGTCGGAATTCGAGCCAAGGCTAGACAGCTCAGAGGCGAGTGCGTGTACCAATGGGCCATCCTTCCAACCCCGACGAGCATGGTTGCCTTTATGTATATTTTTTAAAAGTCTTTGGTTTTAGCTCAATCCTCTTGGTACTCAGCAGACAGCTCAAAGCAAACATATTTACCTTTGAGCTTTCCATTCTGAGTTCTATTCCCAACAAAATCGAATTCTTATCCAATAAAAATGCTCCTACTAGTGCTAGGTAAAAGCAGGGTATGTGGTTTTCAGAAGAAATGTTGTCACTTTTCACATATGCTTGTGGATCAAGGTGCGCTTTTGATACAACGAGGTCATTATATACTTGTAAAATGACCAATTTCAAATTGTTGCCTCCTGGTCTGCAGCACAACTAGTCCCTTGTGTTCACAGGCTTTTGTGCCGTTATGATGTGGCAAATGATGCTGAGAGTGATTCTGTGGCTGAAACGATCATGTTACTCTCACTGTGTATCCCTTCCCAACAAGGTTGGGTGCCCCCCCCCTTCGTTTCAATAAAATACCAACAACAAACAACATCACAGTATTGTCATTACAGTATTCGTTCAAATATTTATGTTATCCTTAATAGATCGACACCTCTCTCATGAAGTAGACTAACTTCCAAGGTTTCTTAACTTCAAAATCTGAACTTTTTCTTTGACCCCAGAACTATATCTGTCTTTGTGGTGGTGACAGAAGGCAGGCCAAGGCTGCCAAAACTTCTCCAGGACAAGGATTGCACTGGGTGGCTTGCCTTTGCCATCCACGGGTAGTCGAGACGGAAATTTGTAATTTGTACGAAGTGCCAGCGACAACTCGCTTACTCTTCATGAAAGACATTATGGGGACTTCAATGTCCACCAACTAATACTAGTAGACGGAACACCCCACTTAAGTTCCATATGAGGGACAGCACACTCTGTGATGCAACACCCTGCCTGCGAAGTACCAATCCGACAGTTCACAGTCGCGTTGGGAATCGAATCTAGACAATGCACACTAAGTATGGTCCCTCTGCACCACCGTGTGGGACTCCCAACCACATACCTTTTAAAACGTTCTGTGACAAAATTGATGACGTCATTGTCAAGTTAACAGGTGTAAATATTTGGTGGACGGAGTTTATGTTTTCACACCTGTCTGTGAGCAGGATATCTCAAAACGTTATGGACAGATTCGGCTGAAATTTGGTGAACAGGTTGTGTGTCTGACAAGGACGAATTGATTAGATTTTGAGCATCTTTTGGATCCCTATCCTTACTTACTAAGTGATTCTTCACCATTGAGGAATGGGGACAAAAGCAGTATTATATAGCAGGATATATCAAAATGTTACAGACAGATTATGACAAAACTTGGTGGATGAGTTCGTTAGATGACAAGAAAAAGCGGATTAGATTTTGGTGAAGGTCCAAAACCAGATCCGGCCTACCAGTGGGATACAAAACGTATACTGTTCAACCTGGCAGAGGTATGCACTCTACCAAGTGCCGTTGTAGTTTATTTATGAGGTTCCGATGATTTTGGTATGTCCTGATGAAGAATACCAGATTGGTACAAGGGGTTCTGGCCCTGAGTAGACAACAATATCTTGTGGCACAAATGCCTCTAATTTGCAAGGTACTGAAAAGTATTAATTTAAATTTTTTTCACAAAAAGTGTCAAGGCTCGTGGAGGAGCACAGAAGGGATCAGGACATAACACAAAGAAAACTAAAATTAGAGGAGGCAAGGACACACCAGCAGCAGGATTGAGGGACAAAATAGAGGGAGACTTGGAGAAATAATGGATGTGGGGAAGAGTAAAAGCAAGAGGACAACACAGGTAGTGAACAAGATGGATACAGTCACAAACCCTCAATCACAGAAGTGGAAGGAAAAAATTGGAAACCCGGAAAGAGGAGGTCTTGGGTAGGGTTAATGGGGGTAGAAAATATCATGGTTATATGTGGGAGACGACCTAAGACGGTGGTGAACAGCTGTCTTGAAGCCCTGGAGAGAAGAATGCGATTGAAGAGACTGAAGATGTTCGTTCACAAAGGTAGGAAAAAGGAGGAATGAATGAGTGTCGGTGAACAGTGACCCTGAATTTTGAGAGTTTCACCAGAAGAGTGTTTTTTGGAAAACCGACTAGTACGCACTGCAGATGGTAAGTAAATACAGAATAAATAAATCAAATGGTAAATAAATAAAGAAACACGGAAGCGATTAAAAAAAGACGAATTAATAATTTGGTCAAAATGTCAAAGGGCAAAGTCACAGTGAGTATAAATAGGTCTCATGAGCTCGTCTGCCATGCGTCAGCATGAGACGGCTGGGTTTGTCTTTATTTATTTACAATTTGAGCTTTAGTGCGTCTGTCTAAACTCTAAACTCTACGCCATAACTTTTTTTTTTAACCATTTGAGCTTTTGTCATCAAATTTTCAAAAAAAAACCTTCATTATCAGAATATGGAGAACACTGATGAATAAATTTTACATATTTATTATATTTTTTAGCTGTTATTTTCGTCAAGTTTACATCAAGTACAAATCGGATTTGGACGGGCTTTGCATTTTGTTTCTACTTCTTCTTATTACTATATTCCATACAGTATGCTTAATTTACTACAAATACTCCACTTTCTGGATGAGTTGCCATTTTTGTTAAAAGACGAATTTACACAAGGCTTTACATAAAAGGAATGACAAGGTGAACCGGTGAAGATAAAAATGAAATTAAAAAAATATTTTTATTTTGTTTCCGAAATCTCAGCTCAGGAAACGAGGGAATAACATACTGACAGTGGAATGGAAGGGAATAATGGGACACAACCAAGTTAGCAGGTGGTTGAATGGATGGGAAATGAGAAGTGGAGTCCGGAAGGAAGAGAGGAGGGATGGGAGGATAGGGGGAGGAGGAGGGCAGGGAGGGAAGGAAGAGGAAAAAATGACCTACAAGTAATAAAAGGGGTGGTTGTGGTTACAGTTAACCTTAAATGAGGTTGAAAGAAGAGAGTGAGGAGGCAGAGTGGTTATCTGGATAGGGCATAACAAATGACAATAAAGGGACATAAATTGAGAAAAGAAAGATGATTGGAGAAAGGAGGTGTAGGAAAACCGGAGGGAAAAGTAATGTTTGTGAATATATAAGGAGAGAGTTAGGGGGGGGAGAGATGTGGTCAAACATTCTGCCTTATTTGCACATGGAATATGTAGATTGATCACTCGTAAATTTCATGAATGAGAAACATTGCTGGAAAAATGATCAATCATCAATCGCTTTCTTCGAGATACTGATCGTTTGGAAGACGTTTAGTTCTGAGGATTATGGATTGGCTACTGAACCATAACTCAAACGATAATGCTCATGTCGGGTGATAAGATGTAATGAGATTGGAAGGGTGCACGGCAGCCAGGCCACTGATTGCTTTTTTGGAAAGGAGGAGGTATTTTAAAATCAATCCTTTGACACACAGGGAATTGGAGAATTGGAGTCACATGATCTGTTTTGTTTGCTTGAATTACGAGTTTGTAGGCCGTGCTCTGAACCACCGGTTGGAGTGGTTTGAGGAAAGATTCCAGCAAGTTTGACGATTAAATTTGGAGTAAGGAAGAACTATTGCTGAGTTCCCATCGTGTGCTACCTTTTTGGCTGCTGGTTGCATCATTGGTTTGGAGCGCGGCTATGCCGCTGATGCAGTGCCCCAATCACCAGTATACTGGTGCTCATTTCGCCGACCTCGGAAGGATGACAGGCTGAGCCAACCCTCTGGTGTTATTTCAGTGGCCAAGGGGCTCGAACTCAGGCCAACGGGGCTCAGCCAACACCAGGCTGGCATTGCTGAGTAGGTAATGGCAAACCACCCAATATGCCAAGAAACTACTTTGGCAGCACCGACGCTTTGTAACAGAGTATGTATGGTATAGATCAGAATCAGAAGAAGGGAGATTTGAGGTTATGAGAGCATAAAGCAAAGTTATAATCCAAACATGAATGGATACAACAGATACTGTGAAGACTGGCCTGATATTTCATATTGTCATCTGAACAACTGGCTCATAATGCTGGGGACCCAGATTCAGATCCCATATACTATGTTGATTTCTCCATTGTCAACATATGTCCATATAGTTCATGTAAAAGTAAACCATCACTTCTATAGTCTTTGTCCTGCATATGTTTGATGTACAATCTCCACCTTGAGGATTAGATAAATGTAAAGAAGACTAGAAGGGCACTTTTCGACATCACATCACCAGATATGCCTCCCCCAACATTATTACATCATTATACATCCTTGTACCAAGTTTGATTTAAATCCCTGAACCCAGATTCAAATTATTAAATAATTCTGGCTGCCAGACCATGAGTCCGATCAGGTTGAAATTACAATAAAAAAATTATTCCTCATGACTACTTGATCATAATTGTGATGTTTCACGTTGACTGATGAAGCGGTTCAAGATAAATAATTGTAAAAAGTTTTTTTTTCAATCCAAAATGAATGCCAGATCATGTGTCCCATTAGTTATTCATGAACACCCTGGTATCCCCAAAACTTGGGGAGCATGTGGGTGAAGCTTCCCCCTCGGTCTGTCAAGCCGTTCTGAACAAGGTGATTTATAAAGGTTTCAGGGTAAATCAAATATGGCTGCCAAACCATGTGACCTATGATGTCATAGGTGAATAACTTTTTGTTCCTCATGGAGAGATGATCATACCTGTAAAGTTTCACCTCAATCTGTTCAGCCATTATGGAGAAGATTTTTGAAGGTTTTATGGTAAAAACAATATGGCTACCAAACACCGTGACTGAAGACATCATCAATTTTTCCCCCCAATACAATTTATCCATAGATGACCCTTAAATAAGCCTGGTGTTGGCTTAATGGTTTGGGTGGTGAGCTTGGAATCCTATGGATCCTGAGTTCAAATCCCATTTGGCTGTTGAATTAATACCAGGTGGGGTTGACTGCCTGTTATCCTTCTGAGGTTGGCAAAATGAGTGCCAGCTTGCTGGTATCCTGTGTCGGAGTGGTGGCCTGTCCAGGATTGTGCTTAATAGCCAAGGAGACTGCTTAGGCAGCACCACTGCTCTGCACAGAGTATGGTCCTAATGGATGGATTGATCGATGGACACTCAAATATTTTACTGATTGAATGAAGAATTTGACATTTGCAATTATGACATCATAAAGAAGCCACCTATGACATCATTAAAAAAAAAATCAAACTTATTTCCAATGTGGAGTAGTTGACATGTGCCAAGTTATAATTTTTTCCATGGGGTGGTTTTGGAGACAGAAAGGTGCAATTTTTTTCCTCTTTTCCAACATGGCTGCCACACCACATGACCTATGTTGTCATAATTATCATTGAAACATTCTACATGAGGATTTGCACATATGGTGAAAATTTTGTTTCAATCGGATTCTGTTGCATCGGATAAGCGGTTACAGAGAAAACAGAGAAAACAAGAAAATGAGCAGAGATTACAAACCCTTGCCAGGACTTCTTTTGAGTGGTGTATTTTTATAGGTTTTCAGGTAAACCCAATATGGCTGCCAAACATGTGACCTATGACATCATGTGTGTGAACCTTTTGTTCCTCATGGATAGGCGGTCATATGTGTAAATTTTTGCCTCAATATTTTCAGCCATTTCAGAGAAGAAGATTAATGAATGTTTAAAAAAAAAAGAATATGGCTCAATCATATGACCGATGACATCATTAATTTGTTTTTTCTGTGGACAATTTTATCCCGAGATTACCCTCAAAAATATTCATACTGATCGGATGTGGCGTTCTACATATGCAATTATGACGTCATAACGAGGGCACATATGACGTCATTAAAAAAATCACACTCATTCACCATGAGGAGTACTTGCTGTGTGCCAAGTTTCAATTTTTTCCTTGGTGCGGTTACGGAGATGCAGAGGTCCAATTTTTTTTCCCGTTTTTCCAATATGGCTGCCACACCATGTGACCTATGACGTCATAATTGTCATTGAAACACCCTACGTGAGTAGTCGCACCAATGTTAAAAATTTCATCTCAATCCGACATGAAAGTCCGAAAAATAGTGGTTGCAGAGAAAAACACGAAAGTTTTGTGCGGACAAACAGACAAACGAACCTAAATGCAACACCCTCTCCAAATTATTCAGCGAGGGTAATTAGCACAGATGAATGGACATATGTACAGATGGACGGACGGACAACCGGAAAACATAATGCCACCAGCGACTTCATCAGCGGAGCGATAAAAAAAATCTTCTTTTTCTAAACCCATGACAAAAAAAGATATGATGATAAAATGTTGTCAGTTGTCATAATATGCTGAATCCTAATATTCATGAGAATGGAAAGCAGAGACAAGATAGCAAACATGAAGTTTCAGGATAAGTTTTTTTTTTTAAATTTCGATTCGAGATGAATCATGATTTCATCTCATGTCAGTCTTTGGTACTTCAGACCATAGAGAGTTTGAGGAAGTTTTTGGACATTCATTCCTGAATTTCTGAAAGGAAGGAGGTCAGGATTCGAGATGATGACACATCATCAATTTCAATGGACATATGAACCTGAATATCAATATCATCAGGCCAACAATTTGGTGACCCTGTCTTAGCCCTTGCTTTATGATGAGTTACATCACCCAGGTTTCAAACCTGGGTCGAGCAGACGAGCGATGATGATGGCGCGTTAAAGGTCTCCTATGCACTTTTTTTCTCGACAGCCATTGGCATGACCTGGAAATGGTTGCAAGGGGATGATCAATGGATGGGCTGTGCCATGGTTTGGTGAGAGGCCTGATGATATCTGCACGATGAAACACCACCCGAGGCAAAATCTGCTCTCTCTTGTTTGTTATAAAACCTGTGACGTTCAAAAGTCATGGGACACGATTTTAGTGAAATTGTACAACTAGGCTTGGTGTGCAATCATTAATATCTTATAGATAGAGCCTCCATGTACCGATGAATTGGAGACGAGATCATTTCTGCTCACAGCGTTTGGGGTTTGGGGGTGGGATTCTCCATAATTCCTCTCGTAGTGCATTATAATGTTCCAAAACATTTTGTGGTCATTGTTTGCCAAAGCGGTGTAAGTGCCATTTGAACACATCCCACAGACCCTGGCATCAGACTTGAACAATACTGCGTTTTAATGTTTACCCGACCTTGTCCTTCCACAAAACCTGTTTGTTTTGAGGTGCCAGACTACCCATCCGGTATACAACAGTATGTGAGGCCATGCGTTCAGCACACCGATGCAAGGCTTGTGTAAGGGTACTCTTCCATTATATTCCATGGAATCAAGGGTGTCATTGGCATATCTCAGAAAGAGACTGCATCTCAGAGTATAGGAACTATATCGCAGGCAGGTTGATGGCTTGCTCTCTTTTAGCACCTCTCTCCTGTTCTTGTTCCATCTCTCCTGTTTTTGCCCCCCCCCCCAACCCCTTCCCAATCCCTCTCGTGTCATTCCCGAACCCCGACTGGTCACATACATTGTTAAAGAAACCCAAACCCTGTTAGCCTCACAAAGTCAAAGCTTCATGCTCACTTCCATTTTTTTGTTATCTCTCCTCTCGTTTGGAGAACTCTTACCAAGTTTATTGTCCTACACTTTCTTTCTCCAATCCTCCATGAATGCAGCACACTACCACCTCAGGGTCGTTCCCATACATATCCCCGAGATTTTCAATTATTCACAACCCACCCCTTGCCTCTCCTTCCACTGACTGCTCTCTTTCACTTCATGTAGTACATCTGAACATGCTTATCCACCTGTTCCTCTCCACACCTAGCTTTATCAGCCTGTTGACCCTCCAACCTTTGTGTCATTATCCTCAATTTTGTTGACCCCCCCCCCCCGCCTCCTACACACACATGGTGCTTGCCTGATTTTGCAATGGCTCCCCCAAGTGTTTTTTTCATGCAGATAAAGTCTCTTCTGTTCCATCTCATGGCCCACCTCAGTGTTCTCTTCAACTTCAAAGTGGTATTTATAGTATTCCATGTTGATCATCAGTGCTATGTTTGCCTGTTTCCTTCTCCCTTCATGATGATGTTCTCCAATGCTCATTTAGTAGTGGATAGGACAGTTCTGTTGAGGCGCTCACTCTTTAGTAGCTGCTTATCATCCTGCCTTCAGTTATCACCTGAATGTTCCTCATCCATCCAGACACTACTAGCTAAGCACAGTTGAGCTTCATTCGTATTTGCAGGGAGATCTCTATGGAAGGCTTTTTTGTTGTTAGTAGGCCCTTTGGGCTGCATTCAGCAGCACATCTTGAGCAGCTGAAAGGCAGGGCCTTGAAGGATAGCATCACGTTGACGAACTGTGACATCATGAGGAACACATCTTCAGAAAGCACATCTTGCATAGCCCTTAAGGATTGCATCAAGTTGATAAACATTGTGACATCACAAGAAAGAGACCCTCAGAAAGCACATCTTGTGCAGCCTGCAAGCCAGGGTCATTATGGATTGCATTAAATTGATGAACATTGTGACATCACAAGGAAGAGATCATTAGAAAGCATATCTCCTAAAGCCTGAAGGACAGGGCTTTTAATGATTACATCAAGGTGATGAACATTGTGACATCTCAAGGAAGAGACACTCAGAAAGCACATCTTGTGCAGCCTGCAAGCCAGGGCCATTATGGATTGCATTAAAATAGTCAAGCATTATGACATCACAAGGAAGAGATCATTAGAAAGCACATCTTGCAAAGCCTGAAGGCCAGGGCCTTTAATGATTGCATCAAGTTGATGAACATTGTGACATCACAAGAAAGAAAGCTTTCGATTTTTTCTTCATCTCTGCAGAAAATAAACTATAGATTTGTCAGGTGAGATAATACGTATTATCGACAGGAAATTACAAAGCACTTGAACGTGTCTGGTTTATTACACTTTTCGATAATATTACCTGAAAAAAATTCCCACATATTTTCAGCTCGAATTCACAAAATTCCTTCTGATTTCAGAAACAAAGCAAAGTTAAGTCCGACTTGAGAGATTTTTATAAAAGGATTGTTGTACTTTTAAGGGAGTCAGGATAGCTCAGTTTATTTGTCTCGCTTTGAATTTATTTCCTCTTTTGAATCAAAGCCGATTAAACTGCAGTCATGATGCACTATGTGCTGGCAGGGGTGTTGCATCTCAAAGCACACTGTCCTTTTTATCGGATAAGGACATAAAACTAGACAACCCATCTGCATCTCGAATGTGGGCACTTCAAGATCTCACAGTATCTCTCAACAAGTGTGATCATCTTGGCTAATGGCGTGCCACAATATTATTAAAAGATATTGTTTTTCACCGCTTATGCTCCAATATCTATCTATCTATCTCTCTCTCTCTCTCTCTCTCTCTCTCTCTCTCTCTCTCTCTCTCTCTCTCTCTCTCTCTCTCTCTCTCTCTCCCTCTCCCTCTCCCTCTCTCTCTCTCTCTCTCTCTCTCTCTCTCTCTCTCTCCCTCTCCCTCTCTCTCTCTCTCCCCCTCTCCCTCTCCCCCTCTCCCCCCTGACCCTCCACAGCAACAGCAGGATGCATGCGTTCTTCCAGTAGCCCTCTTCAAGATAAACTTCCAGAATCCAGGCGAAGTACACACCTCAACTCCTTTGTTCATCGCTTCTCCCCTCGATGGAACCGCCTTCCAGAGGCTGTTATTGGCTGCTTTTAGAGCACCCTTATTGGCTGCTCTTAGAGCTCCCTTATTCTGGACATTTCCATCTGTCTGTCTGTCCGCGAAACTTTGGTCAAGCCTAGGGGCTAAACCACTCGACTGATTCCAATGAAATTTGGTAGGTAGGACCAATATTTCTGGGAATCGTGTGCTTTCGAATATGGGACCCCGGGCCCTAGCAACGGTAGAGCAACGGCCCTTTAAAGTGGTCAAAAATCGAATAAAAAAAAATCGAAAAAAAAAATCGAAAGATCGAAGCTTCGAGTTCTGTGCGCAATCTATCTCCCTCCCTTCATGCCAATTTACAGCCCAAACAAAAAATATTTGTAGGAGGAGATCGGTTTTGGGCGAGTACATGTCGAACATTTCAGAAACGGTAAATTGTGAATATCTCTAAGAGAAAGAGTCTGATTTTGATGAAACTTGGGTGAAATGTGTACAATGTGGCTGGGATGTACACAAAAAGGAATGGTTGCTCTGCCCACCTCCGTTGCTTAGGCCTAAGTCACATTTTCCACGGCGGCCGTGGGGTCTCCAAAATCTACGGTCACTAGCAATTATACGGCGGCCGCAGTATTTCCACGGTCACACAATGTAGCAGTCACATATGTTTTTATTTTTCGGGTAGCCGCACGGCGTATTTACAAATTGTGGAGACTGAAAACGTGGGGGTGCCGTACGGTCTTTGAATTGATGTCGCACGGTGACCTTAGGGCATTCCTGCGGCGGCCATAGAATTTTCAAGGCAGACGCAAGGTGCCCGCAAGGCGACCGCAGGGGGACCGCAGGGGGCCCTAAGCCGAACGTGCGGCCAGACGGACGGTAACGAATGGGTAATTTTTTTTTTTAACAGTTCTTTTGTTTCGGTTTGTCGAATTGCTGCGGTGAACGTAGAAATGAAAAAAGTTATAACTCCGTGCTATAATTCCACGGCGACCTTACGACCTGTAAAGTATAGCCAAACGGTGTAGGGCCACCCTGAGGCCACCGCAGAAACTCTGTGGCCGCCGCACGTTTCTGTCAATTCATAGGGCATACGGCCGCCGTATCCTCGCCGTAGAGCAAATGTGACTTAGGTCTTAGCAACAGCTAAAATACTTTATCGTACATCGTACACTTATTGTGGACTGTACAAAAATTTCAATACCGTCAAAACTAGAACCGTGAAATGTGTACAATGTGGCTGACATATACACAAAAATGAATGGTTGCTATGCACACCTCCGTTGCTTAGCAACAGCTAAAATACTTTTTCGTACATCGTACACTTATTGTGGACGGTACAAAAAAATCAATAAAGCTGAAACTGGACTTCCGAGGGCCTTTTTTTGTGCCCAAGGAGAATGTCTTACAGCATCATATAAGAAAATAAAATCTTTACCAAATAGATCAATGGAATTACCAGGGCTGCCATTCGTTAGAGTCTCTTTGGAAACATGCCTGAAATTTCACAAGGGGGGTTTCTGGGCGCAAACTAAGAGGGCTGTGATAATCATATTTATTGTGCTAAATTGATTGATAGCATGTACATGAATATCGGCTAATCGCGTCGGCCAGCTTTCCATCTGGAGCGAGCAGCCATGTCGCCTACCGGCTTGTTTCTATCTCTTCACTCCAGGGTTTCAAGCAGGCAATGCACCACCACCTCGTGTGACTCCCCCACCCCAATCCTGACGCGTGATCTTTATTACCCCCATTAACCCTTCCTAACCCAACGCTATTACTTGCGGGTTTCAGCATTTCTTTCTCTTCTCTCGTTTATTCCTGTTTGTTTATTCCCTTTCTGGTTGCGTCAAATTGTTGCCCTGCTTCCCTACTGTCAATTTAACCATGCTCTTCCATGAGCTTTGCTTTTTTAATTTTTTCGAGAAAACGACAAAATAAAATAAACCTAGATTAATCACAAAGGGATACCTTGGTTAATTTAACTGCCAATGGATCCCTCGGCTTTCAAGAATTGCAGCTTCAAAATGTGAAGTTACGTTCATGTAAAGGTGTAACAATTGGAAAACGAGAACGGCACTTGGTAGAGTGCGTACGTCCGTCAGACTGAACAGTTCACATTTTGTATCCCACTGATAGGTCGGATCTGGATCCAGACCTGAACCAAAATCAAATCGGCTTGTTGTTGTCACATACCCAATTCATCCACCAAGTTTTGTCATAGTCCGTTCACAGCATTTTGAAATATCGTGTGTTTTGGCCCCATCTCTCAATGGTGAAGAAGGACTTTTAAAATTTTTTAAGTTCTCCTATCCAGATAAGGATCAGGATCTTCACCGAAGTCGAATCAATTCGTCCTTGTCATACACCTAACCTGTCCACCAAGTTTCATCCAAATCGGTCCATATAACTCTTGAGATATCGTGCTCACAGACAAACAGACAAAGACAGACAGACACGGGTGAAAACATCACTCTGTCCACCTTCGTTGGTAGAGGTAACAGCTGAACTGATCGTAAAAGTTAATGTGGTATTGACACAGCACAGGTAAAATGAGGAAAATTGGTAAAATAGGTAAAATGGGTAAAAATGAGGAAAATGGGTAAAATGGGGAAAATGGGGAAAATGAGGAAAACGGGTAAAATGAGGAAAATGGGTAAAATGGGTAGAATGGGTAAAATGGGGGAAATGGGGAAAATGAGGAAAACGCGTAAAATGGGTAAAAATGAGGAAAATGGGTAAATGGGTAAAATGGGTAAAATGAGGAAAATGGGTAAAATGAGGAAAATGGGTAAAATGGGTAGAATGGGTAAAATGGGGGAAATGGGGAAAATGAGGAAAACGCGTAAAATGGGTAAAATGAGGAAAATGGGTAAAATGAGGAAAATGGGTAAAATGGGTAAAATGAGGAAAATGGGTAGAATGGGTAAAATGGGGAAAATGAGGAAAACGGGTAAAATGAGGAAAATGGGTAAAATGAGGAAAATGGGTAAAATGGGGGAAAATGGGTAGAATGGGGGAAATGGGTAAAATGAGGAAAACGGGTAAAATGGGTAAAATGAGGAAAATGGGTAAAATTCCCTCTTTCTGTTTTTGTTCCATGTCTATTTAATTTCAGAGTTCTATTTCCGTTTTGTCATGATGCTCTGAAACAGAACGATGAGAGTGTTTCCTGAATATTTATACTGTCTGTTGATGTTAATCACAGTATTTAAAGTCGTGTGTGTGTGTGTGTGTGTGTGTGTGTGTGTGTG
This sequence comes from Eptatretus burgeri, assembly GCF_056783735.1. Classification (NCBI taxonomy): domain Eukaryota; kingdom Metazoa; phylum Chordata; class Myxini; order Myxiniformes; family Myxinidae; genus Eptatretus; species Eptatretus burgeri. The sequence continues at coordinate 73,440,489 of NC_140972.1, read as the reverse complement.
TGTGTGTGTGTGTGTGTGTGTGTGTGTGTGTGTGTGTGTGTGTGTGTGTGTGTGTGTGTGTGTGTGTGTGTGTGTGGTGTGTTGCTGTTGTTGGCTGCTATCTCATTTGGTTGGGTGTCAGGAGGTGGAACGGAGACCTACTAGGTCTCAAAGTTTCCACCTTTATGTGTATATATTTGTGTATATAAACATACTTTACACACGTCTGTATGTGTCTGTGTTTCCAGCTTCAAAGTGAAAATCCAAAACTTGATTTTTGTCCCAACAACGCCCACCCATTTTATGACCCAAATCTTCTTTCATATGCAGCACATACCCCGTGGGGTAACATCATTGGCTGAGGGTGCAGCTGTGCCCCTGATGCACCGTCTGCTGTAAGTTCGGGCAGGAATTTGTAATTTGTTCAGGGTGCCAGCACTAGCTCTCACGTACTCTTTACACAGGGACACCATAGGATCTTTAACGTCCATCAACGAATTCTAGCAGACAAGATGTCCAGTTTAACATCAATCCGAGGGACGACACACACATTGATTAATCGTCCTACCTGTGAAACACCGGGATGACAAGTTTATAGCTGTGTCTGGATTCGAACCCAGGCGAGACAGCTTCGATTCGAGTGTGCATACCTCTAACCCATTCTGTCAGCTCCTATGACCTAAATGAAAGTGTAAGAAACCTTCATTTTCTCACCATTTTGTCCATGGCAATGCGCCGGTCATGCATGACGGAGTGATGATCTAACTACCAATTTATCCCTTGGAGTTTCGGAATTACAGCTGCAGCTCCGCTGACTCGACAATTTAACCCGAGACTTTGTTACCTTTTTGTACCGAAGGCAGAAAATAACCTTAAATTACGAGGTTAGGATGTACGTATTTCCAACGAGCACTTTTAATCTCTTCCAAGTTTTATCTTCAAAAGAGTCCGATTGTGATCTGTTTTTCCTTTCATTTGTATTTCATGCTGGTGAAAGAGAATTGTAGATTATTATGCCTTGTTTCATGGTGGTTTAAGCACAGACAGACCCACCCAGACGCCCTGCTCGCAAACAGGCTCAAACAATCGACCCCAAGCAATTTTTTTCCCTTCTTCTTTAAACCTCCCGACTCTCCTTTATGAGGACAGACCCCAAAATGGAAACAGAGTGCAGACCCAGAATGATACTCTGATTCAAAACTAGCAATTGTTTCACTGATGGAAATATTAAGGAGGGGGGGGGGAAGAAAGAGGGAGAGGAGGGAGGGAGAAGGGAGGGAAGGGAGAGAGGACAGAGGGGAGGGGGAGAGAGAGAGATAAAGAGAGATAGAGAGAGAGAGAGAGAGAGAGAGAGAGAGAGAGAGAGAGAGAGAGAGAGAGAGAGAGAGAGAGAGAGAGAGAGAGAGAGAGAGAGAGAGAGAAGGGGGAAGAAGAGGGAAGGGGGTGAGAGAGAGGAGGGAGAGAGGATGGAGGTGAGGGGGGAGAGAGAGGAGCGATAGGGGAGGGAGAGGGGCAGCGGAAGGGGTGGGAAAGCTTGGCGGGGTGAGGAAGAGTGAAGAGGGGGGATGGGGTGAGCGACACCTCCCCAAATGTCGTTATCCATTCCGGGAGGGGGTGGGAGTGAGGAGGATGGGGGAGAGAGGGGTGGGGGTAAGTGGAGAGGGGGAGGGGTTTGGGAGGAGGTAAGCATGAGGGGAGGGGTTCTCAACTTGAGTTTGGTCGTGGGAGTTGTGGAGAATGGGTGGGGGTAGTGCAGGATTGAACGAAATGGGGTACGTTAAAAGAGCAAGTTAATGCAGCACACACTGTGGCATTATTTGCACCAGCAAGCACATGAGACCGTCTGCTTCAAACTTCTTCTGAAGATGACATGACCTATGACACAGCACCCTGCATGCACATTACGATGGTAGTTGTTTCAAGTCTGATGCAATTTCCTGTTCAACCAAATTTAGATTCAACAAAGAGGAAACGAATTCACGACTACGAGTTATTGTACCAAGTCTCAGAGCTAAATGGGGTCACTTTGTGAGGTTGTTTCTATTACTCATCAATTGGGGCACATTATTAGATGTCGCCCAGCTTTGAGGCCATCATAATTCAGCGTGTGCAGGTCAGATTGCAAAATTCCAAACTGATTAGTATTAGATCCTAGCTGTAGAGTTATTCCCAAGGAAGCAAGGTACTGTAGTTGGAAACGATGTCCAGATGTGCTTTAAGAGAATCCACAAATGTCATTGCCCTTTGCCCTCCCAACTGTTTTGATTCTGCTCCAGACTGTTCCAATATGGCATATCATCATAGGGCAAGCCAACCGTGTTTTTACTTGCAGAAGTTCAGGCCAAGCCAAATTATTCTTTCCACGATCAATTTTTTACACTGCATTGGCCTTTTCAGACCACATTAGGCAGCACATCTTGTGCAGCATGAAAGCCATGGCGTTTGAGTGTTGCATCAAGCTGAAGGAACATTGCGACATCACAAAGAAGAAACTTTCTTGAAGAAGTTTGTTTCCTTCAACAAAAATATCTGACAGATTTTGTTTTGTTTTTTCAGAAAGAGGTAATATGGGCAAAAAGGGAAGATAGTTGTGAAAAGCATACATATGTGTGTGACTCATAACACTTGCCGACAAAATCATCTCTGGAAGGTTCTACATGACCTATGAGCTTGAATGTGCCCGATGGCATCAAATCACAGAAGCTAAGCAAAGTCGAGTCCAGTTAATGCCTGGGCACCATGGATGTTGTTGGTTGAGGGATGGTAGATTCAGTTGGGAGTGTGCTTGCCTTCTGATCTCAGAAGCGAAGCAAAGCTGAAACCCGAATTCGGAGCTAATGTCGAAGTTGTATAATCCTAGATCTGTTCCCCTGTATAGTTTAAGCCAAATGAAACTGCAACCTTGATCCAGTGCCAACAATGGACTCTACATCATGGAACAAGCTGCCCATATGGAATTGTAAAACTGGCTGTACCATATGCATTTAGGTTGTGCACTATAAGATGCCATTTTATCTTTTGAAAAACCTGGGCCATGATGTGCCAGCACCGTGCCAAAATTACCTGGCTATAATGGCAAGTAAAAAGCGATGTAAACAAATGAAAGACCACATACTGCTGCATTGGAGTCATCAGAAGCAACACAAATAAGCAAAGAGCAAAGATAGAATCATCTGAAGGATCCTGGATAGGATTCATTTTTCAGCTGATACTCTGCTTCCTTCAAACCCACTCAGTAAGAATTCCCTTCTCTCTGGACAGGTAGATAATGAAAGAGAGAACTCAAGAGTAAAACGGAGATAAAAGATAGGAAATGAACTATAAGAAAAGAAAAAGTAGAAAGAAGTAAGAAAGGAACAAAGAACAAAGATGTCGTGAAGAACTCGGAGAGAGAGATTTCAGCGGTTACTCCGCAGGTACAAACGTATATATATATATATATATATATATATATATATATATATATATATATATATATATATATATATATATATATATATATATATATATATATATATATATATATGAAGGTACATTGCGTTAATAGTAAGAATAGGGTTAGTTGGTGGGTCAATTAGGTTTTTTGCTAAACACATACAGCACAGGCATGGTGGGCCAAATGGGAATCTTCCTGTGCCTAAGTTTCCTTCTACGTTATCAGCTTCACATTTTGCTACCTCCATCCACCTCCACCGAAGGTGAATGAAGGTTGTTTTCACCTGTTTGTTTGCCTGTTTGTTTGCCTGTGTGCTGGATATCTTAAAAAGTTCCAGACGGATTTGGACGAAATTTGGTGGACAGGTTGGTTGTGTGACAAGGCCGAATTGATTCGATTTTGGTGAAGATCCTGATCCGGATACTAGAATTTTTAAAGTGCTTCTTCACCATTGAGAGATGGGACCAAAAATGATATGTCGCACGATATCTCAACGATGTGGACGGATTTGGACGAAACTTGGTGGATCAGTTGGTTAGATGACAAAAACAAGCCAATCAGATTTTGGTTCAGATCCGGATCCAGATCTGTCCTATCATTGGGATACAAAACATAACCTGTTCAACCAGGCGGAGGTATGCACTCCACCGAGTGTCATTGTAGTTTAAGCTGTTATAAACCTTGTGGAGTGTTTTGTTATAAATTGATGCGATTCTGATGCTCTTGCCCATTTTGTTCGACGGCCGTGTTGAACCACTTGTACAGTGTGGCATCACAAGTCGGTAAACATTGTGTCATTATTTCGTAATAAATCAGTAGCCTTTAGGATTTCGATTGAAGATTATGTGGCAAAGACATGAGTGATGCGGACCAAGAAAAATTCAAATCATATGGCACCATTGCAGCCAAGGTTGTGAGCATAATGATGTCACACCTACAGTAATTAACATGCATACATCATAGGGCAGCAACATTGATGTGTGAAATCACCATATTTCCACATGACACAAGGAACCTGGAACAGTATGGCCATGTGGATAACAGGCTCAAGAGATTAATGGTTCAATCGAGGTGGGAAACAACAGCTTTCGTCATGGTGCTTCATAAAAAATCTCCTTCCTATGCCCTCAGATCACGTTATTTCATCGCGGAGGAAATGAAGTATCCCTTCGATTGCAATCTATATTAGAAAATCAGTTATTGCGTAAACCACTAGGCACAAAACAATATAATTGGAATCCTGTTTTGTTTAATCATACATCTGGCCCACCCTCCATTGGTTTACAGTTCTCCACATTATGAAAAATGTTCACTTGTTTTAGTTGGAGTTTGGACCTGTTTCACCAATAACCTGCTGTTCAAACCGTTAACTGAAAAGAAAATATTGTCCCCTTTGTTTTATATTACCAATATAGCGAAAAATGTCACGTGACGTCATCTGAATGTTTACCTTGTTTTTCACGAATTAAAACATTTTTTGAAAAAAAAAATCACAAAAAACTATAAAATCATCCTTAAATTTATCAGTGGCGTACATAAACGTTTTATTCATAAAATAATATTTTGTCGACGGTTTTCGATTAAACTGCCCATACAGGAGCTTATACATACCTTGTATGTGAGACAAGGACATGAGGAGACAATGGCTACATACAACACATTATATAGGATGTAAACATGGGATAATAGCATCATGAGTCACGTGCTTAGATAGAAACACTAAAGAGGCCAATAGGTTGTCGCAAATCAGATCAAGAAGTAGTCCCGCATAAATAATTTCGTTTGCCAGAATGGTAATAGGCATTCAGTTGATATCATCTGGACCAGATGTTTGCCAATAGGAACAAAGCATTTGGAAGAATATCAATGCCCAACACTGGCATGTGTATATTATCAGTCAATGACAGGCAAATGCAAAGCTTTTGGAATCTCTTTAGCATATGGTTCTTCCCAAGCTGCCTTGTTCTGTTCGCTGACTTCTAATGGCACCTCTGCATGTTTCTTGCAATTCTCACTTTGTAGCATTGAACAAAAAGCTCATCCATTGTGAATAAATCAAATCTCAGGGACATCTATGTATTGTGTGCAGAGGAAGAAGACAAAACGAGAAAAGGAAGTGAAGTCAGAAGGAAAGTAAAGAGAATGGAAGATAAAGGAATTTGGAGTGTGGAAATTCGAGTAGAGGATGAGAGAGGGGGACATAGTCTGAGGGGCTGTCAAAGAAACCCACCATTTTTACCTGTGCCACCTAATGTGAATGTAGGTTATGTTTTCACCCCTGTCTGTCTGTCAGCAGGATACCTCAAAAGTGCTAGTTGCTCGACCGAATTCTGTTTTCGTTGCATATGTATCTAGAACGGCACGAGGTAGAGCACATACCTCCACAAGGCTCAACAGTTTACGTTTTCTATCCCACAGATAGGCCAGATTCCAGATCTGGATCTGGACCTCCAAACTCGAATCAACTTGTTCTTGTCACCTGAGCAACTAATCCACCAAGTTTTGTCATAACTCATACACAACTTTTTGAAGTATGGTGCAATATATCGTTTTTGACCCGATCTCTCAATGGTGAAGAATCGCTTTATCTTAAAAGAAGAAGATCATAACCTACTTCATGAAAATCACTTTATCATAACCTACTTCTTCTTCTGGAGAAGAAGATCTTAAAATGTTATCCTTCAAAAAAATTATAGCTGCCAAACCATGTAATTTATGACGTCATAGGTGGAGAACTTTTTGTTCCTCGTGGATAGGCGATCATACCTGTAATGTTACACCTCGATCTGTTCAGCCATTAGAGAGAAGAAGATTTTTGAAGGTGTTATGTTAAAAACAATATGGCTGCCGAATCACGTGACCGATGATGTCATCAATCTTTTTGCCAATTACAATTTAGCCCAAGATGACCCTCAAAATTTTCACACTGATCAGATAAGGCATTTGACGTATGCAATTATGATGTCATAAAGATGCCACATATGACATCATCAAAAAAACCACACTCGTTTCTCTTGGGTCGTACTTCACATGTGCCAAGTTTCAAGTTTTTTTTCCATGAAGTGGTTTCAAAGATACAAAGTTCCAAAGTTTTTCTTTTTTTTCCAAAATCGCTGCCACACTACGTGACCTATGATGTCATAGTTATCACAAAAACATTCCACTTGAGTTGTCACATCGATCGTGAAAATTTCGTGAAATTTCTATGGTGAAAAAGAAAACCATGCCGCCCCGCTTCGATATGACCCTGCTTCGATTGGACACCTGACCCACGATGTCCTCTTTATCAAACCAAATTCAGAATGGGTGGCCGATCACGTCTTTGGAGTTTCGCATTGATCGGATAAGGTTTTTTTTGTCCAACGTGCCTGCGAGACCATGTGACCGATGATGTTGAAATTTTCAACAAATATTCCCCATGCCGAGTCGATCATATTAAAAAAAACATTATTTCTCTGAAACCACTTAGCCTTTTGATGGGAGGATTTGCAGTGACGATGCACTGCTGTTACTGCAAATATATTATTTAACAATGACCTCATTAGTCACATGATATAGCAGCCATGTTGGTTTTAAGGAAATAATTAAACAATTATTCCTTTGAAACCATTTAACCTATCAATACTACACTTCGCAGTCATGATTGTATGGACTGGCAACCAGAAAACATAATGCCATTGGGTACTTCATCCATAGAAACTAAAAACATGAGCAGCTGCTTTCCAGATGTATGCTGCAGGATGATAACTAGACAGCTGGAACAACAACGCCAACGACAATGACAAAACTATAGCTTTGGTGTCATTGTTCACCATGGTGAAATGGACAGGTTTTATCTTGAAAACTCACCGAAGTCAAACACCAGAATCGGTGGTGTCATAGTTGGAGCATCCGCTCCGAATCTGGGAGGTTGGCAGTTCAAATCCTGGTCGAATCACACCAAACACTTAAAAAATGGTATGTGCTGCTTCCTTGCTTGACGTTCAGCATTTAAAAGGATAGAGCATGAACAACCCCCATAGGTTGGCATCCACATGGTGGGGAGGTGGTGAGACAGGTGGTGCCTCCAAGCTCTTCCAAGCTCAGTGGCTGTATTTGTCTCATCTAGTCGTTCTGTGTTGCGTTTTGTGTATTCACCTTTATGTCCATGTGTGTGTGAGGTGTTTATATGGCAGTTATGAGCCTTAGAATATATAAAATAAAAAGTCGGGGAAAGTTCAAAACCCGAATGCAAGAGAGAAGGCTCCCATGATGCCTGCAAGGCAGTATAGTGCAGACGGCAGGTGGACAAGGAGATAGGTGCACACAGTCGACCCCTTAGCATATTATAATGTAGATATGATCTCTTTAATTACCCTTCAAAACTGAGAACCATAGAGTGGAGAACATAAATGCACAACCAACTCAAGGTCTTGGCGAAACAATGACGAAGGATCTGAAAATCTGTTTCAACCGCAGTGGCCTTCATTGGGGACTACCATTCTTTTTTACGTTTAAAGTTAGTTGTGATGAAGATCATTCTGTTTCTGTTTCAAAATTGTTGGACAAAACCTTGAGTTGCTTGCGCTTTTGCATTCTCCGTTCTGGAGTTCTCAGTACTTTAGGCTTCTAATCAAAAGTGGAAAAAGTAGGGCAAAAGAAGTTAGTCGATTAATTAGTAGAAAATGGTAAAGTCACAGTTTCTCATCAATGACAGCTTCTCTCTACCAGGTTGAGGGACAACAATTCTGAGGCTACACATTGGTGGTGCAAACACACAACTGCCTAACTGGGGCTGCATTTTCGTTTACTTCATGTCAAGGCTTCTGTATTACTATGAAACCCTCAGAGAGTTGATCCTGGGTTAAAAGAGCCATGACAGATAATGCTTTCCAGTTGGACTCTAAATATGTGATGAAGGAATGAGTTTCCCCTGAAACCCCTCCAACCTGCCCCTGCTCTCTGTGCTTGTGCTAAGCATTCGCGAAGAATGATGTAGCTTGAAGGCAATGGTTTATGACAGCACACACGCGGCCAGACCGAGAGACATGATCCCCGGGGGCGATGACTGGGTGTATGTGCAGAGATGGGATGGTAGACTGCTTTATACACAGTATGGTTGAAAAGGAGGACTATGATGAAATCTCTGGGAGCTGTAAGTCAGGCCAACAAGGCCAAACAGCCTTGCTTCATTTCACAGCAGATGACGGGTGAAAGACGGAGCTCACACTTCAAGGACGGCCATTAATCCAGACAAAGAGGAGAGGGCTGTGGTGAGCAGAGCGTTCATCTCAACGCATCCATGTCCCGGTGTGATGCATTGCACCGATCCCAGACGTGGCTGTATTTCACATATTTTCTCCCACACATTCTTGAGAAGGTTTAACATGAATTAATTAAATCATTTGCACATCTCTCCTTATACCCAGGGCTGGATTAAGAGTTTGCGGGGACCTTGGGCATTTTTTTTGTGTTCCACAGTGTAATTTTGAACAAACATGAACACAGATCACAGATTTTGATGGAGATCATATACAATGACCTATTTGTCTATTCAAATTCAGTTATGCAGACATTGACGAAGGCTTCATCCTAAAGCCTGAGCTGCAGGGCCCATTCAAGCATGGTGCCCTAGGCCATGGCCCTTGCCTTCATGTAGCCCTGCTTATACCAGGAGTTGTCCACAGCAGAGGGACGTATAGCTTACTTATGAGTGTAAACTAAACTTACACAATGAAGAATCAATAATTCCAGCTGTCACTCAGAACTAACTGAAGCATGATTTGTTTTTACACTAAAAAAAAAACAGATAATCCATCACTCAAACCATTCTTCTGCCATTTATATCACAGGTGGAACAGTCTCTCCTGATGCTAATAATACCATTCCATCTGGTGAAGAAATTGAGGTCAAATTAGTATTATCGCCAAGGTTTTGCTCTCAGAAATGTATGTTAACCATTATGGTTATCCTTGTGAGTTCAGGGGGTCAGTATGTGTGTGATTTTGAAAGGTAAATCCTTATGCATAACAGAACTTGGTTATTCTTCCCATTGTATTTTACAGAAATATCTCTTGGATTAATTTATCAATCCTTTACAGGAAGTATTTCGCTAGCTAGCTTCCCCATTGTAGTGATGAACGAATACGAAGTGGGATTTATATTAGTTCATCACCACATCTAAGCCTGGTGTTGGCTTAGTGGTTAGGGTGGTGGCTTGGGATCCTAGGGCTCTGAGTTCAAGCCCTGTTGGCCGCTGAATTAAAATACACCAGGAGGTTGACTCAGCCTGTCATCCTTCCGAGGTCGGCAAAATGAGCACCAGTGTACTGGTGAGGGGGACACTGCATCAGCGGCATAGCCGCGTCTCAACCAATGATGCAACCAGCAGCCACAGGCTGCACTCGATAGAGAGAGATCACCACATCATCGCTACAGTTTCTCGAGAGAAACGAAGACCGATATAATAATCATTAAATCATCAGCGATGACATTATACAGGGAGCATAGACCCAGTTTAAGGGTACGATCGAACCATTAAAAGGACATTAATGAGTCCCAAGTTTTGATTTTCTTCATGATCCCAATTATTCTCAGATCAGAAGATAGGCGACATCTGTAGGTGTCAATGGGTGAGGTACGGGAATGGGGATGGGGTGAGAGGGTGGAACAGAGTGCATCGCAGGTCTGCAAGAGCTCCGCATGGTTGTTGTTGGGGTCGATTTTTGAAATATGCACCCATTGGTCGGACAGCTGCCGGACCCCACTCACATTTGTTAGTTGACTGAACCCACCATGGCACTCAGAAAATATAATATGGCCGCCATCTTAGTTTTCTTGTGGGCCGAAGACATCAAAAATGGAGGTCACTGCCCGGGTTTGTTGCATCAGATTTCCATTGGATTTGCTTCGGTCGAGTGTTATTCACGATGAGGGACCCCAAAAAATCTAATCATATGTCGAATAAAAATTATTAGTAGGGTTTAATCAAGCCCTTCAGCACACACGGCACGCACCCCCCTAAAGCCATTCGTGTGGTAATTTTATGAAACATTATTTGATTTCATTTGGCTTTGTTACTCACGATGCAGTCCGCATGCCCCTTTTGTTACTTCTTGCACGAATGAGTAAAATGTGCTTCACTCATGATGAAAACTGTACCACCACTTGGCGAAAGTCATCTGCTCAATTTACGTGCTCTTTTTTGAAAGTTTTCCCCATCAACGTTTGTGTAAAATTTATTTGTTCCACGAAAAATAAATGTACAGTAAACTAAAAGTGTGAGCGAGAGGTCACCACATCCACCCATAAGTTGTGTACGCATGGGAGCCATTCAGAAATTACATCACACTCAGGATGGGGTAGGGTGTATGTTCAAACGTCATAGAGTGTTAGGAGGGATTCGGGATGGGTCGGGGTTGTTTCCAGTGGTGTTACGTAACGCTATTAACAAAAGACTATTTTGTTTACCTTTGTAATGGAGTCACAGTTTTTGCATTCATACCTTTCAAAATAAAAACGACGTAAAATAAATTGGTCAAAATTGTAGCATGTGGTATTGTACTGTACTGTATTGCATTTGTGTCGCAGGTTGTGACCACAGTACAGTCATTCTTGCTTGACGAAGTGGGACAACATTGATTCCCCCCACACACTTTTTGCTCGAATCTATGATAATAAATGTCTGTGTGTCAGTTAATCAGCCAGTCAGTCAGTGTATGTGTGTGTGTGTGTGTGTGTGTGTGTGTGTGTGTGTGTGTGTGTGTGTGTGTGTGTGTGTGTGTGTGTGTGTGTGTGTGTGTCTCCTCCACAACTCCAAAACCATGAAACCTCATAGCCCCAAACTTTGCATACTAAGGGAACTCGAAGGTGGTGTATGATTGAACACTGGGTATTTGGGTATTTTTTTTTGTATACATTGTCGAGGCTCGTATGAGAGAGAAAATTTAAACACCCGTTTTGAAGACAATTAATGGCTTACCTTCATGAAAGGCTTATCCTTTGTCAGCACTTCTCCTTGCAGGGGTGTTAGCCGCCATTTTGATTTGGTCTACTAAAAATGCTTGGCCTTGGAAGCACGACTTACTCTCACAGACTAACTAAAGTATGTAATTGAAATATGATCTCGGAGTTGAGGATCGGAGCTGGTGGACTAAATAAGTGTCAAAATCAGGATCTGTTGGAGTAAATAAGTGTCAAAATCAGGATCCGGTGGAGTAAATGAGTGTCGAAATTAGGATCTGGTGGACTAAATAAGTGTCAAAATTAGGATCTGGTGGACAAAATAAGTGTCAAAATCAGGATCTGGTGGACTAAATAAGTGTCAAAATCAGGATCTGTTGGAGTAAATAAGTGTCAAAATCAGGATCTGGTGGAGTAAATAAGTGTCAAAATCAGGATCTGGTGGAGTAAATAAGTGTCAAAATCAGGATGTGGTGGACTAAATAAGTGTCAAAATCAGGATCTGGTGGACTAAATAAGTGTCAAAATCAGGATCTGTTGGAGTAAATAAGTGTTGAAATTAGGATCTGGTGGCTTAAATAAGTGTCTAATTCAGGAGCTGGTGGACGAAATAAGTGTCAAAATCAGCATCTGGTGGACGAAATAAGTGTCAAAATCAGGATCTGGTGGAGTAAATAAGTGTCAAAATCAGCATCTGGTGGACTAAATAAGTGTCAAAATCAGCATCTGGTGGACTAAATAAGTGTCAAAATCAGGATCTGGTGGACGAAATAAGTGTCAAAATCAGCATCTGGTGGACTAAATAAGTGTCTAAATCAGGATCTGGTGGACTAAATAAGTGTCTAAATCAGGATCTGGTGGACGAAATAAGTGTCAAAATCAGGATCTGGTGGAGTAAATAAGTGTCAAAATCAGGATGTGGTGGACTAAATAAGTGTCTAAATCAGGATCTGGTGGACGAAATAAGTGTCGAAATTAGGATTTGGTGGACTAAATAAATGTTGAAATCAGGATCTGGTGGACTAAATAAATGTTGAAATCAGGATCTGGTGAACTAAATAAGTGTCGAAATTAGGATCTGGTGGACTAAATAAGTGTTGAAATCAGGATCTGGTGGACTAAATAAGTGTCAAAATCAGGAGCTGGTGGACGAAATAAGTGTCAAAATCAGGATCTGGTGGACTAAATAAGTGTCAAAATCAAGATCTGGTGGACGAAATAAGTGTCAAAATCAGGATGGGGTGGACTAAATAAGTGTTGAAATCAGGATATGGTGCACTAAATAAGTGTCTAAATCAGGAGCTGGTGGAATAAATAAGTGTCAAAATCAGGATCTGGTGGAGTAAATAAGTGTCGAAATTAGGATCTGGTGGACTAAATAAGTGTCAAAATCAGGATCTGTTGGAGTAAATAAGTGTCAAAATCAGGATCTGGTGGACTAAATAAGTGTCGAAATTAGGATCTGGTGGAGTAAATAAGTGTCGAAATTAGGATCTGGTGGCTTAAATAAGTGTCTAATTCAGGATCGGGTGGACGAAATAAGTGTCAAAATCAGCATCTGGGGGACTAAATAAGTGTCTAAATCAGGATCTGGTGGACTAAATAAGTGTCTTAATCAGGATCTGGTGGACTAAATAAGTGTCAAAATCAGGATGTGGTGGAGTAAATAAGTGTCAAAATCAGGATGTGGTGGAGTAAATAAGTGTCAAAATTAGTATTTGGTGGACTAAATAAATGTTGAAATCAGGATCTGGTGGACTAAATAAGTGTCGAAATTAGAATCTGGTGGACTAAATAATTGTCGAAATTAGGATCTGGTGGACTAAATAATTGTCGAAATCAGGATCTGGTGGACTAAATAAGTGTCAAAATCAGGATGTGGTGGACTAAATAAGTGTCGAAATCAGGAGCTGGTGGACTAAATAAGTGTCAAAATCAGGATGTGGTGGACTAAATAAGTGTCGAAATCAGGAGCTGGTGGACTAAATAAGTGTCGAAATCAGGAGCTGGTGGACTAAATAAGTGTCAAAATCAGGATGTGGTGGACTAAATAAGTGTCGAAATTAGGATCTGGTGGAGTAAATAAGTGTCGAAATTAGGATCTGGTGGACTAAATAAATGTTGAAATCAGGATCTGGTGGACTAAATAAGTATCGAAATCAGGATCTGGTGGACTAAATAAGTGTCGAAATTAGGACCTGGTGGAATAAATAAGTGTCGAAATTAGGAGCTGGTGGACTAAATAAATGTTGAAATCAGGATCTGGTGGACTAAATAAGTGTCAAAATCAGGAGCTGGTGGACTAAATAAGTGTCAAAATCAGGATCTGGTGGACTAAATAAGTGTCAAAATCAGGATCTGGTGGACGAAATAAGTGTTGAAATCATGATCTGGTGAACTAAATAAGTGTCGAAATCAGGATCTGTAGGACTAAATAAGTGTCGAAATCAGGATCTGGTGGACGAAATAAGTGTCAAAATCAGGATCTGATGGACTAAATAAGTGTCGAAATCAGGATCTGGTGGACTAAATAAGTGTCGAAATCAGGATCTGGTGGACTAAATAAGTGTTGAAATTAGGATCTGGTGGACTAAATAAGTGTCGAAATCAGGATCTGGTGGACTAAATAAGTGTTGAAATCAGGATCTGGTGGACTAAATCAGTGTCGAAATCAGGATCTGGTGGACTAAATAAGTGTCGAAATGAGGATCTGGTGGACGAAATAAGTGTCGAAATCAGGAGTTGGTGGACTAAATAAGTGTCGAAATCAGGATCTGGTGGACTAAATAAGTGTTGAAATTAGGATCTGGTGGACTAAATAAGTGTGGAAATCAGGAGTTGGTGGACTAAATAAGTGTCGAAATCAGGATCTGGTGGACTAAATAAGTGTTGAAATCAGGATCTGGTGGACTAAATCAGTGTCGAAATCAGGATCTGGTGGACTAAATAAGTGTCAAAATCAGGATCTGGTGGACTAAATAAGTGTCGAAATCAGGATCTGGTGGACTAAATGTGTCGAAATTAGGATCTGGTGGCTTAAATAAGTGTTTAAATCAGGATGTGGTGGACTAAATAAGTGTCGAAATCAGGATCTGGTGGACTAAATGTGTCAATTAGGATCTGGTGGCTTAAATAAGTGTTTAAATCAGGAGCTGGTGGAATAAATAAGTGTCACAATCAGGAGCTGGTGGACGAAATGTGTCGAAATTAGGAGCTGATGAACTAAATAAGTGTCAAAATCAGGAGCTGGTGGACTAAATAAGTGTCAAAATCAGGAGCTGGTGGACTAAATAAGTGTCAAAATCAGGAGCTGGTGGACTAAATAAATGTCGAAATCAGGAGCTGGTGGACTAAATAAGTATCAAAATTAGGATCTGGTGGCTTAAATAAGTGTCGAAATTAGGATCTGGTGGACGAAATAAGTGTCAAAATCAGGATCTGGTGGCTCAAATAAGTATCAAAATCAGGATCTGGTGGCTTAAATAAGTATCAAAATCAGGATCTGGTGGCTTAAATAAGTGTCTAAATCAGGATCTGGTGGACTAAATGAGTGTCGAAATCAGGAGCTGAGGACTAAATAAGTGTCAAAATCAGAGGCCTAAATAAGTGTTGAAATGATAATCTGGTGGACTAAATGAGTGTCGAAATCAGGAGCTGAGGACTAAATAAGTGTCAAAATCAGAGGCCTAAATAAGTGCCGAAATCAGGATCTGGTGGACTAAATAAGTTTCAAAATCTGGAGTGAAATCTGAAGATGTTAATAAATTTCCAATTCTTCTAACAAAGTGTAGAAGTGTATTTATTTAAGGAAGGCTATGCTTCCATCTCCTCCACATTTACACAAGAACATGTGAGATTGCCAAATATTTAACTTAACTTTTTCTACTGTTGTGACAATTATATCAAGTGAAGAAATGATTAACAAATATTCCCGAAGTATCACTTCATTGAGTGCTATTGAAAATAAATTTAAAGCTGGCGAAAGCTCCAGTGACATGAGCAGTGGACCTGGTGACCACAGCTTGGTTCTCTGTGGGAAAATCCCCAAAGTTTGGAAGGCAAAATAAATTAGAGGATTAGAATGAGTAGTTAACTATGAGTTCAAGAGAGAATTGAAAAATGTTTTCAGTGGCTCCAAAGCAATGCATCTCCATTCCATGGCAGGATGGCCATCACCCAAACTCACTCTAAGCTGTCTAGCCAGGGTTTGAATCTCAACCCAGCGATAAACTGTCATCCCAGTGTTGCACAGGCAGGATGATTCATCAATGTGTTTGCTGTCCCTTGGATGGACGTTAAACAGGGTCGCATCTGCCAGAATTAGTTTGTGGACATTAAAGATCCCTTCACAGTGTCCTTCATGAAGAGTTGGGGAGATATCCCCAGCATCCTGGCCAAATTTCAAGTTACTGCTCTAACCTACAGGGGCACTGTATCAGCAGCACTGCCACACCTTCAGTTAATGATACTATTCACAGCCTTGTGCTGCACAGGAAATTACAGAAGATGTTCAGACCCCGATGTATAGTATTTTATTGTAATAATATTTTAATTAATTTACTCTGAAAATTTTCTACTCAATTGCAAAAGCTTAAAACAAATGATTTTGATCCGTATACCTATATCGTCGTTTAGAGAGTGCGTTCCAATTGTCTGACAACAAAACAGATTTTGAATATCATTTATACATGGTCAACTATATGTGGGCTACTTTAGAGTTGGAACACCAAACAATTTACATGTCCTGGTCCTTTTTTTTCATTGGATCCACTGCCTCAGCTCGTTTGAGAGCAAAAAGACAGAAACAGACAACAAGGGGATCCTGAAATAAGTTGTTATATCTCAAATCAATACTGTGCTGGTGAGCAGTATTTAATAAAAGACACCAGTATAGGCTTGTGCACATGCTGGATTTCATGAGTTGGAGTAAGCATGTACTGCATGATGCGCATGCACTGAAAATGTATCACTTGTGCGTGAGTTCTGATACGGATAGACATCTATACTGTAGTGTTGTGTTGCTTCAAGTTCTCTTCTAAAGGAGCCTGCTTTCTGCTCATAGCAGAACTTTCATGGAAAAAAGTTTATTTAGTGGTTTATCATTGGAGATGAATGTGTAGTTCGAGTGCCAAGGGTCCTCAAAAGGCGGACCTCGGTCCACAGGCATTATCAGTCGAGCAAGATAATCCAGCTAATCTGAATCCCCCATTAAAAGACATTTGTTGTTTATCCATTCAGACCAACTTGATAAATGATAAACGATGGAAGGGATTAATGCAGGAGGTGATTAACGTTTGCAGGAGGTGCTTACACCTTCCTGGAGAGATACTGGTGGCAGCAGAAACAGTAGATAAGTTTAAACCTGGAAGTATTGGATATAGAGGGGTGTTGTTGGATGTTGGCAACAGGGATGTTGGCAGGACTTTAGATTGCTTGAGTATGGAAGGGTGATTGTGTGTATCTGTGGGGATCTCGTCAAGGGGTGGTGTGTAGTTGATGTGTTTCTCACCCAAGAACCGCCTTCATCCCCGTCCCCCACCCGGAAGGAAAAAAACTACAAAAAAAAAACATTTAGCATTTTTCTTTTTTATGTGGATAGGTCTGGTGTTGGCAGGCACGATGGGCTTAACAGCCTCCAGCTGCGTCTAGATTCCTTGCATATTCTTGTGTATTTAGATCTATTTAACAAGGAAATGTGATGCAGGAGGAGGCCATTTAGCCCATCATGCCTGTGCTTTCCCAACAACAGGGGCGCTTCGTTACCAAGCAGCTTGGTATCGCTCGCCACGTCTCCATGGAAACATTGCCATCATGGTACTCAAACAAATGCTCTCCAGGAGGTCGTTTTTACTTTTACTCGATCCTCTTATGACATCTCCCCCAAACAAATTTGTTGTGTTAACAGCGGCTCCAGAGCATAAATATACTTTGGCACCAAGAATAAGCTCAAAATTAAAATTTCTCTTTTTATTAGTTAAATTATTTCAAACAAATGTGGCAAAGATGATCAGATGAAATGCCCAGAATGCACCACAGCAAAGAGCGTCTAGAATCAACAATTTTCAGAGGCTAAACTTGCCCAGTCATCACTACTGGCTTCGCGATTTGCACTTGCAATGGTCTCTCCCCCCCCCCCCCACTTTCAAATAGCAATCAACGCCCATGGTGACGTCATTAGTCATGTCATCATGGGATGAGAGCAGTCATTACAGCAGTATTTTATAATGTTAACCTGTTTTTTGTGCCACCATTCACATGTGAAAGGTCACACCTCGTACAGTCGTCACATAATCAAAGATGTCAGATATACAAAGATGTACTTCAAGCAGTAAAACCTGGAGTTGGCTTAACGGTTATGGTGGCTGGTTTAAGATCTTTGGGTCTTGAGTTCGAGCCCCTGTTTGCTGTTGAAATAACACCAGGTGGGGTTTACTCAGCTTATCATCTTTCCGATGTCTGTGAAATGAGTTACAGTGTACTCGTAGAGGGGCACAACATCAGCGGTAAAGTCGCGTCCTAACAAAATGAGGGCAACCCAGCAGCCAAGCTGCCATACGCAGGAAGAAGAAGAAGCACATGAGGAAGCATAGAACCAGATCTTATCGCTCAGTGGCATAACAATTTCTCTTCCATCATGGTGTGGCCTACAGATATGAACATGGCATCTGAAGTGCACACACTGCCCCCTTGGCTGATATAATCTTTGGTCATGTGATTGGTGACAGCTGAATGATAACAGGCAGAACACAGTGGTGGAGCGAGGGACTCTTTAACAAAGGGAGGGCTGGGAGTGCCTAACATTGTTCATGGATATAACCATCCTTAAGGCGTTGTCACACCTTGACGATTGAGCCAGCATATGCTGACTTATGAAAAATTTGTCTAAAACGCTGGCATACGTCGAATACGTTATGGGTAAGTTTTGTATACGTTAAGAGCACGCTGAGAAACACTGCCATACGTCGTAGTACGCTGGCTTTCATCGTTGTACTTTGCGGTTGTCCTCAAATTTTAGCATGCTTGAAATTTTACGACGTATGCCAGCGTATGACTCACACGTTCCGCTACGCTGTCCATAAGTTGTAGGCATGTTATGTGATCATTGACACACATCGACACACGTCACTTGTAAGTTACTCATAAGTCGAAACACATCGAGGTAATGTTTAGCGTACCCAAAACTTATTTATAACCTATGAGTAACGTGTTGTAGGCACGTTACACGATCGTTGCACACACGTCGAGGCACGTTATGCGATCGTTGACACACGTCAAGGCACGTTACTTGTAAGTTACTCATAAGTCGAAACACGTCGAGGTAATGCTTAACGTACCCAAAACTTATTTCTAACCTATGAGTAACGTGCTTTGAACCTATGTGTAACGTTCCTCCAACGCATATTGACGTATGTAGACGTATTTGATTGACGTCTTCCGGACGACCACAGAACTTACTGAACGCGTTTTTATTTACAGCTACCGTATAATGGCGTATTGGCAGCGTAAAAAAAAACCAATAACTTCCGATATTTCATCACGTGCCGTTACGTCACGTCCGATTGCCTCTTCAGTTTGCTCATGTCTTATTCTTAGTTCCTCCTCTGTGAATATTTTCTGTTTAAGGATATTGTCACGTCGACGTTGAAACTTAAAAGCAAATGTCTGAATATATTTTAAAATTCGTGATCAACTATAAAAAAAATTAAAAAATAAAACAACAACAACAACTTCAGATATTTTGCCACGTGCCTTCACGGAGCCAAGGAGAAAAAAAGATGTGCCTTGACGGAGAAAATAAGTTTAGGGTATGCTAAATATTACCTCGACGTGTTTCGACTTATGAGTAACTTACAAGTAACACGTGTCAACGTGTGTCAACGATCGCATATCGTGCCTACAACTTATTCCCAGCGTAGCGGAACGTGTGAGTCATACGGCAAGTACGTCGTAAAATTTTCAGCTTGCTTGAAATTTCACGACGTACGAGACGTACCACGAAATATGACAGCATACTTCATCGTTTTTCAGCGTGCTCTTAACGTATACACAACTTACCCATAACGTATTCGACGTGTGCCAGCTTGGTTCGGAAAATTTTTCATAGGTCGGCATACGCTGGTTAAATCGTCAAGGTGTGACTGCATGGTTGACACTTTCAATTTTCAGGCGGTTATGATTTAAATCGGCGTGCGGCAGGTTTTTAACATGCTACGCCACGAGTTCGTCGGCGATACGTGCAGCGCGCTATGCCTAAGTTAAACTATCGTTGGGCATAGGTTGTGAACGCCGACAACAGGCTAAGCATTCGTTGGTATAAGTTATATATTAGACAACGAAACGTTCTGTGCCCATTACTAATATGTTATGCATATGACCAACACGTTATGAATACGACCAAAACTTTAAAAAACATCAAAATTTCAGTATACGCCAACGTTTTACATACATTTTTATACGTTGCCATTGCTGGCTAAATCGTCAAGGTGTGACAGCGCCTTTACCAATGGTTAAGGACGATAATTAAAAAAAAAAAAAAGGGAAAAGACTAAATCTGAAGTTGTGCTCTAATTGGCCTACATTTGAGAACCTAATACTGAGCTTGAAAGTCTGCACAACTAAAAACATAAAAACATTCACTTAGTAGTGTGAGACATGATGTCTGCTTAGAGACAAACCATGATGTTAAAATGCCATTAGCAAAGGAACAGAGAGAGAGGATGGATATGGAACCGAGAGCAGAAAGAAAGCCTGAGTTGAAGAGGTCAACTGGGTGGCTTTCATAGAAATGTATGGATAAAAAGTACCTGGAGAGAACAATTAGGAGCCATTAGTGCTACTAAATGTTGCTGAGGTTATCTCACAGCAACACGACCCAGTAACCTTCATTTCCATTTGAGTATTGGAGAGTGTGTACCAACACGATCATGAGTCATCTTCCTGATGACAAGGAGTCCCAATATTGCAATCTGCAGCGCCACCCACCGAGCGAAACATATAATGTACTTTAGGAACAAGAATATCTGAATGAGGATGCCAGTGCTTTGTCATCCCTAAAACGACGACCGTGGTACTCGAGCAAGGGCTGTGTGGTCGGTGAATTGATTTTCCTCAAATGACTTGTCAATGTGTGCCAGCTCTCAATGATTCAAACCAGCACATTATGTCTTACGTCATTACGTCCCGTCCTGATCCTGATTCCCTCCGATTGAACCGTGGAAGGGACGTCACGATTTTGTTGTGGCTGCAAGGAGGCTATTTCGGTAAGTTTAGTTATGAGCCTGTCCCCGGCACAGCGGGAGACGGGGTTTTTGCAATCGTGTGTGTGTGTGTGTGTGTGTGTGTGTGTGTGTGTGTGTGTGTGTGTGTGTGTGTGTGTGTGTGTGTGTGTGTGTGTGTGTGTGTGTGTGTGTGTGTGTGTGTCTGCCCGGGTCATAACTTTTTTTTTTTACCATTTGAGCTTTTGTCATCAAATTTTCAACAAAGTTTGATGATGAAAATATGGTGAAGACAAATTAATAATTTTGTTATTTTCATTTTTATGACTTATTATTGCTATTATTATTATTATTATTATTGTTATTTTTCGACCATTTTTGACCTTTTTTGCTTAATATATATATATATATATATATATATATATATATATATATATATATATATATATATATATATATATATATATATATATATTTTTTTTTAATTTCAGCAACAACTTATCCGAGTGACACAATTTTCAGGGTCGGAGTGACTCCCCATGGAGAACATTTTAATGATAATTTTAACATCATAGGTCATGTGCTATGGCAGCCATTTTGGATGAAATGCAAAAAATTTAAACATTATATCTCTGAAACCCCTAATCGGAAAAATTTGAAACTTTGCACATCTCATTCTATTCCCCATGGGGAATAAAGGATTGTAATGATGACATCATCGGTGAAGTGATTGACCAGCCATAAATGTTTTAATCAAAATCTTTGTGTACCATTGAGATTCAGTGAGTATGTCCAGGCCGTAACATTTTTACCAATTGAGCTTTCTTCATCAAATCTTCAACAAACCTTTATTATGAGACTGTGGAGAACAAAAATTAAGAAATTGTATAATTTTTTTAAACTGTCATTTTCGTAAAATTTATTTGAGTACAAAGTGGATGCGAATGGGCTTTATATTTTGAGATGCTGTCTAGTTTTCATTGCAATTCCCTTATTTCAATTTATGCATAATAATTTGCTATTTCAGAACATAACTAACCCAAACTTTTGGAAAGTTTAGTTATTACCTCCACCACTGAAGGTGGAAGGACGTTACGTCTTCACCCCTGTCTGTCTGTCTGTTTGTTACTTGTGAAAATCGAAGATTTTTCTCGTGTATTGGTTGGTTTGTGCGTTATTCTGTCTGTCTGTCTGTTTGTTTGTATGTCAATCGCCTACAGGTCACAAATTGAAACCGATCTTCACGAAACTTCACCACATGGTAGAGTTCATCATAAGCAAGAAGCATATTGCATTTGAGGTCAGAAGGTCAACTCAAGCCAAAGGTCAACAACTTTGTCAACTTTCTAAAATCCTCAATTTTCATCTGATTGACCAGAAATTTGAACAGGATTTATATTTCAGGTCACTGAATTCAACAACCAATTCTTTTTTTAGGTCAACATATGCCAAAAGGTCAACATAGGCCTCCTCCTCCTTCATATGCAGCACAAGGCTGCACGTAGCATCATTGGCTGAGGGCACGACTGTGCTGCTGATTCAATGCCCCTATTAACAGTACATTAACAGTATTAACAGTACTCATTTCTCTGACCTTGGAAGGATGACAGGCTGAGTTAACCCCACCTGGTGTCCATTCAATGTTTTGTTTAAATAACGTTTTTCACTTTACTCATCGATTGGTCGTGGCATTGACCAATTGGGTGTGCCTGTTTTTCTCTTCACTCGTTGATTGGTCATGACACTGATCAATTGGAAGTGCCCATTTTTATCTCACCTGGACTTTAGTCCGGTAAGCTTATGCGATCAAGCAGTGTCGCAGGTAAGTCAGTGAGTCAATCAGTCAGTGAGTGAGTGTGTAATCACTTCAGTCATTATCGCTTCAACCAAACACATGAATTTGATGAAACTTGGCCACAAGCTTCATATCTGATGCCGAACAAATATGTATTGACTGCACCAAAATCTGCGCTCATTAACAAATTGAAATCGGGCCTAAAACACTAAAAAAAAATCCTACCCTAACCTACAGGGGGCATTGCATCAGCAGTCCAGCCAAAAACATGACCTGTAAACATGTATCGCTGTAATCAGCATCGAGAGGGCTTCCTTTCAACCAATCATGTGACCCGATTCTGCACATGAACAAAATTCCGATATTTTATGAAGTCATTGACTGTTGCTTCTGAACCAGGTGAGCTTCAAGACCCGTGGTCCTACTTTTTCCCTTTACTCATCAATTAGACGCAACACTGACCAGTTATAGTTAGAAAAATACAAGCCGCTAGTTGTATAAATACAACACAGGAAGTGTTTGTTTTTTAATGTGGTAAATTCCCCAAATACTAGAATAAACATTTCATTGAAAAGCACGAAGATTAAGGAGAAAATATTCAGGGAAAAATGCCACAAAAGAAAATTAAACCATAATTCACCTTACTGTGGTGTCAGCTTTAAAAAAATATTCTTTATGTTTTGGCCCAAGTTTTGCACAAACCTGCTGCTCAGGCCTGATGCTTGACTGAAGGTGATTTGGGCAGGAATTTGTGCTTTGTTCAGGGTGCCAGCGATAACTTGCCTACTCTTGGCAACAAGACCCACTGCTACATGGCCCCCATCAGCCATTGGACCGGTTTCATCGCTTATTGTGGGTCATCTGCTACAGCGCACTATCGATGCTCCCAAACATGTACCCACATGCAATGCTGATAGTAGTCATCATATAAATATCATAACCCAATCATGTCCCTCATCCATAATTGGAATGTTGAGATTTTCATGTATGTGGTATTTGTGAATGCCTGCAGCTGCAGAGGAACCCAGGTAGGGTTCGATACAGCAAGGGGCTTACCTTGTGTAGCTTTTCTTGGTTGCTTTATGCAGCTTTCTTTGGCTAGAAGAGCAGAGGGGAAGGGGTTAATTATCAAAATTCCAGCCATCTGGGGATAATTGATTTGGTGAGAGCTGATTGGTTGTTCCCTCCAATTATATGTGAGAGACGTGATTGGGCCTTGATATTTGAAAATACTTTTTGTGGAGATGGAGACCAGTGAAAAGCAACAGGGGGTTAGAAAGGGGAAGGTGACATTGGGTGGGATATTCACGTTGAGGCAGCTGGTGGAGAAGAGGTTGGGGGTGCAGGGTGAAATAGCATGGGGATTTCTTAACCTGGGGAAGGTCTATTAAACTGTCCTGAGAGAGATGGTGATGGCAACACTGAGATGGATGGGAGTGCCGGAAGTAAAAGTTACGTTGGTGGAAGGGATGTACAACGGAACAAAGGGAATGGTGTTGCTTGGTCCGAGGATGTCTGAGGAGTTGAGTGTGACCATTGGTTTGAGGAATTGAAGCTTTCGCAGCCCCCCTCATGTTTTATATATACAGAATCAAGGTTCATGGAAGAGCTAGTACACTGAAGAGATCAGGATGTAAGAGGCTGAAAGGAACGAGAGAGAGAGAGAGAGAGAGTGTGAGAGAGAGAGAGAGAGAGAGAGAGAGAGAGAGAGAGAGAGAGAGAGAGAGAGAGAGAGAGAGAGAGTGAGAGAGTGAGAGAGTGAGAGAGTGAGAGAGTGAGAGAGTGAGAGAGTGAGAGAGTGAGAGAGTGAGAGAGTGAGAGAGTGAGAGAGTGAGAGAGTGAGAGAGTGAGAGAGTGAGAGAGTGAGAGAGTGAGAGAGAGAGAGAGAGAGAGAGAGAGAGAGAGAGAGAGAGAGAGAGAGAGAGAGAGTGAGAGTGAGAGAGAGTCAGAGAGAGTGAGTGAGAGAGAGAGAGAGTGAGAGAGAGAGAGAGAGAGAAACAGAAACACCACTGGAGTTGAAGGACAAAATAGAGGGAGACTTGGACAAAAACTGTGTGTGGGGATGAATGAGGGGCAGGGAAGGATGCATCGGGTAGACAAGATGGATACAGAAAGAAACTCCTATGAGAGAAAAGTGACGGGGAATATAATAGTGTTGAAAAGGCAGAAAGGATAACTTTTTTTTGGAAAAAAATAACAAGAGAAACAGGACGACAAAACACCATCAAAACCGAGACGATTCTGCTCCAGCTCTTCGGAGAGGCCAAGGCTGCACACAAAAAAACAAGAATTCAACAAATATCGACAAGAAGATACGATTTATCAAGGAAAATTGTTGATGAGAATGCAAACAGCACATCGAGACGAAAATATAACAGAAAAAAACATGACAGATCCGGTTTGGAAAAATTAACTTTGATTCAGGTGTAAGGAGCACCTGTGGAAGCAAACTACACATGGAGCATCACCGAACCAAATCAAGCAATAAGGTAAATATGAAAGATATTCTGGGGAGGATGTTGTATGCAGACAATCTGGCTGTTGTGGAAGAGAGTAGGTGTGATCAGTTGGCTGTTGTGGTGGAGAGTTAGTCAGTTATCCCTGTGACCCAGGGTTTTGTACAGATGGCAGATCTTAGCAAACTATCATAAGACCTCAGGCACACCACAAGAGAAAGACCAGAGAGATATTGACAGGACACGGAACACCAATTGCGGTGCGTACGGGTGCAGCAACTCCGAAATAGAGCCTGGAACAACCAGAGGCAGGAAGAGACCGTGGTTCTGCAGCTCAACAGGAGGGCTGGCTTGAGCTGTGACAGCAGCTTTCGGGCGAACGAGGAATGGATGGGGATGGTGAGAGGTATAGGCTCTGCCTCCATGGGAGCTATTTTATGGCACGTCCTCTCCAGCCGAACCCCGGATCAGACCAGCTTATTTTCACTGTTCGGCAGCCCTTTTATAAAGTTGGACGATGCCCAGCCTGTAAAGTCAGCAAGGCTGTGGAGTTCTTTTTATAGTCACTTTTTGGTTCTTGTTGTGGTAGTTCTTATTATTATTTTGTTATAGTCACCAATTAGGGACTGTACAGGCTGAAAGGAATGATAATATGATTGTAATCTCGCAGTGAAAAAACGATGTATGATGAGAGGGTCCTGAATTGATGAAAAATGTTTCATTCATTTTTGTCCATTGAAAGGACCTTTAATAGCTTTTCGACCCTCAAAGGGTCTAAAGGGGTCAAAAGGGTCTTATAGATCTAAAGGGTGTAAGGGTTTAAAGGGGGTCTAAAGTGTCCACAGGTGTAAGTGGTCTATAGGGGTTGAAAGGGTCATAAAGTGTCTAAAGGTCTCTGGGGTATAAGGAAGGGGTCTAAAGGTCTAAATGTTGTGTTCCAAAAGTAGTTCGGGTCCAGAAGCCCAGGCAAAAAAAAAATTTACAGTTGGAACTATAGTATATGAGAGTCGAACTCTCATATACTATAGTTGGTAAGAGGTCCTACTACAGTAGTCTGCAGAGAATTACTACAGGAAAGGAATGGCTGGGGGCCTAAAGGGTCGAAGAATGTAAATGTCTAAAGACATCCAAAGGGTCTTAAAAGGTCTAAAAATGGTCTTAAAAGGTCAAGGAGGATTTGTCGGTCTCAAGGTCAAAAGGGTAAAGGGGTCTAAGAAGTCCCACGGGTCTGTAGGATCACGGGTCTAAATGCGTATGCTGTACTAATAGCGTAAACCATTTTGTGGTGATTGTCCACTCTGCAGTTCTGATTTTGCGACAAATTTATGGTTCTACAGAAGCTGTTTTCATTTTAAATGTCCTGCCTACAACAAGGTGGCTATATTGGTGAAAGGTTTTTTTCTGCTTGTAAAGGTACATGACAGGTGTGTGTGGGGATGAATGAGGTTGGGTTTTGTTTCATAACACACCTCATGTGAAACTTGAGGTTGCAGGTGCAGACGTCTCCTCTTTTTATTCTTCTTCTTTTTATTCCCACTTTCTTGTGGGGTTGGCTGGGGGAAGTTTTTGGCCCAAGTCTATCACGAACTGGCTGGCCAAGCCTGAAGCTCGACTAATTAATTAGGGCAGGAATTTGCAATTTGTTCATGGTGCCGGATAGAGCTCGCCGACTCTTCACGATGGACACCGCGGGATGTTTAACATCCACCGGCTAACGTCGCTGACGGGATGTCCAGTTTAACGTCCATCCGATGGACAGCACACACTGATGAATCACCCTATCTGTGAAACACCTGGATGACAGCTTATAGCTGTGTCGGGATTCAAACGCAGGCGAGATAGCTCAGCGGTGAGTATGTGTGCATAACAGGCCAAAACAATCTGAAAAAAGTTCTACTTTTACCTTCAAATCTGTATGTGTATTTAATGAAATTGTATGCAGTAACAAGTGAATGCAAATGGGACACCCGGCTTTGCCCTAATGCACATCTCCACGCCAAAGACGTCTGATACTCTCTGTCTGACGTCACATCAAACAATGTGACATAATACACTGAATTAAATTTCACATTCATCCGCCATGTCTGGTAAGAGCCACTGGGTGGCGGTGTCTTCACGTACTTAAGTTAAAAACAAATCTCTTACCTGCACAGAATAACACCTGCACCAACCGACACGAAGGATAATGTCGCTTTGCCAACCTGCCAGTGTGACATCCTCATCCTGACACTCCAAAATATAAGAACGTCACATCCAGAGATGAGAACAGGGTAAAAATACGAATGGCTCGGAGAAGTATTTACATATCCATCTTTCCAAGAGCGAGTAGTCAGGATTTCATTTTCATATCTCATCCTTTAAAACGTTCCATACAAAAGGAACAATGTAATGCCTAACTGATTATGTCATCAGATATATCCACCATATGTATGAAGATTATCAAATACAATTTTCAAGTTGAGATACTTCATTTGGGTTCATAGAATCTTTAATCGATATACATATTTATTTTGAAGTGTTTGTTTGTGTGTTTCTTTGCGAGTTTGTACATTATTCTTTTGCGGCCGAACACCTAGAGGCCCCAAATTTTGGGTGTCGATACTTCAGAATCTGGGCAAGGTTTTAAGCGAACACACTTTGGCCTTGACACTCGTTTTGAGGTCACCAAAGGCTGCTATCAAGCATATATTTCCAGGCAAACATAGCATTCCTTTCCTGTAGTAATTCTCTGCAGACTACTGTCGTCAGACCTGTTAGCAACTCTCGTATATGAGAGTACAACTCTCATATACTATCGTTCTAACTGTAGCATATTTGCCTGGGTTGGGATATGGGCTGAAGCAGTGCTGCCGCTGGCCCGTAGGCAAAAGGTAACCACCATTAGGCTAACAACTCCATAGCTTTTCAATGTCAAACACCACCGCTGGGAAAAGCTCACCTGGTCGGGCAGCACAGTGTGGGAGTATTTCCTCCCCCCCCCCCTTATAATGCCGAGTAGCCCCTGCTAGTTTACTCTAAATTCTAAATATTTTCCCCACTATCACCTGTACTCAGGACACAAATGAGTAATTTTTTTGTTTGCAAAGCCGAGCCTCGTGGAGGAGATAGAACGTGGAAGAGATCAGGAAGTAACAGAACAAAAGGAACAGGAGAAAGAGAAGGGGGAAACACACCCACAGCAGGGATAAGGGACAAAAATTGAGGGCGACTTGGACAAATAAGGGATGTGGGAAAGGAATGATGGATAGGGGAGGACAAAGGGGTGAAAAAGATGGACACAGAAGCAAACTCTCAAAAGGAAAAACTGTAAATTTGGAATGAGGTAGACTTGAAGAGGGTTAATGGGGGCAGAAAAGATCATGGTTATGGATGGGGGGTAATTTGAGATGGGGATGAACAGCTCTCTTGAATCCCTGGAGGGAAGAATGAGATTGTAATTTTATTGTGTTGTTTGCAATATAACAGAGGTGCGTTTTGAAAGTATTAATCATTCTCTTGTTATGTGGTGGTGGTAATCGTATGGCAGCTTAGCTGCTAGGGTAGCTATCATTTCTTGAAGCACGACTGTGTCGCTGATGCAGTGCCCCTCTACCAGTACACACACTGTAACTGGTACTCATTTCGCTGACCTCAGAAGGATGACAGGCTGAGTCAACCCCCTGGTGTATTAAATCAGCGGCTGACGGGGCTTGAACTCAGGACCCAAGGATCCAAAGCCATCACCCTAACCACTGAGCCAACACCAGGCTCTCTTGTTATGTTTTCTCTTCTCTCTTGCTCTTCCCATCATTCCAAGGATAATGCTGGGTGATTTGCCATCGTCGTCCCAGATTGTTATACTACATCAGGTTCAGTAATATTTTGAAATCATTTTTTAAGAGTACAACTGCCGAGTTCATAGAACCTCGTACCCTGCACAGTTTTGATAAAAAGGACATGGGAAGGGTCTTTTCATCTCTTGCTTTGCGTTTCTGAGCACAATCTGGGAAGCTTTGTTTGTGAATTTTGAATAACAGGTGTGATGGCAACCATGCAAAGCCGATAGGTTAAACAGAACAGTCCATAGCTGAACCTTCTGCTATCTGCTGGTGAACGTTGATATTGCTGAAAATCAAGCCTGCACTGGTTGCTCCATCACAGATATATAGCTATTGCCTTTTCTCAATTTTCATTGACCGTCTGTCGGCATTAGTTGGTGAATGTTGAAGATCCCATGTGTGTCCTGCGTGAAGAGTAGGCGAGCTACCATTGGCACCCTGAACAAATTCTAAATTTCTGCCCTAACCTACAGAGGTTGTGGCATCAGCAGAGGCAGCCACATGCCTGGTGTTGGCTTAATGCTTCGGGTGGTGCACTTGGGATCCTAGGATCCTAAGTTCAAATCCTGCTCGGCTGTTGAATTAATATCAGGTGGGGTTAACTCTGCCTGTCATCCTTCCGAGGTCGGCAAAATGAGTGCCAGCATGCTGGTATCCTATGTCGGAGTGGCGACCCGTCCAGGATTGTGTCCAATAGCCAAGGAGACTGCTTAGGCAGCACCAACGCTCTGCACAGAATCTGGTCCCAATGGATGGATGGGGGCAGCCATGCCTTGAGCCAATGATGCCACTCGCAGCTAAACACAAAAGTAGAAGAGGATGAAGAATTTTCTTAGAAACGATTGCCAACACAGAACTTTAAAAATGATGTAATCCACCCCAGAACGCTCAGTGTAAATGCACAAAAACCACAGGAAGCTCCCATGTTCAGGGCGAAATAAAGTATTCTAATGTGATACAAGATAAGGATTGTTACCTGAAATGGCTCACAAAGCTTCTCAAATAAGCCCAAAATATTTGGAAAAGCACCTGAGCAAAAGGGTTGTGCCTCTGCACAATGAAAGATTTGGAGAACTTTCTCAGCTCGCCGAACAGGCAGTTGCTCGTACTGCAAACTCCCAACCATATTGGCTGGTGCAAGGCCCGAGTGGACGGGCGTGTGCTGCACAACCCCCCAATAGATCTCTTCCAGTGAATGGACTGTGCATCTGGATTAGGTGCTTCGGAACACCAATGGGAAGGACATATCTGGGGCTTGTGAATGGACGTGGTAAATTTAATATAATGATGTATATACACACGAGTAACCATGTGGGGAGTGGTGGGGGAGCTACGGGAGCTGTGAGGGCTGTTATATTTTTGCATTGATTGCTAAAAGGAGAAGTGTGTGTGTGTGTGTGTGTGTGTGTGTGTGTGTGTGTGTGTGTGTGTGTGTGTGTGTGTGTGTGTGTGTGTGTGTGTGTGTGTGTGTGTGATTTTTTTATCCACTGTAACTGCTACCTTGTATTAACAGATAATGGTATGAACCCTGACGCCTCTCATCCAGGGATATTTCTCATATTCCTTTATTTCCGTGAGCCCGATTTGCATTCAGAAACACACCAATTATGGTTTCCCATTTTAAAATTGCCACTCTTTCGTCTAAAGTGCTGAAAACTATGTTAGAAAGAATAATTTGAATGACGCCTTTCATGTTAGTAACGGCAGGAAGTGCCCAGAGAGCCAAACCAAGTCAGTGTAAACACACACACACACACACACACACACACACACACACACACACACACACACACACACACACACACACACACACACACACACACACACACAAAGCATGCACAAAAACAGGGATTCGTCAGAGACGTAGCATTCATCCGTCATTTTGAAAGTCACGAAAAAAAGACGCTTCAGTTGCCACCACCATCTTCTCGGCGCACTATGTTATGTCTGACTTTTACTCATGCTCTTTACACATTTATGGTGTGGTTTTGCTCAGTGCTCGTGCATTAATCTAAATAAATGAGAGAGGGCATGTGGTATGCTATGTGGTTCCCTGTAAACGTACAAACACAACAATGGCAGCTAATGAGCCATCTAAATCACTAGGATATTGTAGAAAGTGCCATTGCAAAACAATTCTGATGTTGTGGTGCACCCCCTATCATCGCCCAAGTGATCATCAGGAAGTGAAATCATGAACTGCAAGGCCTGGACTGGTTTCATCCGCTGACAACCCCATAATTGCTGCCACTTACATATCATGAATGGCTCTTTTCACTTTCACAAGAACAGCCAAAAAGGCGAGGCGATACATCAATGTTTGTGTCGTCTTTCGAATGGATGTTAAACTGGGTGTCCCGTCTGCTGGGATTAACTGGTGGACATTAAAGATCCCATCGTGTCTTTAACGAAGAATAGGGGAGCTATCACCAGAATCCTGAAAAAAAACTTCCAAATTCCTGCCTGGACTTTTTGTGTCATGCCTGGTGTTGGCTTAATGGTTCGGGTGGTGAGCTTTGGATCCTCGGATCCTGAGTTCAAATCCCCCTCGGCTGTTGAATTAATACCAGGTGGAGTTCGCTCTACCTGTCATCCTTCCGAGGTCGGCAAAATGAGTGCCAGCATGCTGGTATCCTGTGTCGGAGTGGTGATCCGTCCAGGAGTGTGCCCAATAACCAAGGAGACTGCTTAAGCAGCACCAACGCTCTGCACAGAGTATGGTCCCAATCTCCTCCTCTCCTCATTCCTGTGTCAGAGTGGCAACCCATCCAGGATTGTAACCCTCGTCAGAGAAACTGTTTCGGCTGATGGAACATGGTGCATGAATGAAATGAATGTTTTTTTTTTACCCATCTAGTGAAATGATAAATTTGGGATTTACAAAAAAAAAAAAACTTACCACGAAAGCCACTGATGATTGCTGAACGGTTTCACTTCCATAAGATAGATAAGAACGAAAGAGAAATGGAGAGTCCTTTCCGCTGAGGAAGCTATTCGGACCTTGAATTATTTGCTCAGCGATGGACTTGTGGGAAGTCTGCCGAAGTTGATGTTCGAGGCACAACTCGCATTTGCAGTTGAAAATCTACATGCCATGGAATCTCGAAGGAGCTAGGTGGTGGAATTGGTGAAGACTTCTTGAATTGACATTCATGGTATGGGTTCGATTCCCATGGCTGCCCATTGGAAAGTTTGCCTTTCGTAGAATAGTGGCGGCCTATCCAGCCCTGCTAATGTTCACCAATTGGGATCCTGCTGATGCTCTGTTAAGAGTATGGGCCTCCAACACCACCACCACCACCATGGAAGTTGCAAGTAAAGATACCAGGCCGTTTCAAAAGTCTTGGTACTATTTGGAATGTGTCTCTATTGAACATTATTAATTGTTATTATTATTTCTTTTTTCAGGTTTAAGTTCAAAGAAGTTTGGAAATTGTTTCCACCAAGTTTTCATTAGTCCGGAGTAAATATGCCATACACAGCACAACAACGAAGTAAAATGGGAGAATGGTACCTTGAGACGAGGTCTGTGATCAAGACTCAGCGGCTTTATCGCAAACATTTCACAGTGAGGGACCCAATCCATTTTCTTCACAATGTCAAGAATTTCCAGAAAGAAAGCACTCATGTTCATGATCTCAAGGAATTAAGAAGAGAGAAGACTGGCCGTTCAGAAGAGAACATTGAGGTGGTGAGACAATCTGTCACTCAAAGTCCAAGGACATCCTATCACCGGCGCTCAAGAGAGCTTGATATTTCGCACACGACTGTCTTTCTGGTCCTGAGGAAAGACATGAAACTTTAACCAAAGAAAGTGCAGGTCAAACACTCTCTCACAGACACTGACAAGCGAGAGAAGTTCGGCAACAGGGTAATCTTCTTCCAGACAGAGCACATCAGGTCTCCCCATTCCACAGACCTCAAACTGCTGGACCTTTTTCTGTGGGATTACAAGAAGGACAATGTTGGCAAAGACAAGCCTCGTAACATCCAGCAGTTCAAGGGAGCTATTTAGTCTAGAAGCCAAAATCTGTAGCTAGCCTAAAAAATAGGTTCGCTGCTGATTTCATGTTAGAATGGTGCAACTGGTGTTTTTGAAGAGTCTAGGCATGACCAAGTCTAGTTCCACTTGTTGCCAAGTCTGCATCTGAATATTATGGCCGCCATGACAGTAATCAAAATGGCCGCCATCAGATTTAGTCTTTTTCTTACTGCAAATTGTACTAGCCAGAAATTTGTCATGATTGTGAAATACTATGTAATCTGACACGAGGAACACTATTTTGTGCTTTATTTTTGTACTGGATCACAACTTTTCACATAATTGACAACTTAAAGACGAAATTGAAAATGCACATACGAGCAACAAATGTGAAAAAGAAAATGTTTAGCACTATTGATGGAGATGGGTTTACAGTCAGTCAAAGGTTATTTCAACAGCTGTCAGATTCTTTCTAACACAAAATTACGTTGCTTTGCAGAAGAGAAAAGTGTTGTGAGAACACCCAAGTACAATTTTCAGAGCTATTGATCGGCTTGTACACTGAACGGGTTCCTACAAAGGGCTTTGCATCCACATGCTTTCGTGCAAGGCAGTCCATTCCGTGTACATTTGCACCGTCGAGTTGAGCATGACCCACGGCATTTGCATGTCGTCAGTTCTACACAGTAAGCAGTAATAGGCTGTGCAGTCATGAGTCGCAGCTGAAATGTCTCGTTGCCATCTTTGACGACCTGTTCCCACCCACAGTTCTCAGGTGCAGGTAGATGTGGTTCAGATTCCAAGGCGCTGAGAACTTTGGAGCGGCCAGGTTTAATCTGAATGTCCATCACTGGCTCTTGTTCTCCCTTGCGTCTGAGGGCCACGCACTGACTTGCATGAAAAGTGCCAGACCCAGTCAGCATCTCCTCAATTATGTCAATGTTGTCATTAGAATATCTCAAATATCCTGTGGTAGTTGGGATGTTGAGAAAGTTCCTTGGGATCATGACATTTCCATTATCTCGGAAGCATTGTATAACATCATTGGCAATTGCTGTGTCAATGCGCCTCACTGTATCGTACCCAACTGTGTGTGCAGCTGCATGAAAAAGATTGACAAGCTCTTTTGAGCGTGTAGCCTGGTGAAGAGCAAGGCCAAGGCCCAGGTGTTTGGGGGTCAGTTTTTTGCCTCCTGAAGCCACATGAATAATGTCTTGGCAGATGCTCAGAACTTTGTTCTTGGTATCTGTCTCATCCGCTTCTTCATTGTCCATCTTGTCAGTGCTGTCACCACCACAAAGAAGCTTTACAAGCATGTACAGGGTTTCAGGTACAATTCGCTCTGCATTTTCTGTGTTCAGTCCACCGATAATGCTATGCCCTGGAGAGTGTTTTACGTCACTGTAAATCTTTATGCCCACTCTGAAGATCCAGCTAAGGATTTCGTTCTCATGATGAGGCAGACTGCACTGGGCCAATTCATCTTCTTCAGAACTTTCACCTTCTTCAGATAAATCATTCACGGCGGTTCTCATGGCAAACTTTGTCACAGTTGAGGACGCAACTATGAGGGGTTTTGTGACATCCAATGGCTGCACGAATGTCACCTTGTCACTACCAAAGTGAACCTCCATTTTCTGCTTGAAATTGTAGCTTTTGTAGGCTCCAGCCTCAATTCCAAAATCATTCAATAACAGCATGCTGTAGTGTTCCCAGATGTTTTTCAGGGTAAACACATGTCCCTTCTGCAGCTCTTTCTCAAGCTGGTTCATCACATTTCTGAAACAGATGCTTTCAGGAGACTGGTTTTTCTCTCCACTCTCCTTTTTATACTTTCTGCGAAAAGAAACATAACACTTGAGGTGATATTTACCTTCAGCTGCCATCAAGTCTGAAACACCTGCAAACCTGACGCATGGTGGGGTCAAATTGGGCCAAACTAAGCATCCTGGATGATGTGTGATCAAATTCAACATTTGTCAGGACACCAGCTTTTCCAGGAATGTCAGTCTGGCAGAAAGCGCATTTTGACCAATCCATAGCGCTGTGCGTGGATCTTAGTGACTTTGGGACATGGTATTTCTCTGAGGAACCTGATGTTGTGGGTATCTCTTCTGCGTAAGTCACAGATTGTGGCTGAATCCTTGACTTCGGTCTGTCTATTTTTTGTGCGTGAGTAAAGTCACTATAGCAGAATTTGTGCCATTGAATCTTTTCGACGTGCTCCGGTGCAGAATATTTTCTGATTCTTGAGAATGAGTCCACATATTTAGCGTCATTATATTTCTCTCTTTCTTTGCAACATTCAGCTACAGTTTTCACACCAACGATTGTAGTCTTTCGAAGTGGCGTTGACTTGCTAGTTTTTGAACTGTCCTGGCAATTAAAGCATTTATTCCAGTCTACATGCTCTTCTTCTTCTCAATCCCTTGAACCCCCTGTGAGAAATCTTGCGGCTTTCATTTTTCAGTTCGTCCTGGGTAACAGAAAAACACACAGTTATGTAGTTTAGGTTTATTTTATAGCAAAGTTGTAAAATTCATTGATTGTGGTTTGTATAATCAGACATTCTAATTCGAGCCTGAACATTTCTTTAAAAATAATATAGTGAAAAACAAGTCATATTATTTTTTGAAAATGGATGGAGCAATGTTTTTTTCTATACTCCCATCAGCTCAGGCATGCTCAAAAACATGGAAATCGACCCTAATTTTGTAATTTCATGTCAATTTGCGGCTGAAATATGACGAAAAGTGTATTTAATGGCGACCATTTTGTAAACTGTCATGGCGGCCATACTATCCATATCCAGAGTTGGCAACAAGTTGATTCACGTTCCTGTGTGTCTGGACAGTCAATTTACACCTGTTGCACTATTCTAACACGGAATCAGCAGGGTCGTACACTATTCTGCATTGGGCCTCCTGACTAATTGAGGAGTGTGTGAGATCCATCTCACCTGACATCCAAGAGGGTGACACAGAACATCGATGTCAGAGTGAACACTTTCCTGGCACGCATGGAGGTCACATCGAACACGTCATTTCACGCCGTTCTATCATCGTAAATCAAAGTGCCAACAAAATTCTCCCAAGTCTCTACTTTGTGATCGGGATTGTGAATTTTGAGTCTTGCATACCTTTTTCAAAAGAAAGCATTGAAATACCACAAAACTTTTGAAACGCCCGAAACATTTGAGTTACACAAACTTGATGTGGAGGTGAATTCTTGCAACTTTAAAGCAAATTCCAATATGAGGAATATATATATATATATATATATATATATATATATATATATATATATATATATATATATATATATATATATATATATATTGGGGAAATCCCCATCATCAGTTTCTGAGACATTGCAGATGTACAGAACCCAGGCATTGCTCAAATGAACACAGATTGTAGAATGCATTCTATCAGAGATGTAAACACAAGAGACCCCTCTGATCAGTGAGCATTGGGACCATACTCTGTGTAGAGCATTGGTGCTGCCTAAGTAGTCTCCTGGGCTATTAGGGAACAATCCTGGACAGGTTGCCACTCTGACACAAGATACCAGCAAGCTGGCACTCATTTTGCCGAACTCAGAAGGATGACAGGCAGAGTCAACCCCGCCTGATATTAATTCAACAGCCGAGCAGGATTTGAACTCAAGATCCTAGGATCCAAAGCCCACCACCCTTTACCATTAAGCCAACACCAGGCATGTGTGAAGCATGATTGTTGGAAAGGTAACGCTCCTGGACTTCATAAGCCAAATGCACATTATGTTGATGAGATTTCAGGTGACACAGGTGACACCTGTTCTCACAATTGATCGTCTGGCGGTTAATTTCATGACAGCCTGATATATAATCAGCTCAAGTATTATCTGCATCAGGCTGATAAATCAATTGTAAACCCAATGAGGACTGAAGTCGACGCAGGTGAAGTCCCGTTGGTGATATCAAAAAGGGATTAGCGACTCGAATTCATCATCGAATACCGGTACAAAATATGCAATCACTGGTGATTACGACTGTGTAATGATTCAGTGAGCAAGTTTATCAATTTTCTGCAGTACAAATCAAATACAGTGGGATAGATTCTGATTCTGATTCTCCTTTTTCTTCTCCTTCTTCTTCTTGCAGAACAGAGTTGCGGGGTAACACCATTGGCTGAAGGCGCAGCTGTATCGCTGATGCAATGCCCTTTTATTTGTAGGTTTGGACAGGAATTTGCAATTTTTTAATGGTGCCGGAGAGAGAGCTCGCCTACTCCTCACAGAGGGCACCGTGGGATCTTTAACATCCGCCAACAAATGATAGGACGTGGGACGCCAAGTTGAACGGCCATCCGAGGGACGGCGCACCCGACCTGCGAAACACCTGGATGACAGGTTATAGCTGGGTCAGGATTCCAACCCCTGCGAGACAGCTTCGAGGCAAAAAAAAAATTCTTTATATCCACACAAATAGCAAAAAAGAGAGAAAAAGTGAGTGTGGAGACCTACTTTTTCTCAAACTGTTAACAGCAATCTTCTTCTTCTTCCTCTTGTTGCGTATGGAAGCTTGGCTTGCCAGGTATCGATCATTTTGTTGGGCTATGGCTGTGTTGCTGATGCTGCATCCCTATACCAGTACACCGGTACTCGTTTCATCAACCTTAGAAGGATGACAGGTTGAGTCAACCCCACCTGGCGTTAATTCAGCAGCCAACAGGGCTTCACCTCAGGATACTGAGATCCAAAGCTAACCACCTTCACCACTAAGTCAACACCAGGTTTTTTCCTGGCCATCATGCAGTTGTGCTTATGCTCGTGCATTGATCTAAACAAACGGGTGAGTGAGAGGGAGCTGGGAGTGGGGGGTGGGGGGGAGGGTCTTCAAAAATAGTGTCGGGATCTTCACTACCGTATGAAAGAGCACACTCATCTCGGTGACCTCGACACTTGAGGACCGACACAATGCACGACACAAAATCCTTCCACACCCAATCAGCGAATATAAAAACCCACCGTTTCTATATCATTGCGGACAACCTTTTCCACCGGACAATGCTTGTGACGTCACTGACATATACTCTCAATTAAAGGGTCCAAACGTAATTTCGGAAACAATGCGTTAACGCCAAGCTGCGGTCACGCAGGTACATCAGCCTGGATTCAATAACTGCGTTACGATGTTATCCGTGATCGGGATAATAACATCCCTCCTTTGTGACAAAGGTGAGAACAATCGCCAAAAGGGGAATATTTCACGCGCACACGTGTACTTAATCATCGGCTCATTCCGCAAGATTGTACATTCTATAATACATGCGTTTTCGGTGGATTCCCATCGTGTATGCAAAATAACGCTTATGATAAACACAGCCTGCCATATGTATTCCCCTTTTCTTGCCTTCACGGCAATTTGGGCAACATTTTCCCAGGAAGAATACGACGCACGAGACCGTGGGTTTTGGACCTCGCGATGACGTATACATCTTCATACGTCTCATCACCTGTACCGCAGGCTGGTGTAGCGTGTAGAGGTAGTGCACTTACCTTTTAGCTGTCTAGTCTAGGATGGATTGCCAACCCAACGACATAAAACTGTCCGTTTTTGTGCTTCTTCGACTATGGGCTATATTATAGGGGTGGACGTTAAATATCCCACAAGGTAATTTTGTGTAAGAGCAGGTGATCATGTGCCGATACTCTGGAGATCTCAATTCCCACCTGCAGATATCTATATACAGTACTATGAGAAAAGATGCCCGGTGTTGCCTGGCAACACCGGGTCCTTCCTCCCACCTCCTCCCTCTGTACTCCCATCCCTTCCCATCCACTCCCTCCAGACTCCCACCCCTTCCCCTTCCCCTTCCTCCTCCCACCTCCTCCAACCCCTCTCTCCAGACTCCCAACCCACCTCTTCCCTTCCCTCCCTCCTCCAACCCCACCCCTTACCCTCCCTCTATACTCCAACCCCACCCCTCCCTCTGGACTGCCACCCCATCCCTTCCACTCCTTCCTCCCACCTCCTCCAACCCCTCCCCTTCCTCCAACTTCCTCCCACCCCACCCCTTCCTCTCCCTCCGTACTCCCACTTCACCCCATCACCTCCTTCCTCCTACCCCCACAATTGATGGGAAATGTGAATAGTCATTTGGTCAATTTGAGTACCATTACTACCAGCACCCTTCCATTCCACTTCCCACTGACTTCCAAAGCTTGTTCTGGACCTGCTCATGAGATCGAAAGGCTTGTTCTGACCGTATTTTTTGCCTCCATGCTGTATCTAATTTTTGTTCCAGTTCTAGGGTTTCTGGATTTTCATTGTCACTTCTCTTGGCTACAGTGTTGGACAGTTGTATAGCAGCGAGTGACTATGCACCTTTTGAAAGTATTGATGCAAGATTTCTGGGTAAACAACATTTTGTGTTGTCCCATTTGGAGCCAAGAGAGTCAAAGCTTTTGCAGTTCCCACTCGAGAGGTGGGAACACGGGAATATCTATACTAATAAATGTCAGTGGCTGTGTGTGTGTGTGTGTGTGTGTGTATCAGTGTATCTCCTCCATAACTCCAAAACTATAACACCTAGCAGCCTGAAACTTTACATGCATACAAAGAAAACTCCAAGGAAATGTACGACTGAAAATTGTGTGTTTGGGTTAATTAAAACACCCCTTTTGAAGATAATTAACGGTTTTATTTAATTATATCCTTCACAGGCGATCCTCAGCCTCCTCTCTCTCTCTGGGGTCTGAATGTGTATCCGAGGTAACCTCGCTGACGTCTGAGGCCACAATGTTTTTTGGCCTGCTCAAGCTTGCCGTGACTTGAAACAGGTCACAACGATTTCATAACTATCAAGTTGTTGTTTTCACTTTCCTCACTCATTATTGAATGCTTGTTCATCATCGCTATGAATCGCTGGGTATATTGCAATGCATATAAACGCCTGGAGACGTCGGCGTTTGTGGCTTTATTTCATTTCCGTACATGTGATAACCCCGAGAATCTCTTAAATTAAGGAGAATTACAAAATTTAAGCTCCAGAATCAAACTTACAAGCAGTTTTGCCCAATTCGGACATATGTGACATTTCAGGCGTCTCTGGGAGGTGTGTGTTTAATATGATGGCTCAATGATTGCCAATTGCGTGCCAAGGGAGCCGTTTCATATCGACCGTTTTGTTGGAGTGCTTAAGCCAGCGCTCTACAATATTCGCACTCACTGAATAGTGTGTACGATCGACTTTTACAGAGTTCAGGGCTACGTCCCTGCGTTGGCCATGTGTTGTTCTGTGGTGCAACAGGTAGTGGCTGCCTCGCTGAAAATGTGAAATTTTATTTTCCACGACGTTTCCCGTTTTTGTTCTTCCATTATACGAGCCTTCACTTAGACATTGATAATTAGAAATTAAAATTGAACGTTTCACTTTTAAGTTTCTTCAAATGTTTCGTTGGTTGGTTCAGGCCAATCAAATTGGAGGAGACAGTAGCCAGGAAGAGACAAAAATGAATCAGGGACTTCCTGTGGGAGAAAGGATTCTGAGAAACAGATGATGCCCAGACTGTTGGCAGCAGCATGTCTTGAGAGATTTGTCAGGTTGGAGTGGAGGGCTCGGATGCTTGAAGCCTAGACAGTGAGGGACAGTAGAGGAGGTGTTGAAAGGGTTCCGGACAGGTAGGAGGCTCAGAGGGTGAGGGCGAAAGGGGACGATGTGGAAGAAGTTGGAAGGGCATGTGTGTGTGCTTTCTGGTGGTGTGCATAGTTTATTTTTGTTCTCCCTTTATCTTTCTTTCTTTTTCTTTATCTTTGGAGGGATGAATGTTGCAAATAGTTTTGGTAAGGTTCACCTGGCTGCACCAGGATGGATTTGAGGGAAGAGTTGTTGCCGAAACCTAAAGCATATCCAGGTTCCTCCTGGTGACTCATCTTTGTCTATTTGGGCTCCTCCTGATACTCCAGGGCTGTAGTTGGTCAGTTATTTGATCAAAACAAGACGGTTCTAGTTCGGAAAATTTATCTTTGATTCACGTTGAAGGAGCAGCTGTGGAACTGACCTACACGTGGCCAAAAAAAAAAAAACGAAGTGGTAAGGGCACTACATCTGCATCATCCGGGGAACCATCTTGTCGGACTTGGATGCAACACTCCAAGGAACCACATACTATTTAGTCCAAAAACAAAATATGGTGGAAATTATATAATGTCTGTAGTTTTTGTGCAATGGTCACACAGATTTTCACACATCCAGATGAACACCAATCCGGGAGAGCGTATATTGTCGACATTTCCCAAGACTACCACCCAAAAGGGAAAACACTGTCCTGGGTGCTACAATCTCCTACTTCTCTTGATTGTAATTTTCTTTTCAATTTAGCCCCACTCTTCCCCATGCACATAGAACAAATAGATGGCCTGTCATGCATTCAATGGAAGAATGTCGAAACCTTCTTGTATCCTGCCAAGCTTTCCAAATTTATGAAGTTCACAAACTTTCTCGATGCTCATCATTCCTAACTCTCTCTCGCAGCAGGCAATCCATCGTGTTGTGCGTGGAGCAGGAGCAGTAAAACACCGTGGTTAATTGGACAATGCCACATTTCTTTATGACTCAGCGCCAGGTAACGATGGGAGCGGCATTACCACGACCTTAACGATTGGCAACACTTTTACAGGTTGCGAGGAACCTCGTGGTGTATATCCGTGTATTAATCGAAGCATTTGCATTTGGGTTTATAATGATGCCCAGCTGCCAGAAATAATGGCCTTCGGCCACCATTTGCTCACCTCTGTGAGCTAAACCTAAACGGTGTAAGCAATTTGTGTGGTAGATCTAGGAGGAGTTACAATTACGGCCGTGGCTGAAATGGCGCGGAAATTAACGGGCAATCTGGCGTCATCTCATTAGTTGATCGTGGCCCAGCACGCGAGATCACGAGTTATGGTGAGCGGAACTTTATGCTGCCTATTTATGCTACATATGTTTAATAAATAACACCAAATGTTCCTGGTTATGAATTTTATGAACTTAGCTGCGACGATAGGTACACTGAAATGGCTCTTTCTTTCGTATTGGATATTGATTTATGCTTCATACACAACACGGTGGTTAGTAGGGTGGCCTAGAAGTACGCACACATGCCTCCGAGCTGCTTGGCCTGGTTTTGAATCCCGACCCAGCTATAAACTGTCATCCCGGTGTTTCACAGGCAGGACGATTCATCAGTGTGTGTGCCGTCCCTCAAATGGACGTTACACTGGGAATCCCGTCTTCTGACATTAGTTGGTGGACGTTAAAGATCCCATGGTGTCTTTCTGTGAAGAGGTGAGTTATTGTCGGTACCCTGAAAAAATTACAAATAGCTGCATCAGCCGCATAGCCACCCTCCCAGGCTAGTAATGATGCAATCCAGCAGCCATGTAATGTGCATGAAATGACGATGAAGCCAAATAGGGTAGCAGATTCATATATTCAAAGGATTATCCTGGATTGTGGGGTGAAAAAAATATGCATCCGCAATTATTGGGTACAACGTGAAAAGAAGACCTGTCCCACTGCAAGGACATGGTGGCTGCCGCTGCTGTCATCCACATGGGCTCCCTGGAGCTCCACATCTGGGCTCTGCTTGACCGTGGCTGGTGGCACCTTCCTTCAACCAATGTAAGAGGCTGAGGCCAGAGTTACGGACCCACACAGGAAAGACTAACTCCAAACTGAACTCAGGCCTGAACCGAACTGATATCCCACTCTGTCTCACTCTCCATACTGCAATGGAAGTGCAGACCAGACCAGACTGGACGGAACTCCAACTGAACTCGGAACTCCGGCTGAAGCTGGGGTGAGCTGATGCTGACAAAATCCCCCGCCCCCACTCTGGCATGGTGGCACACCTCATCTGGCCAAACGTCTCTTTGCAGTCATAGTGCTTTGTCTTTGGGATGGTCGGCCTGAACCAACACCTTACCTCGAACAGTCTTGAGCAAAAGGACATGGGAAGGGGCTTTCAAACTCTTGTTTTGCATCACGGAGCATGATCTATATTTCCTACAAGCCACAATTTTGTCTAAATCTCGATATTCCCCAATGCCGAGAGCGCG
Source organism: Eptatretus burgeri (assembly GCF_056783735.1). Lineage (NCBI taxonomy): Eukaryota > Metazoa > Chordata > Myxini > Myxiniformes > Myxinidae > Eptatretus > Eptatretus burgeri. The sequence continues at coordinate 73,397,780 of NC_140972.1, read as the reverse complement.
AGCAGAAAATTTGATTGGTCGAGATGACGCAATATTTTGTCCAAGTATTGCTAAACTGGATGTTTTTTGAAGCAGCTAAAAGGCAATTTGTGTTCTCCAGTGTTCAAGTATATAATTCAAGTGAAATAAAATAAAGATTTTAAAGGCTGTAAAAAAAAGGTATATATATATATAAATATATATAAATGTGGAAATTTACCACTGTTTATGATTTAACACATTGAATTAATCATTCATGCCTGTCGTTTGTGTCCTTTATGACATCCCTAAAAACAGTAGCTTTCCCGTTTGGAATGATATTAATTTTGTTTGACTGCTAGACAGGCAGACAGATGTTTTTGGTTTTGGATTGGGGATGATCTGAGATGGTTATGAACAGCTGTCTTGAAGACCTGGAAGGAAGAATGAGATAGAAGAGGTTGTGGAAGTCGATGCCACAGACAGGGAAAAAAAGAGGAAAACATGAGTGGAGCTAAGCAGTGATCCTGTATTTAGGTAGTTTTACGAGAAGAGGGATGATGGTGGCTCACGTGAGTGCCCTGCAGAAACCTAGAGGTGTGGGGAAAGCACAGAAAGAGCACAGGGTGCAAGACCAGAAAGGAGGTGGTAGAAGACAGCGAAACCACCAACTTGTCTGCGATGGCGAGGTGATAAGCCCACAGGCTCAGCTTCAGCACGGAATATTCAAATGATCTTGAAGGCCTTGGTTTCAACAGCATCAAGCGGAGCAAGATATGAAGCAGGGATGTCAGCCCAGAGGGGAGAACAGTACTCCATCAAGCTGTGGATGAAGGCCTTGTCGGTGGATAGGAGTTCAGGTGTGCCAAGGAAGGACTTCGTATGATGGAGGACGCCCAGTCGGCGGGTGGTTTTGGAGGCCAACCTTGAAATATGGTTTTCCCAAAAAAGGTCATGGCTGATAGTGTCACCCAGGATCTTGGATGACTGAACCTCCTCAAGAAGATTGTTAAGAAAATAGGTGGGGGGGGGGGTTGCCAGACAGTCCTTTCGGAAAGAGATAGTGAGTGAAATTTTTCAGGATTGAAAGACATATTCCAAGTGTTTCTTCAGCTTTTGATTCGTTTTTCAAGGTCTGAAGAGTGGGAAGAGGCTACACCCTGCCTGTCTGAAGGATGATGGACGAAGGATGTCACAGCAGAGGGTGGAGTCATCATCAAACCCATAAAAGGGATTTTCCAAAGAGTCAGAGAGATCATTGATGAAAATCAGGAATAGGATTGGCCCAGAACATTGCCTTGGGGCATTCCAGCCTTGACAGTGAGAGGAGATGAAAGGATTCTGTTGAGAGCCATTGGCTTCGAGAGTAGAGGAAGTCAGTAAGCCATGTGTGGAGTTGGCCTTGGATGCCATAGGCAGAGAGTTTGGAGAGCAAAACAGAATGTCAGATTGTATCAAAAGCAAGAGATGTGTCCCGAGAGACAACCCTAAAGTATTGGGAGTGCGGGAAGAAAATTGTTTTTTTTCTTTCTAAATGGTGGTTTAGTACTCCTAGGGGTTTAAGAAATTCTGTGGTACCATTAAAAATTGGGAGCTATAATTGTACGTATAAAGAAACCCAACAACAGTTGTCAGTTGTAAGCCTCCCCCTATCCCACAGGAAGAGCTTGCATATCAGGTGTACAACTTCGATGCTGGTCCACTCTTATGATGTGAGAACATCTTGGAAAGCCAAGCGGTCTTTGAGATTCTGCAAAAGTCTTTGAGATTATTTCCAAGTTCAAGTCAGAACTCTCAAACCTCTCTCTCTCCTCCAAATCCTGGTGGTGTCGAATCAAATCTGTTTCTGGTGTATGTTCCCGTCCATTCCTTCCCTTACCTCAAATGGCCGCACTGCTGATACTGCACGTGAAAAGGCTGAATGCCGAAACTCAGTGTTTGCATAGAAATCTTGTATCCAAAACCCATCACTTTCTGTACCCACCTTACCCAGTCGGAACCAACTGTCTCGGGACTCTGTGTCCTTTTCTCCTGACAAAGTGGAGAGCTTGCTGTCAAACCTCAACTCACATTCTGCAACCGGTCCAGACGGCATCAGCCCACGCGTCCTAAAAACCTGCTCCTCTGCTCTTGCTCACCCTCTCTCTGTTCTATTCACCCTCTCATTTGCTCAAGGTCATCTGCCATCTGCTTGGAAATCAGCAAACATCACTGCCCTGCATAAAAAGGTGCAAAAACAGATCCCTGCAACAACAGACCAATCAGTCTTCTCCCAATCATCAGCAAGGTCATAAAATCCATCATCGCTTCAGACATCAAATCCTTCCTCTTCTCCAATGGCTTGATTTCCAATAATAAATTTGGTTTCAGACCAGGTCACTCGACCATGGATGTGCTGCTTCTGCTCTCCCAACAATGGATTGAAGTCCTTAATGCCAGACAGGAAATCCGAGCCGTATCCCGAGACATATCGCGTGCTTTTGACATGGTCTGTCACCCTGTCCTGCTCACCAAACTCTCTTCCTATGATATCCAAGGCCATCTCCACTCATGGCTCGCAGACTTCCTCTCCTGTCGCAGTCAACGTGTGGCCCTAAATGGAGTTCTTTCATCCCATCTTCCTGCCCAGGCTGGAGTTCCTCAAGGAAGTGTTCTGGGACCTGTTCTTTTCCTGGTTTCCATCAATGATCTTTCCGACCCTCTGGAAAAACCTCTTTATTTCTTGGCTGATGACTCCACCCTCTGCTGTACCATTTGTCATCCCTCAGACCGGCAAGCAGCAGCTTCTTCACTCTCTGCAGACCTGGGTAAAATCACAAACTGGTCCAAAATGTGGAACATGTCTTTCAATCCTGACGAATCTCACACTCTCACTATGTCTCTCTGAAAGGAGCGTTTGTCAACCCCCCCCCACTCCCCATCCATTTTCTCAACAATCCTCTGGAAGAAGTCCTTTCTTTCAAGCTTCTGGGTCTCACTATCTGCCATGATCTTTCCTGGGAAAGTCACATTTCCAACCTGGCCTCCAAAGCCAGTTGCCGATGGGAATTCTCCGTCATGCAGGGTCCTTCCTCGGCTCACATGAGCTCCTGAACACATACAAAGCTTTCATCCACAGCCTGATGGTGATGTACTGCTCTCCCCTCTGGGCTGGTGCTCCTGCCTCTCACCTTTCTCAGCTTCACGCTGTGGAAACCAAGGCATTTAGGATCATTGGTATCTCCTGCAATGAGGCTGAGTCTTTCGGCCTCTCACTCTCTTACCACAGGCAGGTCGGTGGTCTTTCTGTCTTCTAACGTCTCCTCTCCGGTCTTGCCTCCCCCCCACCCCCCACCGCTCTGTCTGTGATTTGTCCCCACCATATTTCTGCAAGGTGCTCAAAGTCCGCCAACAACCCCCTTCTGGTAAAACTACCAAAATCACGAATCACTGCTCACCTTCACTCTTTCATTCCTCTTTTTTCCCACCTTTGGAATAAACTCCCTCACTCTGTTCAATCCCATTCTTCCCTCCAGGTTTTCAAAACAACTGTTCACCACCACCTCTTATCAGGTATGGGAGTATGCGCCAGGGCAGCGTGACGCTGCGTCCACTTTCCACCGGTACTCCAGGGGCCTCCGTCTGGCCATCCCCCAGGCAGATGCCTGGCCCATCCCCATCTCCTTGAGATGCCGATCAACCTGCTGCAACCATGAGGCACGTGGTCGGCCCATTGGCCTCCTCCACTCACGAGACTCCCTCGCTGAGAGAATCTGGTGAGCAAGATCAGCGTCAGGAAAACGAGCTGCATGTCCATACAGCCGCAACTACCGCTCACGGACTATGCAGGTAACAAATCTCAATTGAGTCTCTCTCAGAAACCGCTCGTTGGACACAAAGTCTGACCAGCGATAGCCAAGGATTACCGAAGAGACCTGGTACCAAAGGAATTAAGTCTCCGTCACAGATCCTTGGTCAGAGTACAAGTCTCGCATCCATAGAGCAAGACTGGAAGTACCAAGGACCTGAAGACTCAGACTTTCGTCCTTCCGCACAGGTACTGGCAGCACCACACCCCATTATCCAGTGAATCCATGACTCCCCAGGTCCGACCCAGATGTCTATTGACCTCTGACTCACAGCTGGCAGAGACATTAATATGACTGCCAAGGTAAGTGAATTTCTCCACGACCTCAACATCTTCACCACAAACAGACACAGACAGGACAGTGGCATCCAAGATGTCATTGAAAGCCTGGATCTTAGTTTTGACCCAGGAAACCCGTAATCCCAGCAGCTCCGACTCCTCATTCAGCACCTTGAGGGCCGCCAAAAGGATATCTAAAGTCTCTGCAAAGATGACTGCATCATCTGCGCAATCAAGATCTTGACATTCCCAAACGATGCACCACAGCTTGATCTCTCCGACATCCTCCTGAGAGTCCAGTCCATACAAGTGCTGAGAAGTGTGGGGGCCAGTACACACCCCTGACGAACTCCAGTAACAACTGGAAATAAGTCAGAGATGGTACCACCACATTTCGCAGCACTCTCAGTACCAGAGTAGAGTTCAGACATCAGATCGATCCGTTTTGGTGGCACTCCACGAAGACCAAGAATCCTCCAGAGGGCATCCTGATTCACTGAATCGAACGCTTTACAGAGATCAACATACGATGCAAGCAGCCCCTGTCAAAACTCTCGTCTGCATTCGGTGAGGACCCGAAGAGCAAGGATACGGTCAATCGTTGACCTCTTTGGTGTAAAGCCTGATTGCTCTGGATGCTGGTGCTGAAGCAGATGGTGGTGAACCCTATCAATAATTATCCGAGCAAAGACCTTGCCCGGCACTGAGAGCAGCATCACCCCTCAGTTGTTGTTGCAGCCTTGACGATCACCCTTCCCTTTCCAGAGAGGGACAACAAGGCTCCTCTTCCAGTCAGTTGGGATGATGCCTGTGTTCTAAGCAGAGCACAGAACTGTGTGCAATGACACGAGTGCAGCATTTCCACCAGCTTTGAGAAGTTCAGAATGGATGCCACAGATCCCTGGAGCTTCACCCCATTTCAACCAGTTCACCGCAGCCTGTGTTTCCACAAGCGAAGGTGGACCACAGTTGATTGGAGGGTCAGCCACAGGGATTGTAACACCCCTGATGTCCAACTCGACAGCTTGTGGATCAGCCTGGTACAACCGTTCAAAGTAACCGGCCCAGCGGGCCTTCACTTCGGACTCCTCTGTCAAGAGCCTACCACCCTCTGCTCTAACTGCAGTACACCGAGCGATGGGCTTGGATGAACACAATGCGTGAATTCCCCTGTAAGCAGGATGAGAATCCCTTGACCACAGGTGATGCTCTACCCCCTCACAGATTCCTCGCACATAGGCCTCCTTGTCCACCCTTAGTGCACGTACAGTTTTACACCTCAGCTCCCTGAACAGCTCAGCTCTGCCATTCAGCATGGCCCTGCGACTCTGGTCAATGGTATCCAGTGTCCCTTGAGAGACAAAATTCTTCTTTGCCCTCTGTTGAGTTCCAAGAAATCCACCGGCAACATCAAGGATGGTGGTCTTGAAGGCACTCCACAACTCTTTAGGACCTCCCAAAGCACCCAGACTCCTCAAATCTCCACTCAGCCTGTTTGCAAACTCCTCAGCTACCCTCTCATCCTTGAGCTTGCCAACATCCAGCCTAAGCAGGAATGGTACCATTCTCCTGGATTTAAGGTGCAACTTCAGAGTTGCTACAACAAGCCGGTGGTCACTACAACAGCATTGAGGGACTGAGCACTCCGGTAGACCCTGCAGTTCTGGATCATCCTCCAGCGACCATCAACCAGGACATGGTCAATCTCCTTTGCCACACTGCCAGCATTGGAATACAAAGTCCAGCGATGAGCTTGTGAGCGCTGAAGCTATGAACCAGCTACCCTAAGTCCACGACTTCTTGCAAAGTCAAGGAACTTAGTGCTATTCTGCTTCATAGTTCCAAACCCATGGGGACCAACACACGTCTCAACCATCCCTTTCAGTTCCAGTCGATGCATTGAAATCCCCCAAGACAAGAATTGTATCTCATCTGGGGCACTGATCAATCACAGACTCGAGCATGGCATAGAATGCATCCTTCATGGTGAGATCACTCGCCTCAGTCGGAGCAGAAACAGAGACCAGGGAAATGACACCCAAGGAGTGACGAATCCTTAGTCTCATAATACGCTTGTTGACCGGTGTTACCTCAATTATCATTGGAGTCAGCTTATTGGACACAGCTACAGCAACTCCTTGGGCATGATAACCATCAGAGTGACCAGACCAATAGTAGGTGTAACCACCCACCATGATCTCGCCGCAATCCGGTCTCCGAACCTCAGAGAGTGCCGCAATACCGATGTCCAAATGCTTGAGCTCAGATGATAACAGAGACGGGTGATCGTCCTCTCTTCGGGATAGGACATTCCAGGCACCCACCCGAAGGGACCGCCTCAGGTTAACCCAAGGAGACCGCCGTCTGGTGGACAACACCTCAGCACCACTCTGACACACTCTCCCGCAGTCTGACCTGGGAATTCCACCCCGTGGTTTCCCTCCTATTATCAAAGATTGGGGGTCCCGAAGGCTTTGCCCCAATCCCATCATCCGGTGAGCTGCCCTGCGAAGGGAATCTGCACAGGAGGTACTCCCACGGAGTGGGTTTTCAGATTTCTTTGCATTTTTGTGTTTTGCGGAATGAAGGGTTTTACAGTGGCCGGAGTGAAAATCCTGCCACCAACCTCCTAATAAGAAGTAACCCAACTGCAGGAGGACGTCCGCAGAAACAGTTGGGCACTAGATATGGATGGCCGTTGGCTCACAAGGAGCTCCTCCGCCCTTTGACAGGTTTTGTTTTTAATCCTGCTGGATGTCCATATCCAAACACCCTCCTCACCAAAAAACCTGGGGGAGGAGACGGTTTAGTTGCCGACAACCCGACCATGGAACAGGTTTGTACAGGTTTACCTGATACCTGTAGCAAGTCACAGATCTAATCTGGCCTGACCTGACCTGACCTCTTATCATCCCCCATCCAAATTCTCGATCTTTTCGACTCCCGTTAAACCACCCCAAACCCACCTCCTTCAAATTCCCTGCTTTCCTTCCTGAAAGTCCCTGTAATGTCCATCTTGTATACCCCATGTTCCCCGCCCCATCCCTCTCCCTTCCACAGATCTAATGTTTCTGTTCCCCACTGTTTTGTCCTTCCCACTCACGCCCCTCTTGTCTCATGCCCCCCTTGCAGTGCGTTGTGTGTTGGTTCTCATCAGAGCCTCGAGAAGGTATACAAAAAAAAAAGAAGCAAAATTGAGCGATAACAAAAGACGCATTTTTTTCAGACCTCCATTTGACCTTGACAATTAACTCGGAAGGGTATGATGTAAACAATGCATCAATGCCCCTTGCTCGAGGCTATCTCGGGAGGGCAATTTTGTTCTGATCGGACATACCTTCCTCGAGTTATGGTGCAAAATGTTTAAAGTAATGTCTATAATGACGTAATCACCTTAAAATTATGTCAAAATCAAAAAATGTCAACCCCGCATTTTTCGTATTTCCATTATTGATGCAAAATTTCATTTTGAAAGTCCCAACTGGCTCGGCTCGGATATAGCTCGGAAATTGGCAGTGAAGGAGAAAAAAACCCCAAATGGTGGTTTAGTACTCCCAGGGGTCTAAAAAAAAAAACTGTGTTGTCCCATTAAAATTGCGGACACTAATTGTGGAAACCAACCTTACAACAGCTATAAGCCTCCCCCTATCCTATAGGGGGAGGCTTAATTCAGTAGTTCCTCGATCATCGACTGACGTCTGCAGACAGGTTGACAGACAGAATTTAACCAATTGTTTCACCCTGCATTTTGTTTCACGCGCATAGGATAATAAAACCAACCAAACGCTCCAAGAAGGCTGGAATATTTGAGGCTGTTCAGGAAAAAATAATAAGTAAAAGTAGTTGTCGTCGTGGTAGTGTTGGTAATAGTAATTGTAGTAGTAATGGTAATTGTCGTGGTGGTAACAGTTGTCGTGGTAGCAGTAGCAATGGTCATAGTAATAGACTAATAGTGGTCGTAGTAGTAGTAGTAGTAGTAGTAGTATTAGTAGTAGTAGTAGTAGTAGTAGTAGTAGTAGTAGTAGTAGTAGTAGTAGTAGTACTGATGGATAACCAGCTTTGCCACTGCTCCAGCCAGAAGAACCTAAACTGTGGCAGTTGCATGATTTTCTTCAATGACCAAGAAAACTATCATGATCTGTTTTCACTGCTGGTTGTGGCAGTACTTGTCGTCTTATATTTCAGATGACAGATTATAGAGGAAAACACAACACAAAGAGTCAGGGAGAATGAATAACTTCAGAAATGAGACATCGACAAACGAACAAAGCTTTGCATCACGAGGCAATAACAAAGTGTGAAAGAGTAGGATGAACAAGGATGAAGGGAGACCGAGGGGAGTTGATAAGAAATAATGAATACACAAGACATTTAATAATGCAAACCAGAATATAACTGTCAGGCAAGAATAATTTGATGTGTTCACAGCTTTTGATTAAAAAAAATCTCTTTGTAGAGGTTCACATAACATCCACAGCATGGAGCTGAAACCTGAGGCTCATGGAAGAGCCTGCACATACATTGCATGTCGGACATGGTCATAAGGAGACATGGGTGTACTTTTATGTGAATGACAAAGAAATTAATTTACATGAAATAGGTTGCCTTGTTGAAGTGTTCCCATCTGAATCCTTGGTTAACGATGCGGGGAACCCGTGTTAAAATCCCAAAGCCTGTACCATGTGGGTTTGTCCATTGTCGACTAATATCAGTGTTCATTCGTGAAAAAAAAATACAATGACATCGAGTGATGTATTTGGCCTGCATGTGATATACCGACAAGTCTTAGATCATAGTAAAAATGGTAATTAAATAAATCAACACTACGATGTACATGTATATGGTTTTCGACCTGGGATCCCAGCATCATGTCCTCAACACTCAGATGGGAACAAGTACAATTTAATGCAAGTCTTGATTTTGTTAAAACTTGCTTAAAAGGCAACAACGTTTTTATTCGTATTTTTTTTTCTATGGGGTATTATTAACCCCTTCCATTTGACTCTTGACCCCGATATCTCCAAATATCCAAGTATCCACTCCCTCACAATGCACTCCGCAAAGCTATCCCTCACTCAAGCTTCAACCCAAACAACCTCACTCATTTCCCATGTCCTACCTGTTGCATTGCAGACATGATGCATGTCCTTCTGAGGGAGGGTAAGCCGTTGTTGTAATCTGCTGGCACTTACTTGCTCATCATCATCATTATCATCATCAACCATGCCCTATGAAGAACGTTGGTGCTATCGATGCAGTTACTCGGCTACAATCCTGGTAAGGTTACCACTCTGACTCAGGAAGTCACTGCAGGAATGTGTAATTTGTTCATGGTGTTGGTGATAGCTCGCCTACTCTTCAGAAAAGACACCATGGGATGTTTAACATCCACCAACTAATGCTAGCAAATGGGACGCCCAGTTTAACGTCCATCCAAGGGACTGCACACACATCGATGAATCGTCCTGCGTGCAAAACTCAAGACAGTTTTACCTGGGTCGAGATTCAAACCCAGGCTAGACAGCTTAAAAAGGCAAGTGTGCATATCTCTCGGCCATAGGCCACCCCTTGCTGGCTATTGAACGCTAAATCGTCCAGGGGATCGAGACGTTGTACAAAAGTTAGGATTTCTGGGCCAGTGCTTTGACCAGATTCGGAGTTTCCTGAACAGATTGAACATTTCGAGTTGATCATATCGCCGTTCTTTCTCTTTCTGTCCGAATTGATCGCCATGGGTGACCCCGTGAGAGGTCATGGGGTTAGCCTTCAACTAAAATTTTTTTTTTTTTTTGCATTCCGACATAATTAAATCGATTTTCATATTTAACCATTTTAACCAGTTTATCAATTGGAGAATGTACAGGTTGGCAGCTCCTTAACAGCAATGTCATGATCCTGAGTAAAACTGTCCTCCCAACTGAGTTGCCAATCACCCATCATGCCACCTTTCTGTGTTGCTCATCAACGACACATGCCGCCTACACATTGGAAATCGAAATCAAACGAACCGTTGATTGAGACGTCGATTTGACCGACGTTGAAACGTTTGCCATTAGATGGCGCTTGAAGGCCATCCAATGAGGCTCAAAAAGGAAGCGCGTGCTCCCCTCCCTGCTCACCTATCCCCTCCGTCTCCATAAACCGACTCTTGATGAGCTTGCGAGACATTTTTATCGGCGTCGCTGGGCTCTGCAGTCTATCTCCCTCTCTCTTACGTTCAACGGGAAGTCTGGCCTTGGGGCCAAGCGTGATGCCAGGGGAGGGAGCAGCTTGGCCATTAGCAAACACCATAGCAGAAGGAGGAGCACACAAAGTATCTTCCCTCTACATGTAAGAATGTGTTCCAACACTGAAACATTCACTCGTTGCAAAGTTTGCCATTTTGCAGAATAATCTCATGCAAGTGCCTGCAATAATACGTCTGAACCCCACGGTCTATTTATCGCATGCAGAGTGACGTCATAGGCAAGGTGCATGCAGATACTCCATGGGGCACGTTCCACTGACAATAGCCGGGACAATATTGACATATGTTCCTTCCTGAAGAGGCATCCCGAAACTGATGTTCCCAATTGACGTCCTTTCCGAATATGTCGAAGATCCAAGCACGTATTGACGTGCTTAGCAAAACATTTCAGATGGCTTGAGCAGCAAAACCGAAAACTGTTTCCTCTCAGGGAGATCGGAATCAAAAATCCCGATTCAGCAGCACAGGACCAGGACGCATCAAAATCAATGGCAGTCGGGCAGGGAATCTATGTCGAAGGGCTCATGCAGTTACCAGGATGAATTCATTTCCTTTTCACCTGATGTTTTCACGGATAAACTTTTGCAGTATATAGATTAGTGCACTCATGGTCCAAAACACGGGTTAAAGAGATGTCGTGAAATTGAATAATTTTTTCAGGTTTTAAGGAACGTGCTCGTTAGACGTCCTTCAAGAAAAAATGTACTTGCAAAGTGTCGGGAATATATGTGTATATCTATATATATATATATATATATATATATATATATATATATATATATATATATATATATATATATATATATATATATATATATATATATATATATATAGTCATGCCATTGTCTTTCCCTCTCTCTCTGTGTTCCGAATGCACGTCCACTGCACGTTAAAACACTCTATGCATGGGTAAATTTGTCTTCCTTTCTTTCTCCCCCCAAATTCTTTGCAAACACGACGGCTAATTGGTCCATCAGCGAAGCAACGGGTGGGCTCAGTATATATATATATATATATATATATATATATATATATATATATATATATATATATATATATATATATATATATATATATATATATATATATATATATATATATACACACAAACACATACACATATAAATGTGCATATATACTAGTGAGTAGTGGGGCATGCTTGTATACTGAAAGTGGATACTCGGGTGCATCCTATTTGCAGACATAATAAATACAAGCTTCATATATATTTGATGGAATGGTTTGTGGTTGCATTCTACATACAGCGAAATAACTCAAGTAAATTAAGAATTACGAATTAGAATGAGTTCTTTCTGTAAAATGGAGTTTACATCGATAGTAATTTTTAATGTAAATACGGTAAAAGTTATACAATAAGAGATGGAAGAGGTGTTTGCATGTTAGCATTCTGTAGCCACCAGTTTGAGTATAAGCTCCATTGTTATGGGTCACATGATCTGCAGTGAGCAGACCAAAACTACACCAGCTGAGTTTTATTTTCAGATATTTTTGTTTATGGAAAATTTCCGACTGTTTTGTGATTTTTTCCTGGGACATTGGCTTGGAGTTGCATACGTTTGCAAAATTTCAGCTTTCTACCCCATCGAGAAGGTGCTAAACATTTATATCAGTGAGAGAGTTAGTGGTTACAAAGAGCTTGATATATTACATACCAGTGTGGCATGCCTGCACACTGGAAGCAACTACTCAGGTGCATCCTGCATGCAGACATAATATATATTTATAAGCTTTATATATATATATATATATATATATATATATATATATATATATATATATATATATATATATATATATGATGAAGTGGATTGTGGTTTGCATTCTGTGAGCAGCTAAATAACTCTTGTAAGTCAAGAATTAGTGATTAGAATATGCTCTTTATTAAAATGCTTGCAGCTCAAGTAATTTTTAATGTAAATTTAGTGAAAGTTATAAAATGAGAGGTGGAAGAGGCATGAGTTAGCATTGCCTAGCAACTATTTCCATTTCTTTGTCCAGTGTGTTGGGTCACATGACTGACAGTGAGCAGACCGAGGCTGCACCGGCAAGCTTTATCTTCGGATTTTTTTTGACATAAATTTTCCGACTGTTTTGCGATGGATTTTTTTCGGCCTGGGAGGTTTGACTTCGAGTTGCATCTGCATGCAAAATTTCAGCTTTCTACCTCACATATAAAGTGCTAAACATTGAAATAAGATAGCTACTATGAGGTAGTGCAAGGTGCAACACTTGTGAGAGAATGGTGAGGAAATAATATTTGTGATTCCTATCAAAAGTTGTCAACCTCAAACCAATATAAACAGATGTTTGAGTGGAAATCACTAAAGGTACATCACGCAGACTTTTGTTGGAACTTCTTTTGGGAATAGCTTGTAACGCTCATCGCGCATGAAACGTGCCCGCACAAGAACTCGTTCAAAATGAAAATGTCACGTACATACTTCATGAACCAACGTGAGTTTGATGGCGATCTAACTCTATTTAATTGATGCAACGTCCGACGAGTATTTGCATTCCTCCTAGTGCAGGGAAGAAGCGAATTTTTAAAAAAGCCTTCAGGTGAAAATGTGCAACGGTATTGTCAACATCATCAAACGAAATCGTTTAAAATGAAGATTCCGAAAGTTGAGCATTGTATCGTACATAAGCCAACACTTTACAGAATTCCCATTGGAATTTCAGAAAGCAACGAAAAATTTGAAGAAACCCTCGGTATATAATTGGATGGCAAAGGGAAGTGTGAATTAAAAATCACCCGAGGAGCAAGTCACACTCATGGAATTGCCATCGTGACTCGTTTTGTGCAAAGCCCGCTTCAAGGATTCCGTTTTTCCAAAACCGAACGGGAAACAACTATTTTTGGTTGAAAAGTCAATTGCTTCGAAAATTCGCATCCAATCCGAAACATCCGTCGGTGTGTGCAAGTGTTAATGCTGGGATAAAAGCCGCAACAGGATGATCTGCAAATGGTCCCTTTCGAATGTCTATTTGCTCACTTATTAACAGTCATAATATACATGGGTACCCGAATCGATATCTTTTAATTTATTCAGGATGAGGTTGAAATCGTCAAATTTGGAGGTTTCACATCGAGGCAACGTGAACGAACCGCCGGGGATGCTGAAAGCGCATCGTGTTACCGCAGTGTAGTGTGTAACCCCTGCGGTAACTGTTCCCATGGCCAAGCTGGCGGGGAATAAGCGCAAGGCGCGGGTATCATCATTTAAACGAGATGTCTCTGCGGCAGCGCCTCTTCCAGTTTTGCATTGAGATGCAAAGTGCCTGACCTCGTGAACAAAATATGTCGATACCGTTGTTGACCTGTTTGTGTAGATTAATTTGACGCTGCGCCTTGAAAAGGGCAATTACTCGTGACTTGCGCATACGCTGTAAATATACGACTCAGACAAACACACATCAGACTACAGCCGATATATATATATATATATATATATATATATATATATATATATATATATATATATATATATATATATATATATATATATATATATATATATATATATATATATATATATATACTTAGCTCACTTTTGTGCATTTATTATGCTCTCCAAACTGTAGCTTATATAAGAATGAGGAGTGACGTCACAAGTCTGGCACAAACGAACGCCGTTAAAAAAAGGATCAAAAGAAGAATTGCTCGGTTGTTCCTCGTTACCGTTGCTGAGCGTTTAACCTTTACGCATTTCAACCATTAATTAATTTTGTTGCGTTAACGATAGAATATTTGCGCACTGTTCATGTCGCTGTTTTAAAGGATATTCCAAAAGTGGGGATTAAAACAAAGGACTAGGTTGAAATTAAAATAGAAGCGGCGTTGTGTGTTTCTTCATAACGAGCACCAGACTTCGCATCACTTGCGCAATCGCACATGGACACGAGCAGTGCGCTCTCGGCGCGGGAAACCTAGGACAGCGCGCTTTGAAAGCCACACGGTCTCCGATAAGTAGCCAATCAGTGTTGCGTCTGAAGGAGTCTCACAGCCAATGGTTCCGCAGTGTGGATCGAAAACCGCCCCCCCGAGTGTCCCCTCGAGTCCCGATGGCGCGTCTATAACCCCTCCCAAATGGCCTCCGTTCCCCCCCTTTCCTAGAACTCCCGCCCTGTGACCGGAGTCCAAAAGCAGCGAGCGTCAGCTCACTCGCTATAGGTACAAGGTGCTCTCTGTGGTGACAACGTGGGCACTGCATCCCGCACCGGTCCCACAACTCGGAAAAATAAAAATAAAAAAGCCCGCACGGACTCGGAGCAAGTTGGAGGAAAGTTGTTTGCGCACTCGTGGCGCGTCAAACCCGTGTTCCCTCCCCTCGTGCTCCATCCTCGGATCAGGAGCACTCCCACCCCCACCCTGCTCCCACCCCAACACCTCTCAGACCCCACGACCGGCTGTAAACTCACGGAGCCGGCCTTTCCGTGGCCTTCTCGTGTCCCCTCCCGCCAGCGGGTCATCCCGAGCCCCACTCTCCCCGCCTCTGTCGTGGTGGGTGATGCTCGCCGTCGGGCATATGGACGGCACGAGCCGGGCTAACGCCTTCGTGCTGAGCAGCCCGCCGCTCGCAGCGCTGCACACCATGACCGAGATGAAAACTCCGCTGTACCCTTACGCAGTGTCCGGAACAGCCCCGGGAGCGACGGCCGGCAGCACCGCTTTCAAGACGCCCCAGTGCAGCTTCTCGTTCCCGTATTCCCTCGCTGCGACCCCTCACGGCATCAACGACATCCTCGGAAGACCCGCTCTTGCATTGTGTGGAAGCACATGCACCCCGATATCCGCCACGCAAGCTTCCACACCCGCAGGCCTGCTGTCCCCCACGGGGCTCGGGCGCAGTGCCGCGGCCCCAGGAGGCGGCCTTCCTGCGGGAAGCACCGCTTACTTCGGTCCAGTGTCGGCAGCGGCCGCCGCTGCCGTGGCCATGCAAGCAGCCGCTGGCCGCTATGCCAAGCCGCTGGCCGACCTGCCAGGCCGGCCACCCATCTTCTGGCCTGGGCTGGTGCAAACCCCCCCACCATGGCGGGATGCGCGTCTCGCTTGCTCCCCGGGTAAGTGTGCCAAGTTCCCAGTGGATCCTCCATGGTCCTGTTGGCTCCGGTTCGAGTGAAAAAGATCAACAGGTGCATCGTATCACGCTGTGGAAATGTGCGTGCATGTAACCCGTTAAAGATCGCATACTGCACATGTCATTCCAATGCCATGGGCGTTCTTAAAAAGCCGATGGCGCACGCAAAGGTGTGCTCAAAAGTACATTCACAGGTGCGCTGAAAAGCGCATTCTAAGGTGTGCTCAAAAGCGCCTTTACAGGTGTGCTCTAAACGCCTCTTCATAGATAATAATCCATAGTACAATCTCATGGCAAAGTATAATCATGACACATCTACCTGTTGCATCGTCCTGTTAACGGTTTAAATGCTGTCTTCTCAATGATGTTTCGCACGACTCATTCATTGCGAAAACAATGAGTCCGAACAGGTCTCCTTCAGACTTCTTTTTTTTTGGAGATCTCTCCCGCAGTATACGCGTCAAGCCAAACGGACAGTTTCCTGCAAAGTATTTATTGCTTGACTATTTACAGCGATGTATGAAAGTATTTAAAGCTTGCATTCTTTGGCAATATCAAACTTATAGAATATATAGTGCATTGAATGAAACAAGCTTGTTCGATCATAAATCCGATAGAAAGGAATATCTTCATGCTGGTGCTGATGGTTCGGTCCCAAAGTGCCATTATTCTAAATTCAGATTTCTTCATTTGCTGGAAGACCGTGGCCTTGGTGAAGACTTCACGTCTATCTGGCTGTACTCTCATCAGTCTTCAGTTGATAAAATCCATCGCATCTCTTAACCGGGGCTTTTCGCGATGTAAATATCGAAAGTGAATACATCGCGGTAAATGCGGTTACTCCGATCAAAGCTTGTATTTTACATTTTGTTAAAAAAAAATATAATAAATGTCTTTAATTTCCAACATCTTTGCTAAACAGTCGATCCTTCGTGAAACTATAACGTATAGGAGGTCTTACATTATGATGAACATACAGAGCAAATTGAGTGTGATGGTGTGTTCACAGTGACCAAATCAGACAAGTCATGATACGTGGCATTTTCAAGCGTGAATATGAACGTTCAAAAGTTTTCCACAAACGGCGTTAATTCCCTGAATGCACTTACAGAAACATTGTTAGCGATGCTCATTATAGAGGGAATTGACGATTTTACGCACAGACTGCACGATGGATATCCGTGATGTTGTCGTGACGATCTTATTGAACCTCATAAACGGTATTTGTAAAATATTGCTGGGAAGTCAAAACTATGTACGAGATTGCCTACTGGCCGGGAGGAATATATATATATATATATATATATATATATATATATATATATATATATATATATATATATATATATATATATGTATATATATATATATATATTTATATATATATATATATATATATATATATATATATATATATATATATATATATATATATATATATATTATGTATATACATGGTGTTCGTTTCGAATGATGAACAGTTTCTAACCGTGTGTGAGTGTTACGTTAATGGCACGATGAGAGTTCGTTCCATTATTCCATTTCCCACCTAGTTGTACACCTTTTGATAAAAACATCATGGACTCAGACAATTTTACACGGTTGATCATGACGCTTGAAACACGCCATTCACTGCTCTCAGAGAGAGAGAGAGAGAGAGAGAGAGAGAGAGAGAGAGAGAGAGAGAGAGAGAGAGAGAGAGAGAGAGAGAGAGAGAGAGAGAGAGAGAGAGAGAGAGAGAGAGAGAGAGATCCGATGGCGCGCCGGAGCAAACAAAATGCGGGACTGAGTTGGAGTGGATATTTGTCGAGCTTCGTGTGCGGCATCATCGTGTTCTTCGCCGATCAATTCGATCTACAATTTGGATTTTGTTTTTTTTTATCATTTTTTTTTTCTTTCTCCCCGGCTTGCAGCAGTGTGCTGTGTATCACGTTCAAACCGTTCCTCCATCCTGTTCGTGGTGATGGCAGTGATTGGCTGGAAACCCCCTGCGGAATGATTTAATAGACGGGGTGCTCCTCTCAAAGCGAAATATTTGAACAGATAATCCAAACATGCGTTCACTGTTTATTTATCCTCACTTTGGCGGGGTTTTTGGGGTTTTTTTTTTTCTTTTTCGCTGTGCTTTGATATATGATGGGTAAACAGTAAATCCATCATCTGACATAAAAAAAAAAGAAAAGTCAACGACGAGTTACAAGAGCAAAGCAGTTTTGTTTTTCTCCCCGGTGTTTTATTTAACGAGTTTAACCGTTCAATCAGAAAGCTATTCGAATATTATTTTTCTCATTTCTTTATTAAAACCCTTCCTTCCAAGCAGTCCTCGTTTCCTCCAGCCATTTCAACGCGTTCGATAAAGACAATTTCGTATCCGAGTGATGAGCAATTCGTTTCAAGCAAAATGTGCATCCACAATGTTATATGCAGAGAGCGCTTGGAACCACGTATAACATTACGTGTTTTGCCGTCACCTGCCTGTGGGGAAGAGTCCTCAAATGAAAACCAAATTAACGCCATCACTCTCGTTATTACGTTTTTCCACATAGTTTACATTTCCATTAACGAAAGCAAATTTAGTGTACACAAGGTTCATTTTGTACACGATTAATCAGTACCGCATGGATCGGTATTTGGACACTTTCTCACGCGCTCACACGTACCGAACCGCACCGTAGCGTGGTCATGCCATGTGACGTATTCGTAAAACTGTCGTCACGTATTGCCCTAGGAAAGCCCCACCGAGTGGTATATTTGTGATTGAGATTTTAATTTTTTTCAACAAGTCAATAAAAGTGCATTGGAGGAATGTTGAACGTTTGTCGATGATATTTTGTCGACAGATTATGACGTTAGGGGCATCGATGACAAATACCTGAGGATACTCATGAGCCACGTGACCAGACCTAATGCCCGTCTTGACCTGACGCGGAATGCTCTCAGTAATCCTTTTTCAAATTATGTTGGAATGTACATTTTAAAGGAACCTTTTTAAGGCATGTTGCCAACCACGTCAGCATTGTTCAGATAAGAGAGTCCTTCATATGCATGTTTAATTTTCACAATTTTTCTTGCTTGGGATGAGCAAGCTGCTTCATCCGCTCGGTGAGGGGCAGAACTTTAAGAGTGCATATGCCTCGTTCACAGGTGGAACTATGGTGTTGGACAAAGATGGGAAGCGAAAACACACACGGCCCACCTTCTCAGGACAGCAAATCTTCGCGCTGGAGAAAACCTTCGAACAAACAAAGTACCTAGCCGGTCCCGAGCGGGCGCGACTTGCATACTCCCTTGGCATGACAGAAAGTCAAGTGAAGGTAAATACCAGATTATGCACGTCTATAATCATTGTCTAGCATCATCTTTATATGATTATTAAACAATTATATTATCCTAACTCAATAAGCCTGGTGTGGTGTTGGTTTAACGGTTAAGGTGGCTGGCTTAAGATCTTAGGGTCTTGAGTTTGAGCACCTGTCGTGCTGTTAAGTAACACCGTATGGGTTAACTCATCCTTTTGAGGTCAGAAAAATCAGTACCGGCTTACTGGAAACAGGGGGCACTGCATCAGCGGCACAGCCACGCTCCCAGCAACGCTGTCGACAGTAGCCACAGGCTGCATTCAAAATAATAATTATAATAATAATGCTGACACTTTACCAGCAACCTCCACCTTTTCCATGAAATTTGGTCTACATTTTGTATACCAAAACTGAGAACCGTCCCTACCCTGCCAGGAGGGTAACTGCAATTGTTCACTCATTCAAATATTATATAATTCAGCAACTTCCAAATCATCCATCAACATTCATCATGTCCTGCATCACACCTTTCACCTCCACCATGATGTATTATCTTCACTAATCATCCACCATCATTTATTTACTCTTGAGAAACCACATTGTGACTTAGTGAGCACATCCATGAAAATATCAACACTTTTATATCATCATCATCATCATCATCATCATCATCATCATCATCATCATCATCATCGAGCCCCTTCATGAATATTTATCACCTCAAACAATATATCGAATGTTCATCATTACTCAGTGACATTATCACCATGTAACAATTCTATCAATATTTTGCACTATTTTCCAACACCTTTAATGTCTTATTACTATTCATAATCTGAATAATTCATTCATCCAGTGCTTTTACCATTTTCTATTGTCACGATATTCTGTTCATATACAGTACATCTCATCAGTCATCCAGCATTTCCATCTATAACATCTCAACACTCATCTAACTTTTGGTTTTCTGACACTTTAACACCTATCCAATCATTAACATCCATGACACATTAACACTCATTTAACATTCACTTTGACAACGCCATTAACACTCATCCAGAAATTTTATCCATAAATCCTTAAAATAAATTTAGCATTTCCATACGTAACTCGTTAATACCCATCCAACATTTCTATATCTATAACACCTTAACACCCATTTAACATTTTCATCTTAAACATATTAACGGCTATCCAACGTCTCTATCTATAACGCTTTAATACTTATCCAGAATTTTTATAAATAACTTTTCTTCCATCGATAACACCTAAACACTCATGCAACATTTCCAGCTGTAACGACTGATCACTCACCCAACGTATTCACAACAATCCAGATTATTTACAGTTATGTACAATTTTCATGAAGCCATCCATTAATTTGATATATTACTTGGATGCTTCCATCTCTCCATGATCAAAATCTCTGTACTCCAGCAGTCTAACCAGCACTACCATGACCACCACCAAGACAATCCATCAGCTTCACATTGAAGGATGTACAGCAACATTCAAAACTAGAATGGCACTCGGAAGAGCGCATACCTCCGCCCGGCTGAACAATTCACGTTTTGGAGCCCACCGACAGGCAGGATCTGGATCTGGACCTTAACCAAAATCTAATTGGCTTGTTCTTGTCACCTACTCAAGTCATCCACCAAGTTTTGTCATAATTCGTCCGCAACCTTTTTGAAACACCATACTATACAGTTGATCATCTCTCAAATGTGAAGAATCACTGAGAGAATATAAAAATTTGCGTGTCCGAATCCGGATGCGGATCTTCACGAAAATCGAATCATTTCGGCCTCGTCAGACTCCCAACTTGTCTGCAAAGTTTGGTCCGAATCCGGACATAACTTTTTGAAATATCCTGTTCACAGACAAACAGACAGACAGACAGACAGACGGGATGAAAACATAATCTCCACCAACCTTAGATGGTGGAAGCTCAAAGGGTGTTCAACATATTTTTGAAATTATATGATACGCCAAGACACTCCAATGTTGTGTGTGTGTGTGTGTGTGTGTGTGTGTGTGTGTGTGTGTGTGTGTGTGTGTGTGTGTGTGTGTGTGTGTGTGTGTGTGTGTGTCAGAATGGCCTGGAGGTACGCACACTCGCCTCTAAGCCATTTCGTCTGGGTTTGAGTCTCGACCCAGCTATAATGGTCATCTTGTTGTTTCACAAACAGGGTGATTCATCAATGTGTGTGCCATCCCTTGGATGGATGTTAAACTGGCGTCCCGTCTGCCGACATGAGTTGGTGGACTATAAAGACCCCACGGTGTCCTTCACGAAAAGTAGGCGAGTTCTCACCGGCGCCAAGAACAAATTATAAATTCCTCCCGACCTGTTGTTGGGAAGGCAATGGAAAAACCACCCAGTACAACATTTGCTCAAGAAAATGATTTGGCAGCACCGACCCTCTGTAAGAGAGTATGTTACATCAAAATCAGAATATGTCTATATGTATACATTGGAGTGTTTTAACAACCACCATAGAATATGTGTACATTGGAGTGTTTTAACAACCACCAACATGCCTGTTGGGATGTACATGACACGTCCTTGATATTCCAATCCATCAAATTAGCTGAGCTTCGAGAGCGCTGCGGCTTGAAGGAGTGATTTTGAAATAGATAAATAAAAATAATTAATTTGCACTGTACTCCCATCGAGTTAATCTTAATGCTGTTGAAGCCCCCAATTCCCACCCCCTGTGACGTCATTTCAGGTTAGTGTCAGTTTTCAAAAATATTTGAGGCATAGCATTCGCCTTTGAGCTTCATGTGGTTTGATTCCTGACCCGGCTAAGTATAAACTGTCATCGTGGTGTTTCGCAGCCATTGAGTTGCCTCGATGACGAGCTCGTCTTTCAGATGGGGCATTAAGCCGGCCGTCTCGTCTGATTGTATTCGCTGGTGGGTATTAAAGATCCCATTCGCAGTGTCTCTTGAAAAAGGGAAGGCCATTGCATGCCGGCACCCTGACCAAACACCAAATCCCTGCCGTAACCTCTGATTCCTGTCTGCAGCACAGCCGGCCCTCAGTGATGATGCAACCGGGGGGGGGGGAGAGGGGGGGGCGAAATCGTACTCGAACCCCAGTCTACTACACGCTCGCTCGAGTGTATACCTGCAGAGCATTTCATCTGAAATGTCACGTGCTTATAACTTGCAGGAAAAGGTACAAGAATGATCTGCGGAAAAATAAATATATAAATAGTCATCAGGCCCTGTCAACCCTCCATGATTGTAATTTTAATGGTGTGGTGCAACGAGATTTTGTCAATTTCCTTCGTCATTATGGTGATGAAGCTGAAATCTTTGAAAAATCAAATCTTCTGATCGTGTGATCAGCCAATGACACACCATGCACCTGTGATGTGATCAGCCAATGACACACCATGCACCTGTGCTGTGATCAGCCAATGGACAGTGATGTTGCTTTCCCAGTCCCTTTTATCTCCAATTTGGAGCACGTGCTTTGCTTATCCATCAAAAGCCAACCGCTTGTACTGATACATTAACAGTGTTTTCTTTACTCAATAATTGTTGCAGTCTCCATGCATTGTTCAGGGGCAAATCCAGGAATTGGGTGGGGTTCCAAATAACAGAAAATTATCAATTTTCCAAATAAATTACTGTGAGCTGTTAGTGGTTTATTGTTTATTAGGTACTGTATTGATACAGTTTTTCTGAGGTTTCTGGCCTTTTTTGTGGCACACTTTCGTGGGAGAAGGAGTTCTGGGTGACCAGGGAACCCCTGGATTTGCCACTGTAATGGTAAATATTTTTTTGTTGGGAGGGGGGGTTTCTGGGCAACCAGGAAACCCCCCTGAATTTACCACTGTTGTTCGGACCGTGATCAGTATGCGGACTATATATAGGCCAAGACGCCTAAAAATGCCACTGCAGTTGGAGGGTCACGTGTACATGTATAGCTCAGCCACAACTGGTGAATGGGTTAAAGGAAAAGTAAGTAAGTTATTTTGCACGAATATAAATCAGTTGAACTCATTTCAACGTGGTTACCATAACATACCCCCCCCCACCTCTCCGCGACCCCCTCCCCACTCAAAATCTTGCTCGAGTGCTGTCAGAAGCCACGATGCCACGAAAACCCGCTGCCTGTTCGGATCACACACACACCCGTGCTGGGCAGGTACGCGTGCCTGGTAATTGGCAAGGGCGGTGCAAGTTTACCGCATCGTCACCCCCAAGAGTAGTCACCTGTGCCTCCTCCTGGAGGAATTACCAACGTTCTCCGTGGTGCACCCCCCCCCACTGAAATTGCTCGAACACCAAACCTCTCTAATGGATGCATGCTGAAAACGAACGCCCAACTCGAATCACCGAAGGGTGGGCCACAAACACCTCGGGAGATTTACGAGTGCACATAATTCAGAGGAGCAGGATCGTCATGGAAAAGCGATAAAACGTCCACGCATTTTATCGCGCGTTCCTGCGCCGTTATCCGTTAACACAAACGTGCTATTAAGGTGTGTGTCCCCCCCCCCCCCGAATGCGAAATCCCAGATCGATGTCGCTGCGACAAGCCACCCATGTCCCAGAGTGAATAACCGCGACACAAGTGCGAATCCGTCATATTCTTTGTTCCCTTCTCACCGTCTCCCCATAAAGTCTGTCGGACATGACCCGTTCAAAAAGTTCCACGAAACTAGTTACTCAGAATTGTCCAAGAATAAAGTTTAATCAATTTTGTTCCCATCGTTACATGTGCTTACGACGTGTTGGAAATTGAAAATTAAACGTTAAACCGACGTCCATGACGATCCCATTAACCCTTTCCTGTGCAAGCTCTTACTCACAGGTTGCCCCCCCCCCCCACTCTCCACTCTAAACTTTCTTTCATTATTCTCATTCATTCCCTCAATTCTTATGTCCACCCGGTGCCCCGCTCGATGCACGTTGCCCTTCACCCCCATGTCACGTCATCTTCCTGCTCTTCCGTGAGCCTCGACTTTGCGCAGAAAAAAAACACATTTTTTTGTTGGCAGTTTTGGAATATTTGTGAGCATCTCAGCCACACTAACTTTTGGAACCCTCCCCTGCTGACCCCCCTCCTCCCTCCCATTTTGGGGACACAACCCTTGTGAGTTGCTCTTCATGCTTTGTCGGACGATAGTGGAGGAAAAAAGTTGAAAACTCTTCGTTTGTCAACACGAGCAAGAAAAAAAACCTCTTCGGATGGGCGACTGCTTTCAGAGAATTACCCGGATAGGGGCCATCTATATATTACATACCACACAAGGGGTCAGTAGTTTGCCCAGCGTTACATATAACGTAAACGGTGGGGAGGAGGGGGATTATCTCACAAAGCCTAATGTAATTATTGGGTGAAGGGTTGGTCTTTGGCTCAGCATTATGAGCATTGCTGAGAGAGGGGAGAAGAGGGAGGGGTGAGGGGGGGCAGGGGTATAAAATTGCAAAAAAAAATTGTTGTGTAATACATGGACAGACCCAGGATTAGACAGAAGACCCTGAGCGTGATCACAAATCAGGGTCTCCTGGCCGCGCTCGCCGACATGACTGACTCGCGTTACCTTTACGACGTGTCTGCTCTTTCAGCGCTCTTAATGGAGCCGCATCGCCTTTTTATTCCATTGTCCGTTGCTACAGCGTCTCTGCGTTCCTGAGTGCTTCGTGGGAAAGTGCCTCCCCAAATAGAAATCCCGCACGCAGGCAGAAAAGACCCGATTTATCCGAAAGCGTTCCTATTATTCCTCCATTATGCTGGATGGGAATTTATGGGTGCGTGTTATACCGCTCGGTCACATATTGTGGTTTGGGGATGAGAGAGAGAAAAACAAAACGGGGAGGGGGGGGAGACTTTAACGTTTCATTAAAAAGCAAAAATGCAATTTTGTAGATCACGCAGTGCAGGGAAGCGAAACAGCTTTCCTTAAAAAATATAAATGAGTAAGCAAACGCACCTTTGTTGTATATATATCGGGGACGTGCCGATGAAAGAATAAACGAATCTTTTTATTGATAACACGCGTGCGGACGATGATCCATATTCTTAAATTTCCAGCTAATGAATCTTGAAAGCTGTCAATACAGTTATTTTTCCATTTCACTATCAACTAGAGCAGAAACAGAATCGTCCACATAAGTGACGCACTTTACAACCTTTACGTACCTTTACCAGAAATCATCACGTGACCTTTACCAGAAATCATCACGTCCACTTAACACTGATGTATTAAAAAAAAACTAAAAAAAAAACTGGTTTCACGACAGCAGAGTCTGCTTAATGATTGAACTCAAATTCAAGTCTGCCTTTGGTGTTGTAAAACTGTTGTTGAGCAAGACTAAACTTCCCACAATGCCATGGGGGCTCCCCAGACAGGTGCATCACTCGCCATTTTGTCCTCGGAATAAAAGATGCACCTGTCGTTGACACGCCCCTGCTTCCTCTCACTGGCCCGCAGATGTCCTTATTCAATGAACTTTAACCTGGCAATGTGGCAGAGGCATTTCTATGAAACAGTTTAATTTGTGATCAAAGTGAACTTATTAAAATTAATGAACTGGTTATTTCATTGTCAGTAAGGTTTGCAAGGTTTGTGACTTCTTCCCCCCCCCCCCCAACTTTAATCAAAGACTATTTTTTTTAAATCTAAATAAAATGTGTTAATGTTCTTTCAAAGCAATAACATTAAGTGAGCTCAAGACACAATTGTCGTTTTGGAGACAGCACACGAGAAAATGGAATACCTGCAGCCAGAAAAAATCACTCGGCCAATCATACATGTGTTCCATCATCGGCTCAGGACAATCCCACCTTGCTGTCCAGTACCTGCCACATAAACATAAAATAAATTATTTAATGACAATTAAGACAGGCGTTGCTGCAAGAAATGCGAAATATCGTTGTTGAATGTCACAAACAGGTGAACTGCATTAAAAAAAAAATATATATATATATATATATATATATATATATATATATATATATATATATTTACATGAATTACACGTTCCTGAAAGTCACATGAGATTCAGGAGTGCTTAACACAACCGGTATATTGTGAGAATGCTTGGCCTCTTTGGCTGTACAGTTCACAACTTTTCAACACATGACGCGTTCTTTTCGATCTCTGACAGGTGTGGTTTCAAAACCGACGGACCAAATGGAGGAAGAAGCATGCAGCAGAGATGGCAACGGCCAAGAAGCGGCGCGACTCGGAGGCCGAACGCCTCAAAGAGGTGTCAGAAAATGAAGAGGAGGAGGATGATGATGAATATTCCAGACCATTGGACCCCAACTCTGATGACGAGAAGATTAGCCAACTCCTCAAGAAACACAAGCCTGGTTTGGGCAACCTTGCTAGCATCATGACCGCAGGGGGTACCATCACTGGGGGCATCATGGGTGGGACAGGGCCTGTCGGTTGCTGAGGGTGTACCCACTTCTACACAGCTGTTTGGTTCCGGTTCTCAACTCAGATTCCTAAGTTCTACCACAATTTTGCTTCTTCATGTCTCACATTTTTCTGACCGGAAGCACTTCCGAAATGCTCAATTCCGCTTTGATTAGCCAGACTTGCTACACCAACGGTGACTTCCACCTTGCATGCAACATCATCGCAAAGTTTTACTCCCTGTCCATATTCAGCCCCCCTTCCCCAATCTCACCTCATTCACTTATTTTTCCTGAGCTGAATGACATGACCTTCTCTCCAGCAAGTTGGATCTTCAGCACAGCGCATGGCAAAGCATGACAAGAGGGCACAACTTCACTCATCATCACACGAGTTATTTTGCCCGAAGATGTACATAATATTTTTGTATAGCATTAACTTATAATGTATGAGGAGGGGGATTGGGGGGGTGGGGTTGCAAAAAAGAACTAAAAATGTCTCTGAACAGACTTTATACTACATTTTAGAATGTGCAATAAATACTATACTTGCCAGCATACTTCTGCCAAGACGAGGAAACAACGTAATATGCATGGTTTTATGTAATTATGTTTACTATTATTATTATTTAAGGAAATAATTCCATCATAATATGATGTAGAAGCTGTTTGGCATCAATAATTTCAAAACAAAGCTTATTATTTCTATTTTTTTTCTTTTGGAACGTCATAAAGTTATGACGTCTTTTTCTTATGACATCATTTTTGGTTATGCGGTCATTTCAAGGACTTGCGCAGAAAAATTTATTTTCTTTGTGTTGGAATTGTTTGCCAAAGTAGTCATCGGGATGCTTTTCTGGTGATACAAACATTTCCTGACATTAAAAAAGGAAAGAAAGACGTTTCCGATTTTCAAAAAAGTTCATTTGCCAAAC
Organism: Eptatretus burgeri; assembly: GCF_056783735.1. NCBI lineage: Eukaryota > Metazoa > Chordata > Myxini > Myxiniformes > Myxinidae > Eptatretus > Eptatretus burgeri. The sequence continues at coordinate 73,370,723 of NC_140972.1, read as the reverse complement.
AGTCATGCATCGCATATCAGCCTTTTCAGTGTCACCTCCTGACTTTATATTAAAATCCTCCGATGAGCCTCCAACCAGCATTGAGGTGTATGTACAGAAATACATGTATATATGTGTAGAAAGTTGTTTGTTCCATAAATATTTTTTCATTTAATTTAAGTTGCCTAAGAAGGTTCAAGTGGAGGGGTTAAAGGGAGGTTTTAGTGACATCTGCATGACATTTGAGCTTTTGGATTATATTATATTATATATATATATATATATATATATATTGCACCACGAATTGCACACTGGCGTTTAGCATTGGTGCCGTTTTTGCTGTGCCGTTTGTTGTGTGTCTCATTGCTGTTTATGGGAGCGAATCGCTGTGTTTGTGGTTCAAATAAACTCTAATTTAAACGAATTGCATGGCAACGCTCATTTGTGTATGTTTGTATCCAATGGGAAAAGAAAGATGAACTCCAATGCTTTCACAAACCCACCGTTTTTATGCGGGTACTGACCTTAAGGGGTCGAAATCCGACGATTGGGAAGAGAGAGGGGGAGTGATCATGATCCATGACGAGGTTTGTAAGTTTCATTTTGGTGAGAATGTTAACACAAAGGTAGGAGGGCACGATAGAGTGGGCATCGGACAAATTGCCACGAACGACTATTGACCGCGACGATAGTTCTCTGTCACACTGCACAGGGATCTATTTACATTCCAGACCCCTGAACGCCGACGTGGCTTGGAGACTGACGTCACCACTGGAGCTGGAGGAAGACAGAAAACAGCTTCAGTAAAAGTGGAAATGGCACCTTTATTTATTTTTAAGTCACTGTTTTCGAAATCAGTCGTCGTCGTGCTTCTCGTTTGGCGTTTTTTTGTTCCCGGCAGTCCCATGAGTTATAAAAACAATTAAACTCTAGCTGACTGCATCTCTTACTTGTTGCTTGTCCTCACTAGTGGGCCCAGCCTCAGGAAACAAGAGTGCCATGGCTGAAGCCTTGTGTAAATATTCTCCTGACAAACCCTTTTCAAAGTAAGATGACAATTAAAATGAACAAATACACAAAATCATCCACTTTATGGAAGTAGGATTATGCAGAGGGTGCATTTGATAGTCTGTAAGAATATAAAGATGTAAATAGTCTTTTAAGCACATCTCTTTTACCATACACGCCAAAGTATTTTCCCACGTTCATATATATATATATATATATATATATATATATATATATATATATATATATATATATATATATATATATATATATATATATATATATATTGAATCCATCTTGAGTTCTCCCTCCTTTAATTGAACAAAGATTGACTCAATGTTTCGGGCAGCAACACAAAACAAAACGTGCCTCTGCTGACCTTTCTCAAGAGTGAAGAACATAATTCTAAACCAGCTCGGGTGATCAGTGAGCGAAGCGGACCGTGCAGGACAGAAGGCAGAGAAATCTCCGTGCATAAGCTATCGTTACAGAACACCTCCCATAAAGGATAGTGTATGCAATGATCACACAGAGACAAACGTCGACAGACACGAATGGAGACATCTCCCTGAGATAGTATCATGGACCATCACCCAAATAGAGTATTCAGTGTTTGCACGTGAGCTCAAGACTTGTACAGCATAAGGAAGACTCCCGCTAGCATGTTTTGCTGCGCTCTGTCAATATGGAAGCACGCTTTCAATGCTGGGCATGCACTCCAATGGATTCAACGTAGGAGAATTTCCCCAGGGATCAGAGAGGATCCCGATTTGTAGAGGGTGGGTTGAGGGAGTATTGTAGCGATTTTCAAGAGAATGTCTTATGCAAGAACATTCCGGTTTTACGGTCTGAACGAATGTTTAAAACTGTTTTGAGGATATCGCCCTTATTCGTGAGATGACATGAAAATCGATTTTTGCAGTAAAATTGACAACGTTTTGTCCATTTTGCATTTCATTTCTAACAAAGTGCGATTGTGAGAATCCGTCTGGTTTGTTTTGCGGAATACACATGGGTGACATGAGCAGTGCAGTGGCGATACACAAAGCCAAAATGCTTTTGTGTGACGGGAAGCAACCAGAGACTCATGGTGGAATTGCTTAGGGGAAGCATGCTCACGTTTGATCTGTCAAGTCTGGGTTTAATTCCAGACCCAACTATAAAATGTCAACCTGGTGTCTCGCGAGAAGGACGAGTGGGTCACCCATCAGTGGGTGAACGGTCTGTCCAATATGGGACATAAAGTTGGGATGCTGGTGTGGCAGCATTTGCTGCTGGTGGACCTTAAAGAGCCCATGGTGTCTTTAAGCCACTGTGTGCCGTCATCCTGGCCAAATTCCAATAACGCAATTACCTACAGCACCCTGCGGTACAGTTGCGACCTGTCCACAAGTTTGCTCTTCAGCCAGGGGAAGTGCTTCAGCTTAACTGACACTCTGCAAAGAGAGCATGGCCAAGGACGAGTGCGTAATCACAACGTGACTCTCACGAGGAAAAGAGTAGTGCATGAATCTCTAATGTGTGTTTTAAATCAGCCTTTCTCTGTCTTTAATATTCCCATATTTCTGCCATTGACTCATCATTCCGAACTCAGAAGCTGCAGATTTTCCATCTCCTTCCATTGGAAATCACTTCTCAAAAGCACGATCACTTGGCCAAAAGGCCCTTTAATGGTGCGGTTCGTTGCCACATTGTCTAATGGCATGCCTTTGGGAAATCGGCTTTTCAAATGGCTCTTTAGCACTTTCCAATGGTGCACTATTGATTATCCACGTGCATGGCTGGACGGAGTGAAGAGGCACCCGGTGTACGAATTTATCCCATCCTTGCCACGCCAATACGAGGTGTACCGGGTCATCTTTCACCGTGAACATCCATTGTTGGCCAAGGGCGATTGTGGACTCAACCCCGACTTAAATAATCTGTCAATAGATGTCAAACTGGCATACTCTGTTGCAACAGCAATTAAAAATAAAGATGTAAACAGCAACAGGAATAATGATAACAAGACTAATGATGATGATGATAATAATAATAATAATAATAATAATAATAATAATAATAATAATAATAATAAGTTGAACGATGCTCAGTAGAGTGCGTACCTCCACAAGATTGAACAGTTTACGTTTTGGATGGATGGATGGTGTTGGCCTAATGGTTAGGGTGGTGGGCTTGGGATGCTCGGGTCCTGAATTCAAATCCTGCTCAACCACTGAATTAATAACAGGTGGGGTTGACTCATCCTGTCATCCTTCTGAGGTTGGCAAAATGAGTACCAGCATGCTGGGATGATTGAGCCATTTAAGTATCCTGTGTTGGAATGGCGAACTGTCCAGGATTGTGTCCAGTAGCCAAGGAGACTGCTTTGGCAGCACCAACACTCTGTACAGAGTATCGTCCCAATGGATGGATGGATCTGGATCTGGACCTGAACCAAAATCTAATCTACTTGTTCTTGTCACCAAACCGTCATGCACCTAGTTTTGTGGTAACTTGCCCACAACATTTTGAGAAATTGTGTTAAATATCGTTTTGGCCCGATATCTCTCAATGGTGAAAAATAACTTTAAAAAACCTAGTATCAGCTTCCAGATCCAGATCTTCACCAAAATTGAATGAGTTATTCCTCGTCACAAACCCAACCTGTCCACCAAGTGTCCTCCAAATCCGTACATAAATGTTTGAGATATCGTGCATATATCGTTTTGGCCCTATCTCTCAATGTTGAACACTTCCTCTTCTTGCGTATGGCCGCTTAGCTGCCGGGGTAGCTATCATTTCTTGGAAGCGGGACTGTGTCGCTGATGCAGTGCCCCTCTACCAGTACACACTGGTACTCATTTCGCCGATCTCGGAAGGATGACAGGCTGAGTCAACCCCCTGGTGTATTAATTCAGCGGCCAACGGGGCTTGAACTCAGGACCCTAGGATTCCAAGCCACCACCCTAACCACTATGCCAATACCAGGCTTAATGGCGAACAAGAATGACCGTATTGTGGTCACAACCTGTGACACACAACACAACACACACACAGACACACACACACATACATGTAGCCTCCGAAGTCCACTCAACTCCCTCATCCTTGCTCATGTCCCACATGTCAATGTGGTGAAAGCTGGGTCGAAGAGTAAAAAAAATCATTCCCAACAGATCAGATAACATTCTCTAATCTGTCTCATAAACCTTGTGCTGTGTGTGTCTTGTGTTCCTATCTAAATGAATAAGAGTATGTAGAGCCGTGTCTGTCCCGTGTTCCCATGTGAATTAATAAGATTAGATCGAGCCGTGTCTGTCCCATTTTCCCAAGGGAATGGATAACATGAAATAGAGACGTGTCTGTCCCGTGTTCCCATGTGAATTAATAAGATTAGATCGAGCCGTGTCTGTCCCATGTTCCCAAAGGAATGGATAAGATGAGATAGAGCCGTGTCTGTCCCGTGTTCCCATGTGAATAAATAAGATTAGATCGAGCCATGTCTGTCCCGTGTTCCCATGTGAATTAATAAAATTAGATCGAGCCGTGTCTGTCCCATGTTCCCAAAGGAATGGATAAGATGAGATAGAGCCATGTCTGTCCCCTGTTCCCATGTGAATTAATGATTAGATAGAGCCATGTCTGTCCCGTGTTCCCATGGGAACAAAGATTAGATAGAGACATGTCTGTCCTGTGTTCCCATGTTCATGAATAATATTAGATAGAGCCGTATCTGTCCCGTGTTCCCATGGGAACAAAGATTATATAGAGCTGTGTCTGTCCTGTGTTCCCATGTGAATGAATAAGATTATATAGAGCTGTGTCTGTCCTGTGTTCCCATGTGAATGAATAAGATTAGATAGAGCGTGTCTGTCCTTTGTCGCCATGTTAATTAATAACATTAGATAGATAAGATTCATAGTGAATCATAACAAGGGATTTACTTTACATCTGTGACCCCAGTTTTGTCCTGTGCATTTGTGCGTGTGTGCATACGTGGGTGTCCCTCTCTTCCATTCTCTCTCTCTCTCTCTCTCTCTCTCTCTCTCTCTCTCTCTCTCTCTCTCTCTCTCTCTCTCTCTCTCTCTCTCTCTCTCTCTCTCTCTCTCTCTCTCTCTCTCTCTCTCTCTCTCTCTCTCTCTCTCTCTCTCTCTCTCTCTCTCTCTCTCTCTCTGTTGTAATAAAGCTTGTTCATAAAAACATGTGCACGGTCATTCGAGATACAGGACTTCGCCATTAAGCGCGAGTGAATCGGCTTTAAAATATCCCGGTAACCGGCTGATTAGGAAAGGCGCATTTAAAGCCCTCTTAAAAGAGCTGATTCGTCACAGTTACTTATATTAGAATGAGCTGATTCATCACATGGTCACGAATTGTTAATCCCAATATGGGGCCATCAAAAATGGTGTAATGCTACTTTTTTTTAAGGAGGCGCATACAAGATTGATTAAGTCTTTCTAATAATTTTTATTCTACATATGAATAGATTTTTTTATTGGGGGGGGGGGTCCCTCATTGTGATTAACACCAGACTCAAACAAAACCAATGGAAATCTGATGCAACAAACCCAGGTAATGTATAAGCTATGGTTTCGGCCAACCAGAAAACCAAGATGGTGGCCATATCATTTTATCTGGATGAGATGATGGGTGAGGTCAAGCGACGGATGTGGATGTGGTCCGGCAGCTGTCCGACAAATGGGTGCACATTTCAAAAATCGACCTCCAAGAACTACAACAACAACAACAACAACAACAACAATAGCAAGATGGAGCTCTTGTTGACCTGCCACATGTTGCAGGGGGAAAAAAACTTTTAAAATTGTAGTATCCATTTCCCAGATCCGGGTCCTCAACCAAAATCGAATGAATTTGTCCTTGTCACACACGCAACCTGTCCACCAAATTTCTTTAAAATCCAATCATAACTTTTTGAGATGCTCACAGATAGACAAACTGACAGATGACAGACAAGGGTGAAAACATAACCTTTGTCCACTTTCAGTGGTGGAGATAATGTATAGAGAGCACAATACTGTTGATCTGTGTTGATGAACAGGTGGAACAATGGATGACATCAACAGGACGTTGATTGAAGTGTGCTGACTGCTGTGGAAAGGAAGAAGTTGGCATTCAGGCATTACCTCAGGCTCCTGCAGATGCCAATGATGCCAATGACATGGAGGGCATGAGTTTCCATAACCACAAGGTGGGCAAAATGGGAAGCAGCGGTATCAGTCCATAGGGGGGGGGGAATGTTCTTTAGATGAAGGCCTTGTGCACCATGACAAGCTGAGAATAGCAAAGGAAGGGCATTGTGTGAAATCTGAAGAGACAGCCGGCTTTAGAGGCCAGTTTGGAGATGTGAATGCAGGATATATTTGATGGTGAGGCCCATGAGCTAAAGAGACCATACCTCTCCCCAAGGCTTACCATAGACATACGTTGTGAGATGAGCTATCTGGTACTTATGTCTTGAGGCAAAAAAAAAAAAATAATAACAAGTCTTTTTGCGATGGGAGACATTAAAATGAGCTCCGTACCACCGACCGATCAACCAACCGATCATCTGTCCATGTTCTATTGTGTCCGCAATATTTCCAAAACAGTTGAACATTTAGCTTTCATGTTGTAGGTATCTATTCCTCGTGACATTATTTAAACCTGATTAGATCACGGTGGTGATTGGCTAAATTATGTTGCGAATGGCAACCATCTCGGTAACTTGGCATGTGCATGCGATATTAAAAAAAAAAAAAACGTTTAATATTTAGCTTTCATATTACACAGATCTATTCCTCATACCACCCAAAGGATAGGGGACCGAGAGTATCTGCTTCTTCTTTGTCATTGAAAAACAGAGATCATTGATGTCTATCAAGAACAGGATTAGTCCCAGAATGCAATATTGTGGGATGCAGATCACTAGAGGTCGAGCATGGGAGAGAATATCATCCAAAGCAGCCAGCTGCTTGTGAGTGTACAGGAAATCTGAAAGCCAGGACCTTGTACACCATTATCTGCAAATTTGGAAATCAGGGTGGGATGTCATGCAGAGTCAAACGCACGGGACATGTCCAGTGAGATAACCCTGACCTCGCGTCCATTCAATGTTGACATAGAGGAAGCAACACGTCCCAAGGTGGAATGACCTGAGCAGATACCATAATGATGATTGAAGGTAAGAAAGTTAAAAAGGATATCTGCTGCAATGTTTGATTCCCTGACTTTTTGTATCATGTGAAAAAGGATGAATGATCTATACTTTAGTTTTGAAAGCATTCTAATGAATTGGGGCAACAATGGTAAAGACTCTAGCAGCAATCAACGCATACCTACTAACCCGAAATATACATGAAAGATAAAAGACACATAAAATAAATAATAATAATAAAAAATAACATATATGTGTATATATATATATATATATATATATATATATATATATATATATATATATATATATACATACATACATACATACACTGTGTATCTTTTTGTTAGGGGTGAGAATTAGAAACCTGTTTATTAGGTTTTTTTTTTTTAATTACAAAAATCTATTTTTGGGGTGATTGGAGGGAGAATTGGATCAGGGGAGAAATAGTTGAAAAACAGGAACAAAATGGGGAAAATTTACAAATAAAATATTCACACAGTATAATGATCAGGATCCACACACACAGTACACGCTCAAACCCTCCACACTCCTCTTGCAAGAACCATGGGCAAACCAGCCTGAACCCCTCCCCATGCGTATCCTTTACTATAATTCACGGACCGGTGTTTGGGTGTTTGGGTGTTCGTGTTTGTCAGACTACTCCTCCTACAGTTATGGCCTGATTATATCCAGACTTACTACATAGGATCAGCATGACCCCAATTCGTGTATAGAGGTGTTTTTAGATCCTCGTGGAGGATCTCTCAGTCTTACTCACGTTGTTGTTCTTGTGGACTTTTTTGTTTCACAGCCTACAGTTTTCATCGAAACTTCCTGAAACTTGGCATATATATGTAAAAATACCCTGCGCAGACAGTAACCATCTCCGATTTTGAAAATTCCTCCTAGAAAAAAAGTTATGACGTCAAAATATCTCCGCTAATGGAAATCCCCGAAAAAATTATCTCCGAAACTCGGAAAGCTTTTTGAATTCTGTTTGCGGGAATCGAACAGGGCATTAGCAGAGATGAATTACCACACATATGATACATCACTATGACGTCTTATCAATTTGTATGACGTCATTCCTATTTTTTGACATTTTTTTGTTTCACAACCCAGAGTTTTCATCGGATCTTCGTGAAACTTGCCATGTATATGCAGAAAGCCCACGCGCAGGCAGTAACAATCTCAGATTTGGGAAATTCTTCCTAGAAAAAAAAAGTTGACGTCATAATATCACCGCAAATGGAAATCGCCTATACCATTATCTCCAAAACTAGGCAAGCTGTTTGAATTTTGTTTGTGGGAATCAAGCCGGGCATTAGCACAGATAATTTATCGCAAATCTGATACATCACAATGACGTCATATTCGTTTTTATGACGTCATCATTAAGAGGACGAGGATCTTAGCTCATTTGAGCTTGTTATCCTTGTCCGGTGGTCTTGGGGGATAGGGGGAGGGGTGGATGTAAAGTTTCTATGTAAATGTGTATCGTGTAGCACCACCTCCAGGTTTTCCCAGGTATTCCAATTCTCCACCATTTACAGTATAGTATTCAGGTACCCACGTTTTCCAGTGCAGTGAGGTGTTTTGAATTATAAGGAGTAGGTATGTTCTTGTTTCATGCACATAACCCGGGATATTTAGTTATTTTGCCTATAGAGAGTTGTCAGTTGCCTATACACCACCGAAATCAAGGTATGCGTCAGAAGAAAGTGTTGCATGCTTGGAACAAGATCCCCCGTGGGGCGAGTACTCTGCTGGTATAATAAATACTGTATATGGCTCGAACCTCCATGCAACTTGATCATGTATAAAATGTAAACAAAAAAACATTACTATTCGGTTATGAAGCAAGATAACAGCATTAAGTGAGCCCTTTAACACCCACCAGAATTATAATACATTCTGACGTTTCTCTGAGCTACTCAGGCCTAAGTCACATTTGCTCTACGGCGAGGATACGGCGGCCATACGCCCTCTGAATTGACAGAAACGTCCCGGCCGCAGAGTTTCTGCGGTGACCTCAGGGTGGCCCTACGCCGTTTGGCTATGTTTTACAGGCCGTAAGGGTCGCCGTGGAATTATAACGCGGAGTTATACCTTTTCTCATTTAAACGTTGGCCGTAGCAAATCAACATGCCGTAGTTGTGACGTAGTTGTGTTCCACGTCGACCGTACGTAGGGCGTACGGTGAGCTTGCATTATTCGTGCGGCTGCCGTAGTCTCTTATCAATGAAAAAGGAATTTTGCCCAAAAAACCGAATACATTTTAAAAAACCGAACACAACGAGGCGTTCATGTTTGTTCACGTGTCTCCCCCACCTGTTCGAGCCGGATCTTCGCGCTTTGTTCATCCAGTTCGTCGGTGGAAATACTCGTGAAAGCATCTCTCGTGTGTCGATCGCTACTTTACCTCGTGTTTTCACCTTGATTTGTGGGGGGGGTTTTTTTACTCATCTTGTGTTTTAATTAATAACAAAAAAGCAATCCGATCACGTGATGTAACGGACTGTCGGGCAAGGATTTAATTTCATAGAAAAACCGGTTGTAATTTGGAATATCCATGATTACCTCAGCGCGATGCGTTTGATGAAAGTGATTGTGGTTCTGGGAGCATCATGTTGATGAGCTGCCCTGGGGGCAGCGCTCGCAGAGTGCGCGAGCGATCGAAACCCAGGCCGGAGCTCGAGAGCCTGTGTGGACCTTTGGATTGGTGATTGTTCCAGTTTACATACAATACATCTCCACCGAAGGTCATTTACTCATCTTATTTTACCTTAAACATGGGGAATTTCAGCTGAAAGTGGGTTTTCTTGGGTCCCAGGAACAGATTAATTCACTCCATTATTTCTTATTGGGAAAATAGTTTGGGAATCGAACTTTTTGGAATCCGAACAGCCTCCTGGAATGAATTCAATTCGGATTCTGGTGGCACCACGTACTGGTATGTTCCAAACTGTTATATTTTTATTTCAGTAAAAAAGAACTGGTATATATACCCACTCGTTCCCGTCCGTCTGGCCGCACGTTCACCTTAGGGTCCCCCTGCCTGCACCTTGAAAATTCTATGGCCGCCGCAGGAACGCCCTAAGGTCACCGTGCGACATCAAATCAAAGACTGTACGGCACCCCCACGTTTTCGGTCTCCACAATTTCTAAATACGCCGTGCGGCTCCCCGAAAAATAAAAACATATGTGACTGCTACATTGTGTGACCGTGGAAATACTGTGGCCGCCGGATAATTGCTAGTGGCCGTAGATTTTGGAGACCCCACGGCCGCCGTGGCAAATGTGACCAAGGCTTAAATACTGTACATGGATATATTGAGGTCGATTTTGTTCCCTCGCTCACTCCGATGTACCATATACTCTTCACAGAGCTTCGGTGCAACCAAAGCAGCTTCCTGGGCAAGGGTTACACTGGGTGGTTTGCCATTGCATTACCAGCAGTAGTGAGGGCAGGAGTTTGGCATCTTTACTGTCCACTGACTAATGCCAGCAGATGAGACACTCAGTTTAACGTCCAATTGAGGGACAACTCACACATTGATGAATCACCAAACCTGAGAAACACCAGGATGATCATTTTTAGCCCTGTTGGGATTCGAACCCAAGCTAGGAAGCTTCGAGGGGAGTGGCCACCCGGTGCGCGCTGATTTCCCCCTCTCTGGGGAGCCTTACCCCACCTTATTGGAGTCTCGTGCTCACGTCAGCCACTTGGACCTACCTCGTTCGAGATGGTTCTGTTCCACGTAGCTGATTGGGGTCCACGTGGAAGTCACATGGAGACTGACGCTGGTTAGATATTTGAAATGAAAACAAACAATGACAGATCGTAACAGCACAGCAAACACATAGGTGGGAATATATGTGTGGAAACACAAACAGGCTGGGAGGGAAGATGAAGGAAACTTCATGAAAACAAACTGGCACTGTCTGTCATCCACTAATTACGTACATTTATGCTGACCCTGTACTACTGAAATAACTAGTGTAAACGAAACCCAATTACCCCTAAGCCACATCCATAACAGTATGCTGACTGAATTATTAACATGTATGTGATTTCCGATGTCTCTTTTGTTTAATTAGTATCAATGGCTTTAACGGTTAGGCCTAGGTCACATTTGCCATGCGGCCGTGGGGTCTCCAAAATCTACGGCCACTCGCAATTATACGGCGGCCGCAGTATTTCCACGGTCACACAATGTAGCAGTCACATATGTTTTTATTTTTCGGGGAGCCGCACGGCGTATTTAGAAATTGTGGAGACCGAAAACGTGGGGGTGCCGTACGGTCTTTGATTTGATGTCGCATGGTGACCTTACGGGGGCCCTGCGGCGGCCATATAATTTTCAAGGCAAACGCAAGGTAGCCTCAAGGTGCCCGCAAGGTGACCGCAGGGGGGCCCTAAGGTGAACGTGCGGCCAGACGGACGGTAACGAGGGGGGTCATTTTTTTTTTTTTACCAGTTTTTTTTTTTCGGCTTGTCAAATTGTGACGGCGAAAGTAGAAATGAAAAAAAGTTATAACTCCGCGTTATAATTCCAAGGCGACATTACGACCTGTAAATATAGCCATATGGCGTAGGGCCACCCTGAGGCCACCTCAGAAACTCTGCGGCCGCCACACGTTTCTGTCAATTCAGAGGGCGTATGGCCGCCGTATAGCAAATGTGACTTAGGCCTTAATAAGGTGGCTGGCTTAAGATTTTAGGGTCTTGAGTTCGAGCCCCTGTCGTGACGTTAGATAACACCAACTGAGTTGACTCAGCCTGTCGTCCTTCTGAGATTGGCAAAATGAGTACAAGCTTGCTGGGTACTGGGGGCACTGCATCAGCGGCACAGCCATGCTCCAAGTAATGATGTCACCAAGTGGGGCCATTAAAATGAATTGGAAAACAAATCTGGAGGTTTTTTTTTTGTTTACCTTGTCGAGGCTCGTGTGAGAGCTAACACACAACGCACATCAAGGGGGGCATGAGACAAGAGGGGAGGGAGTGGGAAGGACAAAACAGTGGGGAACAGAAACATTAGGAGATCTGTGGAAGGGAGAGGGATGGGGCGGGGAACATGGGGTATACAAGATTGACATTACAGGGACTTTCAGGAAGGAAAGCAGGGAATTTGAAGGAGGTGGGCTTGGGTGGATTATCGGGGGAAGAAAAGATCAAGGATTTGGATGGGGGTGGTGGTGGTGGTGGTGAAAATAAGAGGTGGTGGTGAACAGCTGTTTTGAAGGCCTGGTGGGAAGAGTGGGATTGAATAGAGTGAGGGAGTTTATTCCAAAGGCAGGAAAAAAGAGGAATGAAAGAGTGAAGGTGAGCAGTGATTTGTGATTTTGGTAGTTTTACCAGAAGGGGGTTGTTGGCGGACCTTGAACGCCCTGCAGAAATGTGGTGGGGACAAATCGCAGAGAGAGCAGGGGGCGAGGCTAGAGAGGAGACGACGGTAGAAGACAGAAAGACCACCGACCAACCTGCGGTGAGAGAGTGAGAGGCCCAAAGACTCAGCCTCATCGCGGGAGATGCCAATGATCCGAAACGCCTTAGTTTCCAGAGCGTGAAGCGGAAAAAGGTGGGAGGCAGGAGCACCAGGCCAGAGAGGAGAGCAGTACTCCATCAGGCTGCGGACGAAAGCTTTGTAAGTGGTCAGGAGCTCAGGTGCGCCGAGGAAGGACTTTGCACGACGGAGGATTCCCAGTCGGCGACTGGCTTTGGAGGCGAGGTTTGAAATATGGCTTTCCCAGGAAAGGTCATGGCAGATAGTGAGATCCAGAAGCTTGAAAGAAAGGACTTCTTCCAGAGGATTGTTGAGAAAGTGGATGTGGGGGGGGGGGGGCGTTCTAAATGGTCCTTTTGGAGAGACAAAGTGAGAGTGTGAGATTTGTCCGGATTGAAAGACATGTTCCACGTGTTGGACCAGTTTGTGATTTTATCCAGATCTGCAGTGAGCGAATAAGCTGCTGTTTGCCGGTCTGAGGGATGACCGATGGTACGGCAGATAGTGGAGTCATCAGCAAAGAGACATAGAGGATTTTCCAGAGTCGGAGTTCAACAGTACTTTGGCGCTGATTTTGTCGTGGCCGCAAATGTGCAGATAGGAGTGAGATATATATAAATATATATATATATTTTTTTTTTTACTGTCTGCCTGTCTGGTAGTCAAAGAAAATTGAAAATTATTCCAAACAAGAAACAGTTTTTAAGGATGTCATAAAGGACACAAACAACAGGCATGAAGAACTAATGTGATGTGGTAGATAGGTTGATGTAATAAACACTGTAAAACGGCGGTAAAACCGGAATTAATATATTTATATGACTTTTACAATCTTTATACTTGAACACTGAAGAACACAAATTGTCTTCTTGTGATTTCCAAGAACCTCCAGTTTAGCAGGACTTGTACATGTAAAATAGGACAGTGCATACCGGTGGTGTATAAAACTGATTCAATAACGCTTAACTTCCTTAATTATTTTTCAACGATCTTTAATATCATTATTTTATTAAAATTGAGGTAAATATAAACTTGGTATATGTGTAGTAAACCTACAGTCAGAATGATTAGTTACATTACTTGTCTGCATAAGTGTTGTTTAAACTAGAACGACACTGGGTAGAGCGCACACCTCTGCTCGGCTGAACAGTTTACGTTTTGTATCCCATTGATAGGCTGGATCTGGATTCGGACCTGAACCAAAGTCAAATCGGCTTGTTCTTCTCACTTACCCAATTCATCCACCAAGTTTCGTCATAATTGTTTCCAACTTTGAGATATCGTGCTGTATATCGTTTTTGGCCCTATCTCTCAATGGTGTACAATTACTTTAAAAATTCTAGTATCTCGATCCTCATCCGGATCTTCACCAAAATCTAATCAATTTGTCCTTGTCACAAACCCAACCTCTCCATCAAATTTCGTTACAATCCGTCCAAAACTTTTTGAGATGTCCTGCTCACAGACAGACCGATAGATGGACAAACAGGAGTGAAAATATAACCTCCATCCACCTTTGGTAGTGCAGGTAATTACTAACACATCCATCCATTGGGACCATACTCTGTGTAGAGCGTTGGTGCTGCTTAAGCAGTTTCCTTGGCTATTGGGCACAATCCTGGAGGGGTCGCACTACGACACAGGACAGCAGTGTGCCGGCACTCATTTTGCCGACCTCAAAAGGATGACAGGCCGAGTTAACCCCACCTGGTATTAATTCAACAGCCAAGGGAGATCTGAACTCAGGATCCTAGGATCCCAAGCCCACCACCTGAACCAGTATGCCAACACCAGGCATACTTGTACCAAGTTTGATTTAAATCCCTTCAGCTGTTCTCAAATATCTCATTTTTACCTGATATGACTTTTGACCTTTGAACTCTAGAGGAGTAGGATATTGGGACCATACTCTGTGCAAAGCGTTGGTGCTGCCAAAGCAGTCTCCTTGGCTATTGAGCACAATCCTGGATGGGTCGCCACTCCGACACAGTATACCAGCATGCTGGCACTCATTTTGCCGACCTCGGAAGGGTGACAGGCAGAGTCAACCCCACCTGATATTAATTCAACAGCCGAGTGGGATTTTAACTCAGGATCCTCGGATCCCAAGCCAACCACCCTAACCATTAAGCCAACACCAGACATACTAACACAGCATGAGGCATGTATCTAGCCCACAGCAAGTTTAACAACAGCTGTTATTGTACCCGGACTTGGAAAGGTTCCCCCCACCTGTCTCACCATGATACCGAACCTGTGTAATACTTGTCAATCTTAGACGAAAACATACGTCCCAAAAAATTAAAGATGTCATTGTCACCAATAATGCGCAGCTTGATGGAAAACATTGTCTGTCTTGAATCTACAAGGTGTTCCTATTCGAGAAATAGTGACATGAAGCTGAATTCTCAGTCTTGCATGATTTCCCTCCCATCATTCGATACCACCGGCTCACCTGTTCTCAGATGACGATGCAATGAAGACTCTTGACATTTTCAAACTTTATTTAAATCACAGAAATGCTTGACAGGATGGTGCTGCTGCAGAGGAAGTGCACTTACCTTTCAGCTATCTCGTCTGGGTTCGATTCCCGACCTGACCATAAACTCTCGGAATGTTGTTTCGCAGGCAGGGCGTTGCATCACAGAGTGTGCCGTCCCTCGGATGGCCGTTCAACTTCGTGTCACGTCCACCTCCCTGCATTGTAATTGGTGGATGTTAAAGATCCTGCGCAGTGTCTTTCGTGAAGAGTCGGTGAGCTATCTGCAGAGCCAAGAACAAATTACACAATTCCTCCCAAATCAGTGAACGTCAGATTTGGCCAGCCTGTTCGTGAACGACTTGTGCCAAAATAAATAAATAAATAAATAAATAAATAAATAAATAAAACGGGAGCAGCCGAAAGAAGAAGAAGATATATATATATATATATATATATATATATATATATATATATATATATATATATATATATATATATATATATATATATATATATATATATATATATATATACTTGATGCAGATGAGAAATCATGCCGACAAGGGCTGTTAAAACATTCCAGGAACGACGTTCTCACTGATGCCCTCGAGACGCCAACGGTGTTTTATCTCTGAACATCGAAATAAATGGAGTTGGGAAGAATAATATAATACCACGTGGTTAAAAAAATACTAAAGCACCTCTCCAATAGAAAAATGGAACAAAAAGCATGGATTGAGATTCGACCGTTTTAATTGTTTCCGAACATGTATCGAATTAACTTTATGGTTAAAACATAAATCAAGTGGAATCCATCAACTTGATGAGGACAGTTAGTTCATCAACTATATTTACCTCCGCCACCGAAGGTGAAGGAGGTTATGTTTTCGCGCCTTTTTCTGTTTGTTTGTGACTTGCGAAATCGAAGATTTTTCAAGCATATATAGGTTTGTCAATTTTGTTATTCTGTCTGTCTGTCTGTCTGTTTGTCGCTGACAGGTCACAATTTTAAACCGATCTTCACGAAACTTCACCGCAGGGTACAGTTTGTGAGAAGGAAGAAGCCGATTGTTTTTGAGGTCAAAAGGTCAAAATGTTAACATAGGCCGAATTTCTAAAATTGTCAATTTTCATCCGATTCACTTGAAATTTCAAGAGGATTTGCACATTTGGTCATTGAATTCAACCACCAATTATTTTTTTTAGGTCAAATTTGTTTGATGGACTTTGCAAGTGTAGTGCTCTGCACGACGTCTTCTTGTTATTGGGATTCGCTAGATATCCATTATTGTCGGGTTTTCCGTGTGTGTGTGTGTGTGTGTGTGTGTGTGTGTGTGTGTGTGTGTGTGTGTGTGTGTGTGTGTGTCTGTCTGAAACGCGAGGCTCCACAGCACAAACCAGCAAACCGATTTCAATGAAACTTGGCGAACAGGTGCCATATGGGCTGGGAGTGTGCGCGTTTGAGTTTCGTTGCTAAGCAACCACCCGTTGCTATACAGCGGCCGAAAAAAAACGCGTTTTAAGAACCCAAACGGTAACTGACGTAGCGCGGCTTCTATGATAGGTAGAGCGACCGGACCAACTCCTGCCTATTCCTTGCATCCCCATATAGTTATCGCAACAGCATAACGTTCCTCTATCTCTCATAGTTTCCGAATGACAGCCCTCCGATTGTGGAAAGGTGGTGAACCAGGGAATATGTTAAGTGACCTTGACCTCGGAAACCGTCCACGGCGGAACGTTCAAATTCGGTGTATGGATAGAGTTTAATAACTACTACAAAAATGAACTACAGCATTTTTCCAGATTCAATCACCAAGGGTGTCGGGGCTGAAATACGCAAAATTCGAAAAAAAAACTTTTTCTTGACCTACGTTCACTATTTTCAATACTTGTCCTACAGTTTTGAATGTGGAGAAACGAGACTTCGGAATTAAACACTTTGAGATATTTAGAAAATTTTACTGGAGCCGATTTTTGATTTAGGTTTTATTTTTCAAATGGTAGTCCTGTGAGGAGTGCCAGTTGGCAAAATACGCAATAGGAAAAATCTTGCCAGGCAAAGGAACAATTGAATGTGAACCAATACGTCTTGGCAATGAATCTTCGTCGGTGGATCAGTCGGAATGAAAAGCATCGTATCCAGCACTTCGATCCTAGCGGATCCCTAGTCGCCTACCGGCTTGTGCCGTCTGTTTGTTTGTCTGTGTGCAGGATATTTGAAAAACTTGTGGACGGATCCGGATGAAATTTTGTGGAGAGGTTCGATGTGTGTTAAAGACGAACTGATTACATTTTGGTGAAGTTCTGGATCTGGATCTGACTACTAGAATTTTTAAAGTGATTCCTCACCATTGAGAGATCGGGCTAAACGATATATAGCATGATATCTCAAAAAGTTGTGGACGGATTCGGACAAATCTTGGTGGACTGGTTGGGTGTGTGACAAGAAAGAATTGATTCAATTTTTGGTGAAGATGCGAATCCGGATCCGGATCTGATAATTTTTTAAGTCATTCTTCACCATTGAGAGATTGGGCTAAACGATTATAGAGCACAAAATCTCAAAAAGCTGTGGATGGATTTGGCTGAAACTTGGTGGACAGGTTGGAGGTATGACAGGACGAATTGATTCGATTTTGGTGATGATCCGGACCCAGATCTCGATACGAGAATTATTGAAATTGTTAAGTGATTCTTCACAATTGAGAGATAGGGCCAAAAGCAAGACAAGGCCTGATATTTCAAAAATGTATTGGGCCTGATATGTTCTCCTGGATCAGGCATTACGTAGTGGAGGTATGCGCTCTACTGAATGCCCTTCTTGTTTGATAAAGTGTCCCCTTTGATATCACATTGTTGATGTTATAAAGTAGATCAGCATTCCATTATTTTATCAATATTGTTATGTAGCTGATTATGAGGTCTGTTTGTGGAACATAATGCATCTAATACAGAAAGCACTTTCTGACTCACTGACTGACTCACTGACTGATATTAAAGATCGTTACCTTCCAGGTGACGTAGAAAGCTGAAATGTTATGAGCCGACGGACATTGGAGCCGATACACTGCGAAAACAAAAAATCACAGAATCGTCAGAAAACATCCGTAAATTCAAATATAAATAAATGAAAATAAAAATGAAAAATAATAAATGAAAAAATGCAGGTGAGTGACTCGAGACAAAGAGGAAGCATGGTAATTTTGTGTATCGATGGACATCAAAGCCGATACACCAGGAAAAATCACAGAACTGTCGGAAAGCATCCGTGAATGAAAATATAAATATATTGAAAAAATGAAAACAAAAAAATGAAGAAAAAAAAATTAAATACAGCTGAGCGACCCGAGACAATAGGGATGCTCGGTTCGTATGCTAACAATGTTTAAGCACACCCCACCAGTACACACACACACACACACACACACACACACACATATATATATATATATATATATGTATATATACGTATATGAAAACAAGATGCAATCATGTGTCTCACCCGTAATTGGAGGAAATAACCAATTAGTTATCACATAATCAATTACTGCAGGTGGGCTATGATTATATAAATTACCTCCTCCCATGCTCTTCTCACGAAAAAAAGTTACATAAAGCAACCATGAAAATCTGCACAAGGTAAGCCCTTTGCTGTTTCAAACCCTACCTGAGTTCCTCGACAGCTGCAAAACATTCACAAGTAGTACATATCCTAGAATCCCAATGCTACAAGCTGAGCGT